>NC_080674.1:182642790-182955151 GCF_030445035.2 Dasypus novemcinctus | reverse complement strand
ACGGCAGAGCCAGGACTTGAACCCAGGCCTTTCTGGTCCAGAGCCTGTGCTCTCTCTGCTTCACTGCATCTTCGGATTTCTGAGCCAGAGGTATAGAAGGTTGACCATGTGTTGGGCTTATTCTTACAGTAGTACCTTCCCCATCCTGCTTTTCAAAGCATGATTTACCATTTCTTGTTCCCAACACCTGAGAGTGGGATTTATTACTGACTTCTTTATGACCAAGACTCCAGCCTTCAGCCACAGTGCCCAAGACCCCGTGCTTGTCTTCAGGACAAAGGGAATCCCTATTTTGGGAAAGGACTTCCAGCTCCTTGCAAGGATGAGGTCACTTGCCCCTGGCTGAAGTTCTCCCAGCTGTTTTTGCCAAGTGGCTCTTAGAAGTCAGTGAACTCAGTGAGTCAACCGTGGCTCATAGTCTCTGTTTAGCTGCCTTTAGAAACACTGACCCTGTTTTCTCTCATGCCACGGCAGGGGTTTCAGCCAGCCCTGAGTTCCTGTGAATCTAATCTGTCATGGCTAAGAGCTTAGGAGGATTCCCAATAAGGTATAGGAGCAGAAGAAAATCTGAACCCTCATGTCTTCATTAGGGTATAGGTTCAGATGCTATAGTAAAGGATAGACACACACACATACCCAGTAACAGTGTGTTACTCATTTAGATGTTTATTTATTTCTCATGAAACACTCTAGGTATGTGTCCAAGGCTGATATGATAACGCCATGTGTTCAGAAGGAATGTTACAGTGTCTGTCTTGCTACCCTGCCATCCCTAGAGTGTCGCCCTCATCCACCTGGTGTCCAGGATGACTCGCCATTATCCCAACTGATAAAAAGGAGCAGGGCAGAGGAAGTGAAGGTCACAACTCAGAAACTCTACACTTTTCACTTTCATATCCCATTGGCCAACACTTACTCACATGGCGATACTAGCTGCAAGGGAGTCTGGAAGTGTAGTCTTTCTTATATGCAGCGAAGCATCCAACCAAACCTCTGCTGCTATTTATTCTATTAGAAGACAAGGAAAATAGAAACACAGGGATTGGCAGTCTCCTCCACATCCCAACCACCAAGCTAGCCCTCTGTGTGGACACACGTGCTGAACCAGCTCTGCCCACCACAGGGTGCTCTGCCTTTAGCTAAAAGCCTAGGACCGCTACAGAGTCATCCTCCTCCTGCCCCTGGAACCCAGAGCTCGGGCAGCCCATCTCCAGAGTGAAAACCCCTGAACTCATCCGCCCAAGAGTTTTGTTTCTGTTTGTCTTGTCAAATTTGGGTTTGTCGTAGAGTGCAAAACCAGGGGCAGCGACACTTACTGTGCCAAGAGCTCCGCAAGGGTTGTTTGCTTTCACCTTCTCTAGGCCCCTGGCACGCACGCATTGCCCCCGTTTCACAGGTGACGGCCTTGTGGGTCAAAGATTCAAAGAACGTGCCCAAAACCGGAGCCAGCCAGCCTCAGAGCTGGGGCTGGAATGCACATCTATGTTATTCTTCAGCCTAGGCTTTTTGCCATTCCTGGAAAGTTTTCCATCGTTCCAGGACTCGGCATCATCCCCTTTCGTTCCTGCAAGAAATAGACTGTGATTTGAGAAAAAGCTGTGTTGAGAGAGCCCCGAGCCCAGCACAAGCAGCTCCTTCTCCCGCGGGCTCTTCTCCAGGGAGGGGGTGGCAGCCTCACGCTAACTCCCACGCAGAGCTTCACGACTCGTCTTCCGCGGGAGAGAATAGATCTTTCCCGGTGTCTGCCTTGGGAATTGTATCTGCAAACTCTGCACACGTGTGAAATAAGGCCTCGTTTCTCCATAGGGTCACCACGGATGAGGCAGAGACCCCCTCCTCGCCGGGATATGACCATAGTAAGTAGACCCTTGTCCCTGGAGAGCCAGCTGGATGTCCAGTGGCCCTTAACCAAAGACGTTCTCTTGCCTTGTGAAGCAGGCTGTATGCCTGCCAGTCCTGCTGACAAAGCCTGAGGTCCGTGGAGGCTAGACAGGGCTCTGTGGCTCCAGAGGCTGTGTATGACAATTAGGCCTCGGAAAGTGCTCTCTGCTTCCTGTGTCCACTTCTCTGCCTTAGATCAGACTTCTCACATCAGACAGTTTGAGGCCCATGCCTGGACAAGGCACAAACACCATTTGTGGTACTGCCTTCTGATATCCTTTCGTACTCCAGTTTTCTCTTTCTTGAGCCTCCCCCCTCCCCCTTTTTTTTTTTGAGGTACGGGGACTGGGGATTGAACCTGGGACCTCATGTTTGGGAAGCCAGTGCTCAGCCACTGAACCACATGGACTCCCCTGAGTTGGTTTTATTGTTTGTTTGGGGTTTTTTTGTTTTTTTAGGAGGCACTGGGAACCGATCCTGGAACCTCCCATGTGGGAAGTAGGCACTCAACTGCTTGAACTACATCTACTCCCCATCAGGGCACCAATACTTTTGGAACTGGGCCTTCTTTATAGGTCTACCATTTATTGAGCATCTTTTGAGTGCCGTGCAAAGCATACGGTGCTGTCACTGCAATGACTGACCTAATGCTTGCAGCAGCCCCACTAGGTAGATACTGTTATTATCCCCATTCTACAGGACATGAAACTGAGGCTCCAAAAGGGTAATGGTGTGCCCAAGTCACACACAGTATTTTCCAACCGGGTGAGTCTGACTCACAAACTGTGTTCTTTCCACCATCCTCGCTACCTTTTAAGTTCGTAGAACACAGTCCTGCCCCCAGGTTTCATGATCGTTGCCAAGTGGCCCGGGTGTCTCCTCATCGCTCTGAAGCTGAAGAGCCAGTGACTCCCATGGAAGATGGCGTTGGAGCTGCCCTCTTAGCCCCACCCTCCCCGGTGTCACGGCAGTCCCCCACCTAGGAGTCAGCCCTGTTTTTAATCGTTCCAGCCTCGAGGCCTCAACCTCCCCAAGCCTCCCATCCCGCCCCAGGTGGAGGAGGAGTATTACACCATCGCCGAGTTCCAGACCACCATCCCCGACGGCATCAGCTTCCAGGCGGGCCTCAAGGTCGAGGTGAGTGGGCCTCAAGGTCGAGGTGAGTGGGCCTCAAGGTCGAGGTGAGCGGGCCTGGTGCTCCTCCCTGCCCCGAGTCTCCATTCTAGGTCTCGCCTCCTGCCGCCCCTCCTCTCACCTCCTACTTCTGCACTTTTTCTCTTTTTCGTAGCTTTTACTGGGATATTAATTCATATACCATACAATTCACCCATTTGAATGTATGTATAATTTAATGGTTTCGGATAGTCAGAGTTGTGCAACCATCTCCCCAGTCACCTCAAAAAGAAACCTATACCCATTAGCAGTCACTCCCTGTTCCCCCTCGAGCCCTTCCCCCCAGCGCTAGGCAGCCATTTACTAACCTACTCTCTGTCTCTGCAGATTTGCCAATTTGGGATATATAAATGGAATCATGTAGTATGTGGTCTTTTGTGACTGGCTTGTGTTCTTTATTGCCTTCTCCTTTCCTCCTTCTTCTCCTCTCCTCTTCCCACTTCTCCGCTTGCCTACTGTGTTCCCTGGATGATAAAGGCCAAGATGAATCCTTTCTCTTTTTTCACTTCCTTTTTCTTCTCTTCTTGGGGCTAGAGCAGTAAGGTATTTCCCACGCCTCCAGGAAAGATCCTGTAAATAACCTAATGGGATAGCAGCAAGGATCAGGGAGTTTAAACCTCTGGCAAAGATTACAAAGTAGGGAAGCGGATGTGGCTCAAGCAATTGGGCTCCCGTCTACCATATAGTAGGTCCAGGGTTCCTGGTGAAGGCAAGCTGGCCTGTGTGGCAAGCTAGCTCATGTGGAGCACAGAGCACTGGCCCACGCGGAGAGCTGGCCCAGCAACATGATGCAATGAAAAGAGACGCAGCAGACCAGGGAGCTGCGGTGGAGCAAGAGAATGATCGCCTCTCTCCCACTCCAGAAGGTCCCAGGATCAGTTCCCAGAGCCGCCTAATGAGAAGACAAGCAGACACAGAAGAACACACAGCGAATGGATGCAGAGAGTAGACAATGGAGTGAAGGGGGGGAAATACATTTAAAAAGAAAAGAAAAGAAAAAAGATACCAAAGTAGTCCCTGAGACAGTTTTCAACACAGGCAGAGCCAGGCCCAAATATCACCGTCCTCCTCCATCATGAGGGGCCGGCCAGCCCCTCCACCCTTCTTGGGAGGCAGAGGTTTAATTGATTCACCTCCAACAAATACAATACTCGTCAGAACCCCTGTGGCCCTCAGCTCGGCCTTGGTGGGTAGGGTGAAGGGTGTTGCCCCCATTTTATGGTGGAAGAAACTGCGACAGTGGAGGTAAGATGGTTATACCCAGGGGAAGCGGACTTGGCCCAGTGGTTAGGGCATCCGTCTACCACATGGGAGGTCCGCGGTTCAAACCCGGGGCCTCCTTGACCCGTGTGGAGCTGACCCATGTGCAGTGCTGATGCGCGCAAGGAGTGCTGCGCCACGCAGGGGTGTCCCCCGCGTAGGGGAGCCCCATGCGCAAGGAGTGCGCCCCATAAGGAGAGCCGCCCAGCGTGAAAGAAAGTGCAGCCTGCCCAGGAATGGCGCCGCGCACAATTCTGTGCCCCTGATGACAACAGAAGCGGACAAAGAAACAAGACGCAGCAAATAGACAAAGAGAACAGACAACCGGGGGAGGGGGGGAATTAAATAAATAAATAAATTTTTTTTAAAAAAAAAAAAGATGGCTATACCCAGAACTCAGCATTTGCCCAGGCATCCAGGTTCTAGATCAGCTTCCGGTTCCATCTCAGCCACGCTGCAGGGGCTTCTTCTGTCAAGGGAAGGGTGCTGTTCCCTGGAGCTCTGCCCTCGCCTCAGTCGGCCCCTTCCCAGCGAGAAATGCTTTCCTCCTCCTCCACCTGCCCAGAGCCCCACATTTCTGCCTTCCATGATCTTGATCTATTAATTGATTGGTTGATTCACTTGGTTTCCATCCTACCCAACTAAAATGTAAACTTTGAGACCAGAGGCCTCATTTGTGTTTACCACAATGTCCCCTGCCCAGACCCTGGCTTGTAGCAGATACTCAAAACATATGTGTTGAATGAATAAGTTTGACCTTATTGGGTTGTAAGCCCCTTGAGGACAGGAGCTGTTTGCGTAGAGCCTAGGATAGAAAATCCCCAGGTTGCCCACTTGTCTCCATGTAGCGCCTGCGCTTCCTTCAAGTGTTACTGCAAACTCTGCCTTCCCCGGTTTAGGGGCCCCTTCTGTGATTTGTGTGTTCTCCCAACAAGACGACAATAAGAATGTTAACAGCTAACATTTGTTGAGCACTGATTAGGTGCCACGTTATACTAAGTACTTTACACATGGCATCTGGCTTAGTCATTTAATCAACCCTGGTGAGAGCACTAATCTTCTCCCCGTTTTCAGATGAGAACGCTATGGCTCAGAAAAATTAGGGCGTTATCCAAAGTCACAGCTAAAAAGTGACAGAATTGGGATTCACATTCGTTTTTCACTCCCAGGTCCCCAGCACAGCAATAAATGTATGTTGTTGAATTTTTAAAAATCTCTCTCCCCACTAGCCTCGCAGGGATCGTTTTCTTCATTCTAACCTAAGGGCTGGTCCACAGTAGGTGCTCAACAAACGATTCCTTTGGGAAAGAATGTTTGGATGAAAGACTTAGTGAGCAGTGATTATTGAGTCGATGCGCGAGGACACCAGGTGCACAAGGATGCCACATTTCCTGAGGGTCTTTAATCACTCTCCAGGCTTCCAAAGCAGCTGCTGTTTTTCTCTAGCAGTGAATACGGAAGGACAGGAAGTAGCACTTCCTGCCTCACTCCCTCTTCCCCTCAGGTCCCAGGGCAGTTGCCCAGGGAGCTGGAGAGAAGGTGGCTTCCTAAAGGTGCTTCCTGAGCCTCACTACCCCTGGTTCTCTCAGGCTACTCCAGAAACTTCTTCTCAAGCCAAGTTCCCTTCAGCTGAGGCAGCTGTCTGCAGGGGTGTTTTTAAAATGTGGCCTGTAATTTCTCAGCCTAACTTTTATAAAATGTAAATCTTCATCCGCAGAGATACTGTGGGGAAAGCAGAAATATCTCCAAAGCTTTAGGAGGCTTTTTATCTGCTCCTTTTCTCCAGCTCCTTTCTTACACTGTTTCTGGCCTTTCTGACTTCAAATCCACAGAGAGAATTCTCAAGGCATCTTGCTTGTGTTAAAAGATAATTCTGGCGGGAGCAAATGTAGCTCAACATGGTTGAGCGCCTGCTTCCCACATGCGAGGTCCCGGTTCAGTCCCCAGCACCTCCTAAAAACAAGCATACAAATTAAAATGCCAGCTCATATTGGGGGACGATTATAGCTCAGTGGCTGAGCGCCTGCTTCCCATGTACAGGATAATTCTGTATTGTACTCTGCCATCTTGCTGTTGTAGAACAACATCGTGTTCTGACATGAAAGCATGCCTGTCTCCTGAGTCTTTCCATGGTCTAGGGTTGTTCCTCCCACCCTTGTTGTCCAGCCTTATTCCCCACTGCTTTCCTTGGAACCCTGGTGGTCAAGTGGGGCCTTCCCCACCTCTCGTGAAGGGGACCTTCTTTTAACTAAGCTTCAAGCCCACCATTTGCCTCCTCATGGAAAGTATTCAAGGCTATTAGTTGAACTGAACTTGACATATCAAAATCCAACTTACTCTTCAAATCCTTGCCTCCTTCAGGAAGCTGCCCCTGATTCACCCAGCTGTCTCTGTTTCCTTTCCCTCTACACTATGTAACTTCTGTATCTCAGTCCTTAATTAAAAAGACAATTCTCCCTCCATTTCTACACATAATGCTTTCTTGAAAAAACAAGAATTGAATTTTATTTTTTTCCTTATTCTTTAGTGATTATTGGAGGATTGAATTCCAAGTTGAAATTAATTTTCCCCTCAGCATTTTGAATTTATAATTCCATTCTTTTCTTGCCTCTGGTATTGCTAGTAAGCAGCTACTATCAACTTGATTCTTGGTCTTTTGTTCACAACCTGTCATTTCTCTGCTTCTCTCAGTATCTTTAAAATGCTGACATTTCACCAAAATGTATCTAGGTGTGAATTTGTTTTTATCCTGCTCAGCATGTGGTTATCCTTTTCACCTTAAGGATTCAGGTTGTCCCAGAAAATTCTGTACTTTTATTTCTTAAAATATTGATTCCTTTCATTCTTAACTCTTTTCTACTGAAACTGTTCCTCAACAGGCTCTATCTTCATGTCTCTTAACTTTTGTTCATATTTTCTATCTTTACTCCTTTGTGCCACATTCATGGAACATTCTGCTTGATTTTCTAGCTCCTTGATTTGCTCTTATCAGTTCAGCCTATTCATTATTTTTATTTCAGCAATTATAATTTTCATTTACAAGAGCTCTTGATGATTCTTTTTCATAACTACCTGTTCTTGTTTCATAATAACTTGTTGTTTCATGAATTTGATGTCCATCTATGTATAATTTGAGGTCCTTTTTTTATATTTATTATCTCCTTTGTCCTCCATTGTAAATTCTTTTCAGTGGTTTTGCTGTTTGTTTAAATTCTTTTCATTGTGAGAGAGGCAGGTTGGGTAGTGGTAAAAGCTCAGGCTCTGCCACCTGCCTGCATTTGAATCCTACTGCCACCATTTACTTTCTGCAAGACTCCGTGAGTTCCTCCACTCTCCTGCACTTATAAAATGGGATGATACCCCCATCTCACAGGGTGGTGGTGAGCATTAACCCAATGTCATATGTAAAGAGACAGACAAGGAATTGCAGCATGCACACTTCCAGCCCACATGAATTCAATCATATGGAACAGGACCAAAAAGAGAAGAAACGTAAAAGCTTAAGTCATGTGGGTGGTTCCACCCAGCATTCCCTTTGGGATGTATGTATCCCAGAGGGAGATGGAGATCTGCTTTACCTCTATCAACCCCAGTTCCCTTGTATCTAAACATGAGCATCTCATCACGCTGAGTATAAATCCCATGTTTAAAGAGGAGCATTTTTCTTACCTCCTGGCCTCTAAACACCAACTAGCTAATCCATCTATCTGGTGCTCAACTAAAGAATCGGCTATCAAGGGGAATTTGTATGTGGCTTCTGCCTTGTGCTTCTTTAGAATTGTAGCCAGCACCACTGGGGCCCCATCCTGCATTCAAGCCCACCTGAGATGACCTGTAGCTGAGCACTGGTCCCGCCGCTCTCCTTTCTGCCTGAAGGGAAGGGCCAGAAAAGAAGGGAGGGGGCTAATGGGGGGAAGTGGCCAGAGTCCTTAGAGAAATGCTTCCAAGCCCCCATCCCACCGCGCTCTACCCTGCTCCAGTGGAACCACTCTAAGGCACGTTCTGTTCCTCTCTCAGACAGTCTGGCTGTTACTCCTGCACAGTGAGCATCCTGCTCATTGTGGGCTTCTCCCCTTTGCTTCTCACTTGCCCTACTTCTTCACTTGTACTTCCTGGGATCACCTCTCAAAGTAACCACCTGTATCCAAATCCACGTCTTAGGGCCTGCTTTTGGTGGAATCCAAAATAAAACAAGAACCTCCCTGTTTGAGCTTCATAAGGCTGCCTAAACAACCAAAATCTATTACCTTCTGGGGGCCAGAAGTCTGAAATTAGGGGGTCCATAGGGCCGTGCTCCCTCCAAGGGACCTAGGGGAGGGTCCTTCCTTGCCTGTTCCAGCTTCTGGTGCCAGCCAGCGATCCTTGGCATTCCTTGGCTCATGACAGTGTAACCGCACTCTGCCTTCATCTTCACCTGGCTATCTTCTCCCTGGGTGTTTCTGTCTCTGGCTCTTCTGGTAAGGACACCAGTCATATTGGGTTAAGGCCCCACCCTTCTTGAGTACGACCTCATCTTAACTATATCTTCAGCAACCCTCTTTTCAAATAAGGTCACCTTCTGAGGTCTTAGGGAGTAGTACTTCAGCATATCTTTTTTTAGGGGGACACAATTCAACCATAACACAACCCCCATGTAAGATGTTTCTGATACGTAGTAAACTCCGTAGGTGATCCACCATAGATGCTTTATGAGAATCTGCCAAGTGCAAAGTCATATATTCCAGAACTCTAAGCCCACCTGGGTTCCCCCAGACCACGTGGGTCTGTTGGTCCTGGGACCATACCTTCTAAGCACTTTGCTCTGTCTTCCCTTGCAGGTGATCGAGAAAAACTTGAGTGGCTGGTGGTACATCCAGATTGAAGAAAAGGAAGGATGGGCCCCAGCCACCTTCATTGACAAGTATAAGAAAACCAGCAATGCCTCAAGACCCAACTTCCTGGCTCCCCTGCCCAATGAGGTGGCCCAGCTCCGGCTTGGGGATGCGGCAGCCGTGGAGAACCACACCGCCAGCGATGCCGTGGGCCCCTCCCGGCCCCTGCCTGAGGCACCGCCTGGCCCTGGGGACTCAGGGGTGCCGTGGTCCAAAGACTGGAAGGGCAGTAAGGAGGTCCTCAGGAAGGTCTCAGCAGACACATCTGCATCCACAGGCTATGAGGAGATCTCGGACCTCAACTTGGAGGAGAAGCCCAGCCTCCCTCCCCGGAAAGAATCCATCATTAAGTCCGAAGGGGAGCTGCAGGAGAGGGAGCGGCAGAGGATGGAACAGCTCAGGGGCTCTTCGCCCAAGCCTCCTGGCATGAGTCTGCCAATGATTCCAGCCAAACACAACCCCCCAGCCCGAGACAACAGGAGGCCGGAGCCCAAGCCTGACAAAAGCAAATTGTTCCAGCTGAAGAATGAGATGGGGCTGGAGTGTGGCCACAAGGTACTGGCCAAAGAAGTAAAGAAGCCCAACCTCCGGCCCATCTCCAAATCCAAAGCAGACCCCCCGGAGGAGAAGCCAGAAGCCATTCCTCAGAACCCCTTCTTGAAGTCCAAACTTCAGGTTAGGCCAAAACCAGCGTCCCCCAGGACAGAGCCACCTCAGGGCGAAGACCAAGTGGACATCTGCAACCTCAGGAGTAAGCTCAGGCCGGCCAAGGCCCAGGAGAAGTCCTCGTTGGACAGGGAGAGCCCCCACGCTGCTGGAGGCCAAGACATGGCCTTCAGCCGCAGCTTTCTCCCAGGGGAGGGGCCTGGCCGTGCCCAGGAGAAGACGGGCAAACAGGATGGGCTTGGCCCAAAGGAGGCATCCTCCAGAGCCTCTCCCAAGCCAGCCAAGACGGCAGACCCCGTGCCTAGGAGTGCCCCCGTACCTCTCCAGGAGCCTCCCCCGCAGAGGCCCATGGTCCCACCCCGGAGACCACCCCCGCCCAAGAAGAGCTCGTCGTCCTCCAGGCCCCTCCCAGAGGTGAGGGGGCCGCAGCGAGAAGCCAGCGAAGACAAGGCAGCGCCTGCCCCTGGCTGGCCCCTGCTCATCCCTCCCAAACCCAAACCTTTTCTCCCCAACTCCTTGGGAGGCCAGGATGACATGAGGGGGAAAGGCGGGCCAGGGCCCCGCGTGGCAGGAAAGGTAGGAGAAAGCAGAGGCCCCCTGCCCAGCACCAATGGCCCGAAGGACTCTCTGTATGTGGCTGTGGCCAACTTCGAAGGTGACGAAGATACCAGCAGCTTCCAGGAGGGCACGGTGTTCGAAGTCCGGGAAAAGAACAGCAGCGGCTGGTGGTTCTGCCAGGCCCTGAGTGGGGCCCCTTCCTGGGAAGGGTGGATTCCTTCCAGCTATCTCAGGAAGAAGCTGTAGCCGCCGCCTTCTGCCTGGAGGCCCCGTTGGCCCCTGCCGGCTTTACCCACATATTTAATATGCCTCCTAATTTATCATTCTCCACGCAGCTGCAAAGGAGTGCAGACCCCGCAGCACCCTGGTGTCTTCCTTCGTCTCCCGTGGGAGTGGCAGGCATCCTGCGTGGAGAATGAGTTGCCGAGGCCTCAGGACCACCAGGTCTGATCCGTCCCCTCACATCCCCCGGAGGCGCAGAAGCTGCACCCCTTGCTTTCTATCCGCGTCAGCATCCCTGCCTTAAGAGAACTCCTGCCAGCCCGTGGCGTCGCCACCCGCTTCCCTGCCTTCCCGGCAGTGGGATCGTGACTCTCCAAACCTCCCGGGACCAGAGCCCCCATCGGGAGAAGCTCCAGGAAGGGCCACTGGTTGCTCGGACGAGGCCAAGGTGTCTTAAGGGACACCCTCCCTGGTATCCCGCCCGTCCAGGACGACCTGCTCTAACTTCTCCACATCTCTAAAAGTCCGGTGGCTTGTCGCACTCCATTTCCGAATCACCTGTAGACGTCAACGACGTTACCAGTCCCAGAGAAAGCATTCTCTCCTCAAGCCCTCAGGCCCAGGGACCTCTGAGGCCAGAGTGGTTGTAGCTGCCCCAGGCATGGGCCCCTGGGGGTCCACTCAGCCAGTCTTTCTCCCTTGGCCTTCCTCCCTTCTCTCTGGGGACCACCATCAGTCTTAGAGGTGGGGTTCCTACCCCTGGAGCTCGCCTCACTTTCCTGCTGCAGGTGTGGGATATTCTCGGGCTTTTAGATACAAATCTCCCGCCGCCCCGCCCCGGGGCATTTCACGTCCCGTCTCCCTAGAATGAGAGTCTGGGCGTTTGTTCAAAAAAGGGGGCCATTCTCACGCACTGCCCCTTGTGAGCACCCAACAGTGTGCTTGGCACTTTACATTCATGTGTCAACCCTGGCAGCAGCCCTCTCTGTAGTATTAAACCCATCCTTTAGATGAGGGAGCTTGGGGCTCGGCAGCCTCAAAAGCACGCGAGCTGCTAAGGCGGAGAGGGGAATCGAATCTGGGCCCGCCTGGCTGGCATGCCTGTGCCCTTCAGCCTGTAAAAGGCAGAGCAGACAGGGGAGAGCCAGAAGCCAGCTGGGCGCCAGGAGCAGGGTGGCCGAGTCGTGCTGGGCAGGGGGCACGCATGGCTGCTTTCACACCCACCGCTCTCCGTCTTACTGCAGCATGCTCCCCAAGGCGGCCTTGGACTCCACGGGGGCTCCTTGGTGGCGGCAGGTGCCAAGACCTTGGTAGTCGGCCCAGAGCTCTGTTGCCTGCTCCTGGGCTGGTGCCGCCCTCCCCCCGGGGGGATGGGGCTTCTGGAGCAAGGCGGGGGAGGGGGAGGCTGGGGTGGCCTCCCGTGCTGGCCTCGTGGGGCCCCGGGAGCTCGGGCACTGGCGGCTGGCTCTCCACCATACTGAGCACAGCAAGCAGTAGCCCCTAAGGAGACAGGACCCAAGGACCTGGCCGGCACCTCCTGCCCCTCCTGCCGCCGCTTCCTGCTCCCCTCTGGCATTTGTACGGTCGGTGCCTTCCTCTTCCATGCACTCTCACTGTACAAAGAAGTAGAGACCAGGATGGCCCTTCCACCGTTTCAACATAGGCGGTCAGCTGCGGCGGGCGGAGGCCTGCTAAGTCATGGCACAACTAGAATGGGGACCCAGGGTTTCTGGTTCCCAGCCAGAACTCCTGCCTGGGGGCCAGGCTGCCCGGGGGGTGAGAGAGCAGAACCCCTCCCTGCCCCGCCCGAGCCGGCAGGAGAAGAGGAGACTGCCCCAGAGTGCTCCAATTCAGTGTTCAGCCACGGCAGTGGTTTTGGAATCAGGAGGCCAACTATGGACGCTCACGGTCCACCTGCAGTGCCAAAGGTTCAAGTGCAAGGCCCTCATTTGCCCACGCTGTCCCATGGGCTCTGGATACTTTGGGAGGAGAAAGACCGCCCTCTGGTCCACAGCGGCATTTTTATTCTCTTTCTCCAGTTGGCCTACAAATCCCATCTCCCTGCAAATCTGGGGACAGGGACCTGAGGTGCCTCTTGCAAGGTCTGCTCGCCCTGGCCCTATGCCCAGAACCTTTGGGGAAGGTGGCAGGGAGAAGGCCACCCACCCCAGAGTCCCTCCTGATGCTCCCACTGGGGGGACTGACCCATAGCATGTTCTCCCTCCCTCCCACCCTCTCCCTCTCCCCTCTACCTTTCTCACTCGCTTGCTCGCTGTCTGTGCTTATTTGCTTTCTGCTTCCCTTCACCTTTTCAAGTACTTTTTGAGCACCTACTACGCGCTAGGCGTGGGTTAAGACCAGCCCCTGTGTGCAGCTCCATTCCAGGCTGTGAGGAGCTTTGATTTTTGTCCGCTGACTGCATTGAAGGAGTTGGTCTTTCGCCTCCTCTCTTCCCAGGGATCAGGGAGTGCGGATGAACTGGCCCTGCCTTTCTCTGCACAGAAAGTTTTCCTGCAAATGAAAGGATTTGCCTTTTTTTTTTTAAAACAGTATTCTGACATGACCTGGAGGTGCTGAAGCCCTGTTCCCCTCTGTTCCCAGTCCTTTCTTCAGGTGAAACTGTGGGTGAGGACTCCCCTGGCCAGCTCCTTTTGCCCCCGGCGTGGGAACTTCCCTAGTCAAGTGGAATTGGTAGGGTTTGGTGGCCCCCCCCCTCCTCCTTGCCTGGGGACATGTTTACACGTCCAGGCCAAGCTCACTATTCTATTGAAGGAGCATATGCAAAACTCCGCTGGAGTTCCTGCCCAGGAAAATATCCAGGCCTGTAAGAAAAACTCCTTTCAGGCACCGGGCAGGTCACCGGGTGCTTTAAGAGGCCCCCTCCGTTAGTTCTCAAAACCACCCATCAGGTGGATAGGCTCAGCCCCATTTTGTAGTGAGAAAATTGAAGTTCAGAGAGGGAAGTCCCGTGCGCAGCCTCCAAATAGTGACGGAGCTGGGATTCCCATGGGGATTTCCCCTCCAATGCCGGTGGCGTTCCCTCTGCCATCAGTAGTGACTCATGCATGGGGCTTCCAGGAAATCGGGTGACCCTCCCTCTGACTTTAGGTTCCTCGTCCCCCCACCCCATGGGCACACACGTCAGTTGTAGACAAGTTCAGGCCAAATGCCAGCTCAAACAGCAAGCTAGGTGCTGCTTTTCCTCTTTCCTCGCCCTGGCTTACCATCCTGCGGTGACTATTTTATTTCATATCCTAGGGTCCACATACAGCTTGTGGTGCCACCCAGTCTTTGGAAAATCTGAACTTTAGGGCCACCGTTGCATAAAACAGACCGTTGTTCAAACAAGGAAACGACTCTTCCTGCCTCCTTTCCATTCAATGGGTTTATTGTCATCGTCCCTGGCAGTGACTTGAGGAGAACTGGGCTTAGCTCACAACACTTTAAAGACCCCTACCCTCCCGGGGAATTTCTCGAGCCTGCATCACGCTTTCAGTAGTCATTTAAGGTCCCCATTGCAAGACCTTTCCATGTAATAACTTTTAAGGAAGAGTTGTTGGCCTTAAAACATTTCTGAGGCTATTTGGGATTTCACTACCGGGTGGAGTGTGGGAGAACAAATTTGCCACATTAAAGGGCAGGTACTGGACCTCTCCAACTTTGGGAAGGACCTGCTTAAGGAGTCCAGTCTGATATTTATCCAGCCTCTACCAAGTACCCAGCCCTGAGTGAGATAAGGAAAAAAACTGCACCTGCCCTCAAGTACCTGGCAATGTGACATCATCACGGACATTCATGGCTTAACTGTTACCCAACTTGTCCTTGTGCCCAAGTCTAAGTGTTCGACCGGGCTAACCCCTGGGAGGGCTTGCCTCTTCTTTGGACTAATGTGAAAGCGGACACCCAACAAACTGAGCTGTACTTGGCAGTCTTGTCCCCCAGCTGGCTTTCTAGACATATCCTTAAGGGCTTGTGGGTCTGCTGCCAACAGCCATGCCATATCATAGACCAAAGATGACCTGGTGTCCACCTTGTGGCCTGAGTGAGTGGGAAGTTTGCTTGCATTGAGGCCCAAGGGTACAGGGCCCCCTCCCTGGGCCTGGAGGAATTGCTCCTAACTTGGATAAGGTTTTTAAGTCTACACCAATGGGAACTGCCACGGAGCCCATGGCTGTCCCAGGCAGTGTCAGGGAGTTGCAGGGCTAAATTCGTGAGGCCCCAGTCAAGGGCCATCTGCTGAGGACTTGACCATCCAGACTTCATGGGGATCATATCTGGCTTCAGGTGCTACCCTGCTGTGTTATCGGAGCCCCTCATTGTATTTAAACATCCCACCCAATTTCTATCCTCCCCTCCAAAGTAGGCCTTAGATCCAACCAGGGATGAGGGGCTACAACCTCTGCTGTCCTTAAGGAGGCGAGTACAGTGCCACAGCCGGTAGCCTTCCCTTCCAGATCTTCTGTAGAGAGGAAGGTGCCCTCACCAGGCTTCCTGCAGCCATAGCAATTCGGATACAACTAAGGCGCCTGTATGATGCCCCCGATGTGGGCCTCTGTCTTTGTTGTAGTGTAATTATTAACAGAGTCCCCTACCCTCAAGAGGAGATGAGAAACTGGTCACCTTAATTGCACCCGCATTTCCTGCTCTGGGAGCCACCAGTTCATCAGGCCATCTCTTCTGTCCCTCCAGGAATGGGGGGGCCTGTGACAGTGTTGTCCACCCACCTCGTGCCCAGCTCACAGGACATTGCTGGAGATCTTGGCACTCCTCGTAGCCTCTCATCAAACTGACAGGTTCTGGTAGTGTTTTTCGTTTCCTTTTTAACACAAAAACATACATGAGTATATCCAATGCGAGGGAGGGATGATAAACAGCTGTAGCATGTATAGACTATATACCATTAGACTGTTTTGTTTTTTTAATAAAAATGTGCTTGACTGGATTCAAGCTTCATTGCGAAGATGCTGTGTCTATGGATTTTATTTGGCTAAAGTAAAGGCACTGTGCTTTGTGCCCTGGAATCTTGGCCTGGGGTCTTTGGGAGCAGAGAACAGAAACCTATACGAGCTACGTTTGTGGGTTGCCCAGAATTAGGGTAACTACCCTCTCTAGGCCCTGGTGCACCTTCATTCTTTTAATTACAGTATCCTGAAACCAAGACGAAGCTTCTTTTATTTGCTGGATATTTTCCACTTGTTCTCTGCCCTGTGCCTAAAGATGGAAAACTTCAATTGTCCACGGAGTCTTGAACCTTTTGCTGGCCTTCCTACTGATGGGCAAGAGTTGGTGAGGGGATTGGGAATGGGGTCGTGCAGCCTGCACCAGGGAAGTCGGCTCAACCCGCAACTCGGAGCCTTCTCGGTTCCAGGTGAATCTTTAAACAAAATGGCACGCACACCTTCCAAGGCAGAGAAGAAGAGAACCCGCTGAGTCCCTGAACAGAACTTCAAAAGGGGAACTTGCATACAATATTCACCCTCCCTTAGAGAAAACACCTTAAAGAATGCAACGACCTCACAACCTTGCTTAAGAATAACGATCATTAATATATTCATTTCTCGCTCCGTAAGAAGGAAATACTGTGGGGTCTGGGCCCCTGTGAGAGCCATTTTCTCCCCAGTCTTCCAAACCGAGAGTGTTTAGCCCTAAGAATGCCACGTGGCAATTGCATAGTCTTGGCAGTGCAGACGCTCCTGAACCTTTTGGCTGGAGCGGGGGCAGGACTGGTCAGGAGCCACGCTGCCTGGCTTCATCTCTCCGGCCTGCGTGGTTTCCTTCTCCACATTTCTACCTCATGACCTTCCTTCTTCACTTGCAACTGGCACACTCATCATTCCCATTCAGATCAATTCAGTAATGCCCCACCAAGCATGAGCCGGCTCTCTCACGCATGCCTACAAACACGCCCCCTCTTCTATGGAGTTAGGGAAAGCTTCTGGATCCAAAAATGACATCATGGGGCCACTTGTCTCCAAGTCCAGGTTCATCAATGTCCTTTCTTTCTCTAGTTTAGTGTCTGTCTTGTCGAGCTGAGATTCATCACCCTTTTACCACTCATGCTTCCCAATCAATGGTTCAAATTTTAGGGGCCTTGTCAAAATTAGTAGCTAGGCTGATTTTGTCAGGTGGGCCATGAGTCTGATCGTCTTGGGTTCCCAACTGAGCACAAGAGGGCAGGGGTTTGCCAAGAGGGTATTTTAACTGTCTTAACATATTCTGCATCTTTTCCAAAGCTCCTACCTCATGGCATGCAGAGATTGAAGGGACAGCCAAGGACTGACCTAGATGGCCTTCCTCATAGGGGACATTTCTGGAGCCAGGCTGAGGCCGGGTTCCTCATCTGTTCCCCTCACGCCATCCTTTAAAGAAAGCCAAGCATTTCTGAAACACACAAAAGCCATGCTGGCACACCATCCTCGCACTTCTTAGAACTTCATAGTGTCATCATCGTTGGCTCTTGGAGGTTGCTAAGCCCCTGGAGGGTGGTTTTTTGTTGATGGAATTTGTGACTTAAAAGGGTAGTTTGGGAAACGGACTTGGCCCAGTGGTTAGGGCGTCCATCTACCACATGGGAGGTCCACGGTTCAAACCCCGGGCCTCCTTGACTCTTGTGGAGCTGGCCCATGGGCAGTGCTGATGCGCGCAAGGAGTGCCGTGCCACGCAGGGGTGTGCCACGCAGGGGTGTCCCCCACGTAGGGAAGCCCCACGCGCAAGGAGTGCACCCGTAAGGAGAGCCGCCCAGCGCAAAAGAAAGTGCAGCCTGCCCAGGAATGGCGCCGCCCACACTTCCGCGCCGCTGAGGACAACAGAAGCGGACAGAGAAACAAGACGCAGCAAAAAGACACAGAAAACAGACAACCGGGGGAGGGGGAATTAAATAAATAAATAAATCTTTAAAAAAAAAAAAAAGGGTGGTTTGAGGTTTCAAGAAATTGTCCATTGGTTGCCTTAGAGTGTTGAACCAATGTAGAAATTTCGGTGGTAGAAGGGCAGAGGGAATTAAACCCTTCCATGTCAGTTTTCTCTGAGAAAAGGAACTCCACTTTTTCAAAGTTATTTGAAGCCATTTTTATAGGTTTGCTCAAAATGGAAGAAAGAGTGATTTTGTCCATTTGATTGATTGAGACTAATCATCAACCACCAGCTTCCTTTCAAAATTGTAAGATATTTGATGAGTAAGTAATTCCTGGGGATTGTTCTGGTTACGAATGTTACCAAAATCTGTAATCGTGTTGGTGTGTGTTTCAATTTGTTCCTTTTATATTTGTTATTTTATGGTATTCAAAGCTTTCCTTTATCTTGCCTCTTTTTAATTAATTTTCAACACATGGCTTTTTTCCCCCTAATTTTTAATTCCATACAGAGTATTCAATTCTTGAAGTACATTAAAATAATTTGCCTGTTGGAGGTTTATTTTATAATTTTTTAAAATTAGGGATCTTGTGAAAATGCAGATTCCTAGGCTTCACCTACTGAAAGAATCAGCAGGAATCTGCCTCCTTAACAAGCACTCCCAATGATTCTGAGGAGATGATCTGCATCTCCACTTCGAGAAACAACCAGATCCAACACCTTACCTGGCATAGTCTACATGCTCAAAAATGCTGCTTTGGGAAACGGGTTTGGCTCAAGTGAAAAGAGCATCTGCCTACCACATGGGAGGTCCAGGGTTCAAACCCAGGGCCTCCTGACCCATGTGAGGAGCTGGCCCATGTGCAGTGCTGATGAGTGCAAGGAGAGCCATGCCATGCAGGGGTGTCCCCCGTGTAGGGGAGCCCCACACGCAAGGAGTGCACCCCGCAAAGAGTGCAACAGAAGGAGAGCTGCCCCATGTGAAAAAAGTGCAGCCTACCCAGGAGTCGCGCCGCACACATGGAAAGCTGACACAGCAAGATGACACAACAAAAAGAGAGACAAGATTCCCAGTGCTGCTGACAAGAATACAAGCAGACACAGAAGAACACACAGCAAATGGACACAGAGACTAGACAACGGCGGGGGCGGAGGGGCAGAGAAATTTTTTTTTAAATGTTACTTTGTACTATTACTATCAATGTCATTTTTCTGAGCATTTACAGACCTGTGGGGTACTTCATAAACACTCTTTCATTTCACTCCCAGAATTCCCTGCGAAAGCTATCTGCATTTTACATATTAAGGCACCAAGACTAAGAAAGATGAAGGCACCAGGCCATATAGCTACTATGGGTCCTGTCTGATCCTAAAGCTGGCTCTTTTACCCCATACTATACCCCCTCCCAAATGCTAAACAAAGCAGCACTCTCATCCTTACATAATTATTTCCTGAATTCAAAATCGTATACAAGAGATACTTTCCCTTTCAAAAAACCTAACTTTGTAATTAAGGGGTAACTTTTGTTGAGTATATACTATTAGCTGGTTTCCTTATAGATGTTTTTTCTTTTAATCTTTACCAGAGTTGTAGGTAGGAATTACTATACCCATTTTATGAATGAGAAGACTGAGAGCATGCACAATTAAGGAATGTGCCCGTGGTCCATGACAGCAAGTAAGAGATGAACTTGGGTATCTAATTCCAAAGCCCCTTACCTAATAAACCAGCTCCTGATCTATAATCTTCCCACTCAGCATTTCCCACAGTGTGTCTGCCAGAAAAAAAAAAAAAAAAATGGGTAAACAGGTAGTCTGAAATAAGTGTTGTGTGGACACATTTGTTTGGGAAATGCTGGGTTAAATAAAATTAAACAGTTTATTGCAGGACTTCCTGCAGCCTTTTACATAAGAACATGCGGTGTGAATGTCCAAGAGAGGGTTTATTTATATTGGATTCCTCAAATGTACTTGACCATGAAACCATTCACTGTGTCTAACAGGAGCAGTGTTTCACGTAGTACTCTGGAATATGTCACATTTTAAATTTCATCTCTAACTTGAATTCTTCCTGAACCACAATCCTTAACTAACCTTAACCTGATTCTGCACCCTAATTCCAGCTGTAACTCTATCTCTCACTGCAACCCAATCTTTAATGCTGACCTTAGCAGCATTCTGAGCACAAAATACTTCTCTGAATAGAAAGCTGCTCCTTTCAATTTAAAGCGTTCCTGTTTGCTCTAGGCCTAACTTGGGGCTGTCCGAAGGGATTTCCCCGTGGAGAGATTGCCACATGTAGGAAACTGTTCAGAAAACAGCAGCCAAGAACAGAATTTGTTTTTCACCTCATAAACAAGTTTTCCTTTAGAGAACTGTAATTTGTTTGTTTGTTTGTTTAGAGAAGTTGTGATCTTACAAAGTAATCACGCATAATGTGCAGAACTCCCATACATCACCCCTCCACCAACACCTCACACTGTTGTGGAACATTTATTATAGGTTATTAAAGAACATCAGACTGTTACCGCCAACTGTGATCTATAGCTTACATTTGGTGTGTTTTTCCATACCCCACCCCTATTATCAACACCATGTAATAGTATCGTACATTGTTATAGTTCACGAGAGAACACTCTCAGGTTTGTCCTGTTAACCACAGTGCATCTTGCACCACAGGGTTCACTGCGCTATACAGTCGCATGCCTTGTATATTCTATCCAAAGTGTACACTCAGCGGCCCTCACTTGCATCACAGAGTTGTGCAGTCATCGCCTCAGTAAATTTTTGAACATTTTCCTTAGTCCAAAAAAAAAAATCCCATATCCCCCTATTAGTAACCCTTAGTGTTGGCGTAGTAGCTTCTTTGACATTGATGCAAGAATAATACAATATTGCTATTAGCTATGGTCCAGAAGTTACATTAGTTGTATTTTTCCCATATTCTTACCACCTTGTAATAGTGACATACATTTGTTCTAATTCATAGAAAAACATTCTTGTATTTGAGCTATTAACCACTACCCTCATCCACCTCTGGATTCACTATGTTATGCAGTCCCTAGATTTTTTTTTTTTTTTGAGATTTTTAAAAAAATTTCTCTTTACCCCTCCCCCTGTTATCTGCTCTGTGTCCGTTCACTGTGTGTTCTTCTGTGTCCGCTTGCATTCTTCTCAGTGGCACCAGGAATCTGTCTCTTTGTTGTGTCATCTTGCTGCACCTGAGCAGACTATGCTTTTTTCACGTGGGGCGACTCTCCTTGCAGGACACACTCCTTGCACGTGGGGCTCCCCTACACAGGGGACACCCCTGCGTGGCACGGTACTCCTTGTGCACATCAGCACTGTGCATGGGCCAGCTCATCACATGGGTCAGGAGGCCCTGGGTTTGAACCCTGGACCTCCTATATGGTAGGCAGATGCTCTATCAGTTGAACCAAACCCACTTCCCCCTAGATCATTCTTTAGCTTTCTTTAAATTGACATTTACATCCCTAGTCAACCCCTTTCAGCCACAATCCCATTTATAAACCAGCCCTATTAGTTATACTCACTATAATGTGTTACTATCAACTCTATCCATTTCTACACTTTCACAGTCAAGCTAATTAAAAATTCAACATACACTAAGCATCAGTATCCCTTCTCAGGCCTCATCCTATCTCCTAGTAACCTATAGTTGAAGTTTTAACTCCATGTGCTTATTCTTCATATTTAGTTTATAGTACTGAAACGATACAATTTTTGTCCTTTTGTGTCTGGTTTATGTCCTTAGCAAAATGTCCTCAAGGTTCATCCATGTCATCATATGTGTCCCAATTCCATTTCTTCTTACTGCAGCATAGTATTCATTCCATCATAGGTATATACCACATTTTTTAATACATTTATCGGTTGATGGACACTTGGAGTATTTCCATCTTCTAGCAATTGTGAAAAATGCCACTATGAACATCGGTGTGCAAATGTCTGTTCATGTCACTGTTTTCCCTTCTTCTGGGTATATTTCTAGTAGAGGGGTTGCTGGATCATACGGCAGTCAGAGATCTGTAAATTAATGGCAGTGTCCACGGCATCCACATTCAAGTTCATAAAGCCCAGGTCCATCTCCTCCTAAGACCCAGAGGCCCAAATCCTACAATAAACTATGTCCTCTGATTTCCTCTCAGCTGTGTGGAACTTGGCCACATTTGACAGTGTAATAGAGAAGAGTGGTCTTTAATTGATTCTATAGTACAGAATATTCAAAGAATTTTTATCGTGTATCACCGACAAAATGTTTAGCATACATATGTATGCATCACATGCACTACTAAATGACTATTTCATGGACATTATTGCTAGGTGGGAAACTCTCATGCCCCATGTCTGGTGTTCCCTTCCATGTGAAGGGTGCTCCATTAGAGTAACCCTCAAGTGCTCTCTCGCTCCCTAGGGGAGAAGGAGATGGCCAGATGAGTGATATTTAGGGGTACAGGAGCCTGGTGTGAATACTCAGCCTCTCCCTGTCTCCTTCTGTTCAGGGTCGGATGTCCTCGAGACATCTTCCACTCAGCCTTACCAGTGCTGGCTCAGTGGTAAAAGAGACCCTCACAAGAGGAGGCTTGTGCCTTCCCTGCAGCCTGTGATTGGGTCCATGAGAGAAGTAGTTTGAAGTTTTTACAGCCCACCAGAAAATCATGTCTTTAGAGTCAATCCATTCCTGTGGGTGTAAACCCATTGTAGGTGGGGCTTTTATAGTAGATGACTTCAGTAGGGCATGACCCAGAGTGGATCTTAATCCTCTTACTGGAGTCCTTTAAAAATGGGATGAATGTGGAGAGAGTGAGACAGAAACTCAGAGAAGCAGAGAGGGAGAGCCATGGGTGCAGAGAAAAAGCCAAAGGAAGCCAGAAGCTGATAGCAACAAAACCTGGAAGAAGGGGGAGAGACCAGCAGACGCCGCCATGTGCCTTGCCATGTGACTGAGGAGTCCAGGATCGCCGGCAGCTGGTTTTCAGGGAGAAACCATTGCCTGATGATGCCTTGATCTGGGTGTTTTTCTGAGCCTCGAAACTGTAAGTTTACAAAACAATAAATCCCCATTGTAAAAACCAACCCATTTCTGGTATATTGCAGTCTAACAGACTGAAACAATGAGCAAGTCTGATTCTGAGCTTCATGATTAGGAAGACTATGGCTGCCACACAGACAGCTAAGCCAGAGTCTCCTGACATTTTGCTCTCCAGCTCCTTGACCCTTCTGTTTCTCTCAGTTGTCTCTGAACTCAGGCAAGGAGAAAGGGGAGCTATTTCGTAGGCTCCCTAAAAACTACCTATTGGCTACTTATTAGGCTAGTTTTAGCCAATAATTATGTATAATAATTATGTGTTATAATAAGAATACATTTAGAAAATAACAAGTGTCTGAAGGATGAACTAAAAATATATATAATTTTAAAATTTAATTTTTCACTGCACTCCAGTGACCTCTTACCCACCCATTGGTATGCATGGCCCCCACTTTGTAATCCTCTGATAATGGATAATTATGGAATTTGGAGTCAGACAGACCCAGGTTTGCGTTCTGGCTCTGATATGCACTTTACTCTCTGTTATTCAACATCCTCATCTGCAAAATGCAGACAATAATGCCTTTCTCACAAAGTTGTGAAGAGTAAGGGAAATGATGTTTTCCTAGCACATTGTAGGCACTTCTAAAGCTTAAGAGTTTGAATCCATCAAGACATGGTAGGCTGAATTGCATACCCTGGAAGAAACATGTTCTTCATCATAATCAGCATTCCTGAGAGTGTGAACCCATTGAAAGCAGGACTTCTAGGAGAGGTTATTTTTAGTCAAGATGTGGCCCAACTGAATGAGGGTGGTTTTGGTCCAGATTACTGGAGGCCTTTAGAGGAGATCCAGAAGTCACAGAAGCCTGAGGATGTCTCCAAGTGAGGGGAGGCAGAGATAAGCTGAGGAACCCCAAGCACTGTCGGCGGCCAGCACCAGAGAGCTACCAACCTGCGAAAAAAGCATGGTCTTGCCAACTTTGGACTTGTACTTCTAACATCTGAAACCATGAGCCAGTAAACGCTTGCTGCTTAAGCCAAACCAATTTATTGTATTTGTGATAGCAGCTACAGCAAACTAAGAGAGAAGAGTTAAAAAATATTAATAAAAATTATCAATCTTCAAATATTATTTTCACTGCCTAGTGCAGAAGTCGGCAAACTTTTCCTTAAAGAGTCAGATAGTAAATATTTTGGATTTTGTGAATCAAGAGGCAAAACAAAAATATTATCTAAGTTCTTACATACCTATTTAAAATGCAACCGTTTTGAAATGTAAAAACCATTCCTAGTGCGCAAGCCATACAAAAGCATAAACAGGCACCCCTGGACTCAGGTATATTCATCTCCTATTTTTATTACTTTTCTCTAAATGAAAGTTTTTCCAGTGTGTGTTCATGGATTATCAACACTTGAACATGATCATGAAAACAGTGTTCTGTAGTCAAATCCATTTGGGAAACACTTATGAGTTCCCTCCACTCCTCTCTCCTTGGAGATTCATGTCACACACTAGCACTTTAGAGGCTTTGAGAAGTAGTCCTACAGTAAAGAAGCCTATTTAGCTTGTTTTAATCTGGTGTTAGAAAATTGAATTTGACAACAGAATCCTCTTTTTCATATAACACAAACATTCCACAGAACACGCTTTGGAAAGTACTGCTGCAGATTCTAGAACTTAATCATTATTCAGAATTTCACCATATTAAATTGAGTTTATGCCTCATAAGGCATAAATTCCACAAATCCAACTTGGGTGGTATTTGTTACTTACTACCAACTGGTTCTTCAGTCTTGAAAGAACTGCAGATTTGCTGATTTTTCTCCCTGTACTTACCTTAGGACCCTGAGCATTTCACTTGAAGAACCCTGTGGAAGGTCCTCTTGGAAGGTCAAGATGCCTGGTAGCCCTTGTGTACCTTGCGGAAGCACAAAACAGCTACTGAATGTCCTTGGAGAAGATTTGAGGCCCAGGTCATTTCCTTGCCGCTATGCACATGAATTTTATAAAGTGCTTTTCACTTTCACTGTCTATTGCTCATTTCTGAGCCACATTTTTGAGGTGGAGCTCCTTATGTTTAAAAATGGGTTCTCAAATCTGAGTTTGTACCTATTTATTTCAAAGGTAACAAAATTCTTATAGAACCTCAGTGTTTCCATTTAAATGATTTTGATTACACTATCTAAATATGCTATCTAGCAAACCAGGCATAAGCATGTTCCCTTTGTAGCTATTATAGAAATTAAAGGTGAACACTTTTAGAGGTTGAACGCACAATTACAAAGCCAATAGAGTTTACTTCAATGGTAGTAACATAAAGCTGATGTTATTTTGTCCTAGCTATACCTCTGCTCACAATGGCTGCATGGAGCCAACCATACTGAAGCAGAGTTTTGGGGACCGATCTACCTATATATTCTCTGCATTATGACAACTCAGTTTCCCCCTCATCTTTCTCTAAAGGATATAGTGGGAAGGCTTGTTAAAGCAGCACATTATGGTGTCATCTAGCCCTCATTTGGTATAAATTTATCAAATATGTATTAAGTCCAACTTGTTCTTCTCTCACTAGCCCATGAAACCCTGGGATCGCGATTATCTTGCTAGCAGCATTCAGTTGTTAAGGCCAACATTCAGATAATCTAGAATATGCCTATATACCTACCCATCTTTTAAAAATATCATCAGAGTGAGAATTGTGGGAAGATGGCAGAGTAGGAGGCTCCAGGAATCAGTCCCTCTACCAAAACAACCAATGAGCTGGCAGGAAATGTCTGGGTCAACTATTTGGAAACCCCAGAGTCTCGTGGAATATTGTGCAGCCTCAAGGGAGAATCGGAACGAAGAGGCTGGTAAATTGCCATAAATAGTAGTGAATTTCACCCTCCCTACAGGCTACCAGCCCCTGCTCCAGTGGGGACTGGAGCTCAGGCCTGGCATAGCTTGCTGGTGCCAGGGTGGGACAGAAAGACCTAGTCCTCCAAATTCCGGGGAGGGAGTGGGGTCTGATCACAGATCACTCCTTTTGATCTGCTACTTCAGATTGCTGGGGGCCAGCTAGGAGGGTGGCCATCGTCCAACCCGCCCTAAGGCCAAGGTTGCAGAGGAATATTAAAGACAATAACCTTTCTCAAAACTATGGAAGCAGGGGAGGGGATTTGGCTCAAGCTTGATGTTGAGCACCTGCTTCCCACACGGGAGGTCCCAGTTAGGTCCCTGCGCCTCCTGAAAACAGCAAGCAAAGGAGAAAATCAACTCAAGGGAGCCCATGTGGCCCAGTGGTCCATTGCCAGCTTCCCACATAAGAGGTCGGGGGTTCAATCCCCAGCCCCAGTAAAAGAAAACAAACAAAAAACTATGGAAAACAGTCGCAGGGCTGTATTAACTGGGCAAGGGTTGAATCAAGAAAACCGCTTCAGTCACAGTGGCCGGCGGGGGCATTGCTGGCCCCTTCCTCCCCCAAGGCCAGGCGGAGACGTGGCGTATGCTGAGCCGCTGCCGCTGCCGGCGGCTGCACGTCCTGAGCGTTGGCTCCCCACTGCTTACTGGCCAGACGCTTCTCTATCCTGCCTGCCTCATGAAGCCACTGTCGTGTTGGTTCTGGGTGGGCCTGGTGCTGGCAAGGGCACCCAGCACACACGCAGCGTTGAGAAAGATGGTTATATGCACCTTTCTGCAGGAGACCTACGTGATGAAAGGCACAACCGAGATTCACAGTCTGGTGAGCTCTTTGAAAAGTACATTAAAGAAGGAAAGATGGTGCCAATTGAGATAGCCATCAGTTCATTAAAGAGGGAGATGGGCCGGACAATGGCTTCCAATGCCCAGAAGAGTGAACTCTTGATTGACGGGTTTCCAGGAAATCAAGACAACCGTCAAGGTTGGAACAAGACCATGGATGGGAAGGCAGATGTAGCGTTCGATCTGTCTTTTGACTGTAATAAGGAGATTCTGTGTTGAACGATGTCTCCGGGGGGGAAGAGCAGTGGTAGGACTGATGACAGCAGAGAAACCTTGGAAAAGAGACTTCAGCCCTGTCTTCAGTCACCCAAGCCAATTATTGACTTATATAAGGAAAGGGGGAAAGTCAAGAAAATGGATGCTTCTGAATCTGTTGATGAAGTTTTTGATAAGTTGTGAAGTTTGTGACAAAGAAGGCTCGCCCTAAGAACCTGAAAACATCCTCGAAATCATGCTTGACTATTGCTTTGATAGCTGCTCTCACAATGCCTTTTTAAGGCAACCTTTTTTTTTTCAAAGATTTGTTTATTTATGTAATTCCTGCCCCCCCCCCCCCCCCCCCCCCCCGTTGTCTGTTCTCTGTGTCTATTTGCTGCGTCTTGTTTCTTTGTCCACTTCTGTTGTCGTCAGCGGCACGGGAAGTGTGGGCGGCGCCATTCCTGGGCAGGCTGCACTTTCTTTCGCGCTGGGCGGCTCTCCTTACGGGGCGCACTCCTTGCGCGTGGGGCTCCCCTATGCGGGGACACCCCTGCGTGGCAGGGCACTCCTTGCACGCATCAGCACTGTGCATGGGCCAGCTCCACACGGGTCAAGGAGGCCCGGGGTTTGAACCGCGGACCTCCCATGTGGTAGACGGACGCCCTAACCACTGGGCCAAGTCCGTTTCCCTTAATCTTTTCATAATTCCATCTCACTGTCTGGAAAGCATGGAGTAAAACAAATTAAAATTTTAAACTTATTTTTCTTTTTTGTCACAAGAGTAGACAGTGAGTTCTGGTTCAATTTCATCTTGAGTTATGGTGCTCACAAAACAAAGAAGGGTATCAGCTGGCTCTTTCTTTTTATTCAAAAAGGACACCCCTTTTGTGAGCAAAACTTGTTAGCATGTGTGCATATCCCTTTTATCGCAACATGCTAGGATTAGGCATCCCCAATTTCTCTTTTCTTTCAGACTTTAAATTTCCAACCTGTAAAGTGAATTTATGGACCAAATTTCAAAGAAATTTTTTATGCAGTCCTTGGAAAATGTGTTTGGTAAACAAACTCATAAAATGGATTTTTAGAAGTGTTTTAGTATTTATCAAATAATTACTTCCTATAGGAAGGTAAGAAAATGTGGGCTTTGTTTTACTACAACTTGTATGTACAAAGTTATGTGACAGGACATATTCTTTGCTTCCAGGGTTGGGTTGGGAACATTGGGATTCAGAAGCTCACAGAATATAGCTTTGTTCTGACTTAAATATGAAGATAGGGGACAAGGATCATATCTAATGGCTTATTTCTCTTATGCTCTATTATAAAGTCTTATTAATGATTAAACTGGTGTTAAGAAAATTCCTAGCAGTGGAACTTTGAAATGCATCTGCTAGATTTCTGGAAAAATGATTCAGTTAGCATTTAAGTTACATTTCAAAGTTGTTTGTTTTGTTTTGTTTTGTTTTCCTAGTTAAATATAGGTTTATTATAAAGTAGAAAAGAAAATGATAATGGTTAAATTTTTATTTGTGTTTTGTTTTCCTAAATACTACTTTTTCATAGTTTTTGTTTAAGAAGATTAAAAAACCATTGTACTTTGGTCAGAAAAATAATAAATATATCTTATAAATGTAAAAAAAAAAAAAGAAAACACAGCTTCAAAGATGGTAGAAGAAACTCCTGGCACCCTTGGGCCCTCCCACTCCCCCTCCACAACACGGGAAGGCACCAGCTTGCACTGCCACTGTGTCCCTGGCCTTGTTGCAGAGGGAGCAGGGTAGCCCCTGTGTGTATACTGGGGTACATGTGTGCCTAGTGCCAACCTATTGGGTGAAGTTCTATCCAGAACATTTAGGCAAGAGAAAGAAATAAAAGGCATCCAAGTTGGAAAGGAAAAAGTGAAACTTTCCCTATTTGCATATAACATGATCCTATATGTAGAAAATCCTCAACAATCCACAACAAAGCTACTAGAACTAATAAACAAATTCAGCAAAACTCAGGATACAAGATCAACATGCAAAAATCAGTAGCCTTTCTGTACACTAGTAATGAACAACTTGAAGAAATCAGGAAAAACAAAATACTGTTTAAATAGCAACTAAAAGAATCATATATATAGGGAAAAAATCTAACTGAGGATGTAAAGAACTTGTACACAGAAAGCTACAAAACATTGCTAAAAGAAATGAAAGAAGACTTTATAAATGGAAGGAATTCCATGTTCATGGATTGGAAGACTAAATATTTTTAAAATGTCAATTCTACCCAGAGCAATTTACAGATTCAATGCAATCCCAATCAAAATTCCAACAACCTTCTTTGCAAAAATGGAAAAGCCACTCATCAAATTTAGATGGAAAGGAAAGGCCCCGAGTAGTCAGGGCCATCTTGAAAAAGAAAAACAAAATTGGAGGACTCACACTTCTCCATCTTAAAACCTATTACAGGGAAGCGGATGTGGCTCAACTGATAGAGCATCTCCCTACCATATAGGAGGTGAAGGGTTCAAACCCAGGGCCTCCTGACCCATGTGGTGAGCTGGCCCATGTGCAGTGCTGCCACACACAAGGAGTTCCATGCCACGCAGGGGTGTCCCCTGTGTAGGGGAGCCCCAACTGATTTTTTAAAAATATATTTTTATTACAGAAATTGTGAACTTAAAATACAATGATGCATGTGTGTAGAATACCTATATGAATATACCGCACCACTGTGGAACATTTGTTACAGAATATAAGATCATGTCATCAAGGAAGCGGATTTGGCTCAATGGATAGAGCAGCCACTTACCACATGGGAGGTCCAGGGTTTAAACACTGGGCCTCCTGACCCATGTGATGAGTGGCCCATGCGCAGTGGTGATGCACACAAGGAGTGCTGTGCCACACAGCGGTGACTCCATGTAGGGGAGCCCCACGTGCAAGGAGTGCACCCCATAAGGAGAGCCGCCCAGTGCAGTAAAAAAAAAAAAAAATGTGCAGCCTGCCCAGGAGTGGTGCTGCACACACAGAGAGCTGACACAGCAAGATGATACAACAAAAAGAGACACAGATTCCCAGTGCTGCTGACAAGAACACAAGCGGACACAGAAGAACACACAGCAAATGGACACATAGAGAGCAGACAACTGGGGGAGAGGCAAGGAAGGGAAGAGAAACAAAGAAATTAATAAATCTAAAAAAATAAAATAAAAATAAAAAAATAAAAAATAAGATGCCTACCTATTTTTTAAAAAGATCATATCATCAGACTATTACCACTAATTTTCATCTATAGCATATATTTGCTATATTTTTCCATACCCCCTATTATTAACATTGCACATCTTAGGCATTGATGCAAGAATATTACAGTATTGTTGTTAACTATAGCCCATAGGTTACATTAATTGTATTTTTCCCATGCTTCTCCACATTCCCACTAGCAAGCAATAGCGACATATATCCATTTTAGTTCACAGAAAGATACTCTTGTATTTGTACCATCAATCACAATTCTCATCCACCTCTGGGTTCACTATGTTATTCATTCCCAAGATTATTCTCTAGCTTTCTTTCAATTAACATTTATATTGCTAAACTACCCTTTTCAGCCACAATCCCATTTATAAACCAGCTGCTACTCACTATAATGTGTTACATGGTTAACTGATTTTTGACAAGGATGCCAAGTCCACTCAACTGGGAAAGAATAGTCTCTTCAGCAAATGGTGTTGAGAAAACACCTTGTCCATATGTAAAAGAATGAAAATGGATCCCTACCTCACATCATACACAAAAATCAACTCAGAGTGGAGCAAAGATCTAAAAATAAGAACCAGAACCGTAAAACTCCTGTAAGAAGACACAGGGAAGCATCTTCAGGACCTTGTGTTAGTCAATGGCTTCTTAGACTTTTATATCCAAAGCACGCAAAAAAGGAAAAAATAGACAAATGGGACATCATCAAAATTAAATCTTTTGAGCTTCAGTGAACTTTACCTTGAAAGAAAAAGACAGTCTAGGGGGAAGTGGCTGTGCCTCAAGCAATTGAGCTCCTGTTCACCATATTGAAGGACCCAAGTTTTATCCCTGGAACCTCCTGGTGAAAAAAGAAAAAAGGTGTCCCAGACCTGTCCAGTGAGATGCAGGCCCCCATGTGGCAAAGCGATGCACCAAAAAGATGATGATGCAACCAGATGGGGGGGAGGCCAATCTAGGGAAGCAGATGTGGCTCGACCAGTTGGGCACCTGCCTACTGCATGAATGGTCCCAGTTTGGGGTCCTGGTGCCTCGTAAAAGAAGACAAGCAGATGTTTCCCCCTCCACAAGCTAGATGCTGCCAAAACGAGCTACACACTGCCACAACAAGCTAGACACCGCCCCCACCACAATGAGCAGATGCTATAAAGCCAGCAGATGCTGCAGCCTGCGGCGGATATGGTTCAGGCATGGGCCACTCGCTTCTCATGTGGGAGGTCCTGGGATCAGTTCCCTGTGCCTCCTGGAGAAGGCAAGCAATGAACAGACAGATGAGAGAACCATCTCAGAGAGCGGGGAGATAAAGAAAAATAAAGTAAAAAATAAATCTTTAAAAAAAAAAAGACAGGGAAACGGACTTTGGCCCAGTGGTTAGGGCGTCCGTCTACCACATGGGAGATCCGCGGTTCAAGCCCCGGGCCTCCTTGACCCGTGTGGAGCTGGCCCATGCGCAGTGCTGATGCGCGCAAGGAGTGCTGTGCTACACAGGGGTGTCCCCCGCATAGGGGAGCCCCACGCGCAAGGAGTGCACCCATAAGGAGAGCCGCCCAGCGCGAAGGAGGGAGCAGCCTGCCGAGGAATGGCACCGCCCACACTTCCCGTGCCGCTGACGACAACAGAAGCGGACAAAGAAACAAGACGCAGCAAAAAGACACAGAAAACAGACAACCGGGGAAGGGGAGGGGAATTAAATAAATAAAAAAATAAAATCTTTAAAAAAAAAGAAAAAATCTACACAATGGGAGAAAATATTTGGAAATCACATATCCAAGAAGAGTTTAATATCCAGAATATATAACAAAATCCTCTAAATTTACAATAAAAATTTTTTTAAATGGACAAAAGACTTGAATAGACATTTATCCAAAAAAGATATACAAATGGCCAATAAGCACATGAAAAGATGCTCAACATCATTAGCTATTAGGGAAATGCAAATCAAAACCACAATGAGATACTACTTCAAACTCACTAGAATGATAACTATTTAAAAAAAAAAACAGAAAATTACAAGTGTTGGAGAGGATATGGAGAAATAGGAACACTCATTCATTATTGGTAGAATGTAAAATTGTGCAGCCTTGGAAAACAGTTTGGCAGTTCCTCAGAAAATTAAGTATAGAATTACCATATGACCCAGCAATCCTACTTCTAGATATATATTCAAAAGAACTGAATGTAGGGACTCAAACTGATATTTGCATACCAATGTTCATAGTGGCATTATGAACAATTGCCAAAAGATGGAAGCAACCCAAGTGTCCATCAACTTATGAATGGATAAACAAAATGTGGTATATACATACAATGGAATATTATTCAGCCATAAAAGGAATGAGGTTCTGATACATGCAACAACATTGATGAACCTTGAAGACATCGTGTTGGGTGAAATAAGTCCGACACAAAAGGACAAATATTGTGTGATCTCACTGATATGAAATAATTAGAATAAGCAAACTCATAGAGTCAGAAACTAGAATATAGATTCCTAGGGACCAAGGTGGGGGGAGGGAACATGGAGTTAATGCTTAAATTGTACCGAGTTTGGTAATGGACGTGGTGATGGCATCACAACATTGTGAATGTAATTAGCAGCATTGTACTATATATTTGAATGTGGTTAAAAGGGTAAATTTTAGGTTTATATATGTTACTAGAATAAAAATTTTAAAACAACAGCAAAAAAATTATAGAACCCTACAGCACAGAGAGTGAGCCCTAAAATAAATTATGGACTAAAGTTAACAGTACAGCTACAAACATGTTCTCTAATTAATTGCAACAAATGTGTCACACTACTCCAATATGTTAATAATAGGGCAGTATTTGGGAACTCTGTATTTTTTGCATAGTTTTTCTGTAAACCCCCTCTAACAAAAAAATCATCAAATTGGAAATACAAAACTTAAACATTCTCGTAGAGAGGTTGTGTACCCAAGTTAAGAAACACCATCTCCCTAGTTAATCCTCACCTTCCCCTTAACTGTGCCAAGCCTTGGGGATGAAATATCTAAGTAAACTTTGAGAAACTAAGCAGTTAATCATTCCTGCCCCTGGCAAGTGAGGCAAAGCCAATAAGGAGACTTTCTCTTTCCAGGTGTATCTACTTATCAGGCTTGTTATCAATCGCAACCCAATGCCCTTGGGGCTGTGCTGTCTCCTACAGATTCTCAAGAAAACAGAACCCTCAAATACCACTCCTTGTTAAAGCTCTAAGTGTAGGCAGAAAAGGTTTGTTTATAAAAGCAAAGACTCCCGAGAACTGCCTGCTTTTCACATTTCTTTTAGGTCTTCAGGTCCCTGGACAGGAAGCACCTCCATGATGTTTTGCCTGTATTTAATTTTCTTTCTTTTTTTTTTAAGGATTTATTATTTTTTATTTATTTCTCTCCCCTCTCTCCCCCCGTCCCCGTAGTCTGCTCTCTGTGTCCATTCGCTGTGTGTTCTTCTGTGTCTGCTTGTATTCTTGTCAGCAGCACTGGGAATCTATGTCTCTTTTGGTTGCATCATCTTGTTGTGTCAGCTCTCCGTGTGTGTGGCGCCACTCCTGGGCAGGCCGTGCTTTTTTCGTGCAGGGCGGCTCTCCTTACAGGGCATGCTCCTTGCACACGGGGCTCCCCTACATGGGAGACACCCCTGCGTGGCATGGCACTCCTTGTGCGCGTCAGCACTGCGTGTGGGCCTGCTCCACATGGGTCAGGAGGCCCTGGGTTTGAACCGTGGACCTCCTATATGGTAGGTGGACGCTCTATCAAGTTGAGCAAAATCCACTTCCCTAATTGTCTTTCTTTAACAGAAGGTAGTTTTTAAATTGTCCCCCAGCTATGGGATGCAGGTGCAGTGGGAGGGAGTGGGGATGGAGGCCAAGGAGCTCCAGGATTCCCAAGATACAACTCAGATATTCAAAATCAAGACTGGGGAGCCATTCAAAACCAAGGTTCAGCATTCAGGTACTGCACTGCGGCTGCCACCACCATCCCCTAACCCCACCCTCACAGTACACAGAAGAACTCAATGCACAGGATCAGTGATCCCACCTTTGTGCGTAAACACTCATCATTGCAAGCTGGATGTTCGAGCCTCAGCTAAAATGTTCCTCCTACCCGGGCAGAAAAGAGAAGCTGCCTGTTCACAGCGTAGAAGTGGCCTTGGTGGAAGGGAGAAGAGAGTTGGTACACACCCCTTGAAGATTGCTGTCTTTCAGCTTAAGTAGGCAATATGTCTCTGTCAGGGGCAAAAATCCACCCCTCACCCCCAAAGCCGGATCAGTAACATCAGCCAAGAACACACGCCGGGCTGGAGTTCTCCTTGCCGCTCACGTTAATCAGGAATCCTGTGTTGCGCTTCTCGTTGGGTCTTGTTCACAGACACCTGCCTTTGCCATCTTGTGTTGACTCTGGCAGACCCATGACAACACGAGGGGCAGACCTGCCTTGGAACCAGATGACAGAATCCAGAGCCCATGTCAACAGTCCTGGAATCTCCGTCTTCACGCACGTGAGCAACTCTGGGGGGTGTTATCTGGGGTGTCTGCACAAAATGTGAGAGGCACAGAGTGGGAAAGGCAAACCCACGGGGGGTGGGGCAGGAGGGTTGTGGTGAAATCTGTGAAAGCTGAAGGCCCAAAATATGGCACCCAGAGATGAGGGTTGTGCTTCCAAAACTTGGCCATTTTGTGCAAATGTTGCTCTGTCCACATCCCACCTGCTGATATTAATATTAATAATTCATATTTTATTTTAAAATGATTAACTCAAAAGTTAAATATGTTTCTTTGAGGAAGTGAACTTGGCCCAGTGGTTAGGGCGTCCGCCTACTGTTGGGGGCGCGCCCGCCATTTTGCGGACCGCCCGGCACCAGTAGAAAAAATGGCGGGCGGCATGATTCAGCACTGTCTCCCCCTGCTTCCTGCCCTCTCCCCGCCCCTTTTTCCCCCTGGAGCCCTTTCCAAGCCATATAAGGTCTTGTTCCAGCCCTGACCAATCCCCTTGCAACACGAATGCTTAAGACCCTATATAAGCTTGCTCTGTACAAAAAGAATAAATGGAAGAAGACGACACGCCATGGTGCGGCTCTGAGTGGTTCTTCCCTGCCATCTGCCCACTCCCTCTCTCGGGTACCCTGTTGTCCTCGTGGTCTCCGTACACCCGCTGGCGGGGCAGGAGAGCATAGCCTACCACATGGGAGGTCCGTGGTTCAAACCCCGGCCCTCCTTGACCCGTGTGGAGCTGGCCCATGCGCAGTGCTGATGCACGCAAGGAGTGCCCTGCCACGCAGGGGTGTCCCCCACATAGGGGAGCCCCACGCACAAGGAGTGCACCCCGTAAGGAGAGCCGCCCAGCGCGAAAGAAAGTGCAGCCTGCCCAGGAATGGCACCGCACACATGGAGAGCTGACACAACAAGATGATGCAACAAAACAAAACACAGATTCCTGTGCTGCTGACAACAATAGAAGCGGACAAAGAAGAACACACAGCAAATGGACACAGAGAGCAGACAACGGGGGAAGGGGAGAAGGGAGAAGGGGAAGGGGGGGGAAGGGGAGAGAAATAAAAATAAATAAATAAAAATATGTTTCTTTGAAAAGAAGCTTTGTATCTTGACAATAATTGGAAAACCTGTAGAGTTTTCCGTAAATAGAAGGTAACTCAAAAACTAAGTACAAGGAAAGAAAAACACTCATACAGTCCCAGCTGAGGTATAGCTAATTACCTAACGAAAGTGCAGACTCTGAGGCCTGCTCCTTCTCTGTTAAAAGAAACAAACCAGTGAGTGTTAAAGACAAGCGAGCGACAAACTGAAAATTTTATATTCATTAAAACAAAAGTATTGTAAGAGTACTGAAAATTGGAATCAATTGCCCACTGTATAATTCAGTGTCATTTCATGCTTACGAAAATACCACCCCAAGTCACCTTTTCCACCCTTCAAAAATACCGGATTAATTTTAATGCTTTTGTTAGGTCTAACGGGCCTGGGACTGGGCAGTTTAACCAGAACGGACTGGACAGAGGAAATGCCAAAATGTGGACAAGGCCCGCTGGGAGCCGTATTTTCCTAACTGCCAAGTGAAATTTAAACAGGACCACCCCACTTGATCATGCTTTTCTGGATCTAATAACATTCAGTGAGGTCCATGGTAGAAATGATTTTTGTTAATTGAAATCCACCCTTCCTCTTTTCATAACCCTACTAAGTTATAATCCGATTTAAAAAATCTATTGTGTTGAAGGTGAAAAAAGGGAGCATTCTCTCTAGAGACTTGCTGTAACACTTCCCACCCTGCGGTGCGATGGCGGGTTTATGTCTGCCTCCCCCACCAGGCTGCGTACCCTCCAGGCAGGGATCTCAGTTTGCTTTGCTGTCTCCCGAAATTTGGTAGAAGGCTCAGCTCAGTGAGGCGCTGTGTTTGCAGCACGAACGGGCCCACCCAGTAGCGTGGTGAGAGGGGAAGGAAAAAATATGGATATCCTAGTATGCTTCTGACTTGTGTTTTCTTAATACAAGATACTGTGACAGGGTGGCCAAAAGTACAGGCTTTGAGTCTTGACTGTAAAGTGAGAATAAAGCACCTGCCTGATAGGGTTAGCAAAGGATTCAATGAATAGATGTAAAGGATGAGAACAGTGCTAGCACATAGTAAACACTCTGCTCGTGGTAGCTATCATTTTTGTTGCTATCATAACCTTAGCGTGCATACAATTAGACTATTATTACATATATTAAGGATACATATGAATTAAATGTTCATATATGAATTAAGGTTTTAGCTGCTCATAATCTATTTTCTTTTCTTCAGGTAACATCACCCTGATTGTCTTTTGGGGAACCACTCCCCGCTCCCCAACCCCTCACCCCCGCCTCCATCCACGTGATTTATATGCACGTACAAAACTCTGTTGGTCCAAGAATGGGCACATGACCCAGATCTGACCAATTATTGAAACCCAGTCTCCTGGCTAAAGCACCTTGCTCAGTAATGGGCACATTACTGACACAGGGCTGGCCAATCACTGCAACCCAGTTTCCTTGCTACAGCAATTGACCCAGCAATGGGCACATGACTGAAGCCAATGAGGCTGGACCACCAGACCTTCGCTGGAGGGTTTGAGAAAAACTTCTTTTAGGCTGGATTTGTTCTACCGGTAGAATTTAGTTCTACCATCTCCAAATATAGATGACTATATTTGTCATCTCACGGGCAGAACTTGCCTGAGAATAAAGCCCAACGAAAAGGAAAGTAAGAGCCACAAGATGTAGAGACACCGTTTGAAACTTCAGATCTAGCTATGCCTGAAGGTGAAAGAGTGAATTTCTTTTATTTTTATTTTTCGCTTATGTCAGTTTGAGTTTCTGTCACTGGCCATAGAAAGAGTTCTAATATATATAGGGAGTCAGAGAGTATGTGTACATTCAATAATATTGTGGAGGTATTTATTCAGGGATTTAGAGTTTCACCTATTTAGAGATGATGAGGTTCACTAATTCAGTTCCAAAAATGGCACGGTGCGTGTGTGGGGAGAGCAGAGAACACAAAGATGAATTGTCCCTGCCTTCGAGGTTAACATCTAGAAGGGAACACAAAGTAAGTTACAGTCATACCATAAGATGCTGTAATGGAGAGACTGGGGGTGTAATAGAAGAGCAGGAAATCAAGATCAGTTCGGCCGTGGGAATCTCTGGAAGAGAAGAGAGTGTGGGTGTGTTAGGCCTCAAAGCAAGGCCTTCATGGATAAGCAGAGATGGAGTGAAGAAAACTTCAACACGAGAGTTAGGCAAACACACATTTATTACGTCTGCAGAGGTAAGGCGCCAAGGCCAGTCCAAAGTGACTCAGATCTGACTCCCCGTGCTGCAGTTTCACTCTTATTTAAATACCCAAGTTACTACTTAGCATTTGCTTTGATTATGCATTAGTTTTTATGCATATGGATGAACACACATAGCTGGTTCTATAATTGTATAATTAATATGTTCAGGAAATCATGCTTTCACATACATTGTTTGATCAAGAAAGGGGCGGATAACTCCACCCCTGGGTGGGAATTTTACTATGTTAATTAAGCAAGTTGAAGTGAGGACAGCAAGGGGCTACTTCTATGCAGGTCCGGCCAACTGGTTGAAGCTGGTTTTCATACTTCATTGCTTCAACAGGATATTCTTGACCACCAAAAGCGGAATTTGGCCCAAAGAGAGGGTTACATTTCATTACCTTCTGATTTACATACAATTCTTTTCTTTGTATCCTAGCAACAGGGTGAGAAACAAGTTACTTTCAGGTATTCGGTCATCCTACATCCATGGGTGCTTTAACGGTAAAATAATTTGCAGGCATTTAACAGTGTCCTCTTGCCTAAATTCTGGAAACCTGTTTCAATTCGATTTTTTTTTTAAAGATTTATTTTTTATTTATTTCTCTCCTCCCCCATCCCCAATTGTCTACTCTGTGTCCATTCGCTGTGTGTTCTTCTGTAACCGCTTCTATCCTTTTCTGTGGCACCGGGAATGGGTTTCTTTTTGTTGCGTCATCTTGCTGTGTCAGCTCTCCGTGTGTGCAGTGCCATTCCTGGGCAGGCTGCACTTTCTTTCGCGCTGGGCGGCTCTCCTTACGGGTGCACTCCTTGCGCGTGGGGCTCCCCTACGCGGGGGACACCCCTGCATGGCAGGGCACTCCTTGCGCACATCAGCGCTGCGCATGGGCCAGCTCACACGGGTCAGGAGGCCCGGGGTTTGAACCCTGGACCTCCCATGTGGTAGGTGGACGCCCTAACCGCTGGGCCAAGTCCGCTTCCCTCAATTAGATTTGAATCACCCACAGCTAGTGTATTCCTTTAATGAAATCCTGATGTTTCCATGCAGAATGAAGTGTGCTTTATTGCCTTCTCTGAAGGTGAAGGCCTGCCTGGTAGACACCCAGGAGTCTCCTTCTGAGAGCAGCCCAGGTAGTGTGAGGGGAAGGCATTTTGGGGAACTATCAAACAGAAGCCCTTCCATTACTTACCTGTGGAGGAAGCATATAACTCACCTATGGCCTGCCCCACCTTCTATGCTGAGGGTGAGCAATTTCAGCTGGGTGAGGCTATGAGGTAAGGGTTTTGTGTATTTCACTACTTGGTTTTGAAAGTAGCAAAAGCACCTACAGAAAATCCCTCCTGTGCCTTTGCTGCTAAAGCCCTTTGTCCTGGCACAGGATAAAATCTCAGCCCTTTAATTTAGTACAAAACGGTGTGTGCCGGACATGGTTTTGAGTGCTTGGGAGACAAAGACAACTACAACCTGCTCCCTACTCTAAGGGGAAAGAAACCCAACTTAAACAGGCTTAACAGGAATACAACTTAAATTTATTAGCTAACAGACCTGAAAATTCTAGGAAGCAGATTCGGGTATTGCTGGATCTAGCTAGGATGATCTTTCAGGATTTGGTTTCTTTATCGGCTGTGTTTTTCTCTGTGTTGACTTTCCCCTTGGATAGGCTCTCCCCTTTTTTGGTCCCAATCTTTCACCCTTATGGGGACTATATGCAGCTCCAAGTTTACTTCCTTCCAGATTCATGTTCAGAAGAAAAGAGATTCTTTCTTCCAACTGTTGTTAAAAAAAAAAAAAAAAAAAATCTGGGTCTGATTCTTAAGGGCCCTATCCGGACCACATGTCCATCCCTAAAATGACCTTGACTTTGGGATACACTGATTGGCTGAAGCCTGGGTCTCAGGAACACCCCTTAGGAGTCAGTGGTAGAATTAACTACACCTGAACCATATACACTGAGTCATGGGTGGGGGAAATTGATTCCTTAAAGGGAATTCAGGCACTGTAACTAGAGGAAGGATGAATGAATACTGAGCAGGCACAAAGTACACAGACTAAAATATAATCAGCATTCAGCGGTTGCAATGAGTCCTTTGTCTGGTCATAATACAGAGTATTCTATATGGAGTCCAGAAAATTGCATTGGAGGGCAAAGCTTTGTAGAATCTCTCCAACATTTTCCAGGGGGCAGACTATTCTGATTTTCAAGATTGGTCCCAATAATCCAGAGAAAAATGATTTCTGCTTATTTGCAAACTTACAAATCACAAGACACAGAAACATTCTTTAGGAAGACCCAATTCCTTTTGCTTAAAAGCAAAACTTTTGAAATGTAGTTTGGTCTCTTGAAAGGTCCCTCCCACATGCCACACCAGGAGAAGGACCCTGGCATAAATGAAAAGGACTGGATAGTTACCCTACCAGATAAAAATGGATATGATGGCATTCCATTGTTTGCATCTGTTCCTTGTGGTTCCCCAGAGCTTGCTCAGCCCTTGGTGAAAGAATTAAACCAGGTATTTGAACTTGGAAAGCTTCCTTGCTGTGGTTCTTCAGCAAGCAGAGATGATGCCCTCCATAAGCCCAGCAGGAAGAACCTGTCTTTCTGCCACTAGTTAGTTGCATCACTGCCCTTCCAGAGGCAAGGACAGAAAAGAGAGCAATATTTTCATCCTTAAAAAAATGTGTCTTCTTGGCCTTCCATAATTTAACAAATATATATTTACTTTTTTTTTTTTAACTTTTAAAGAAGCTTTAGATTACATAAATGTTACATCAAAAATATGGGGCGGGGCGGGGGGAAGCGGACTTGGCCCAATGGATAGGCCTACCACATGGGAGGTCCACGGTTCAAACCCCGGGCCTCCTTGACCCGTGTGCAGCTGGCCCACGCGCGGTGCTGATGCGCGCAAGGAGTGCCCTGCCACACAGGGGTGTCCCCCGTGTAGGGGAGCCCCAAGCACAAGGAGTGCGCCCCATAAGGAGAGCCGCCCAGCGCGAAAGAAAGTGCAGCCTGCCCAGGAATGGTGCCGCATACACGGAGAGCTGACGCAGCAAGATGACGCAACAAAAAGAAACACAGATTCCCGGTGCCGCTGATAAGGATAGAAGCAGTCACAGAAGAACACACAGCGAGTGGACATGGAGAGCAGATAACTGGGGGGAGGGGAAGGGGAGAGAAATTAATAAAAAATAAACCTTTAAAAAAAAATAAATCTTTTTAAAAATATATTGGGGGGAAGGAGATGTGGTTCAAGTGATTGGGCTCCTGACTACCATATAGGAGATCCAGGGTTCGATTCCGGGGCCTCCTGGTGAAGGCAAGCTGGCTCAAGCAGAGAGCTGGTCTAGGTGGAAAGCTGCCCTCACAGAGGTGCTGGCCCATGTGGAGAGCTGGCACAGCAAAATGACACAACAAAAAGAGACACAGAAGACCAGGGAGCTGAGGTGGCGCAAGAAATTGAATGCCTTCCCCCCCTCTGGAAGGTCACAGAATTAGTTCCCAGTGCCGCCTAAAGAGAACACAAGGAAACAGAACACACAGTGAACGGACACGGAAAACAGCACAAAAATAACGGGGGAAGGGCAGAGAAAGAAAGAAATGTTTATTTTATATATATATGGGAGGAATGGATGTGGCTTAAGCAATTGGGCACCAACCTCCCACATGGGAAGTCCCAGCTTTGGTTCCCAGTGCCTCCTAGAGAAGACAAGCAGAATGAGGGCAGGGGCAGATAAAATTTTTTTCTACAAATCAAAAAATATATGATTCCCAAATACCCCACCCCAAACAAATATATTTTTAAATAGCCACCATGTATTCAATTGGGACACCCGTGGTAGGTTGTATTATTGGCCCCAATTTTTCACCCGCCCTGAATTCACATCTTTTGCCCATGACTTTGCGCTTTCCCACACTAGGGACAGAATATTCTTCCTCACATTTTGACTTTGGACTTGGCCATGTGATTTATTTCAACCAAAAGGATGTTGCCAGCTGTGATGCAAGGAGAGGGCTCAACAAGTGTTGGTACAATTGGCTGTGCCCTCTTGTACCTCTGCCTCAGCCAAGAGAAGAATATACCCTAGCCTGCTAGTACAGGGAAGACGAGAGACACCTGAGAAACATCTTGACTGAAACCTCAGCTTGGAGTAAAGGCCAGTTGAGCCCAGTTGGTATCAGCCAGCCCCAGTTGACCTGAAGACACGGGAGGGAGGATCACTTGGAATCAATTTCAAACTTACACAAAAGTTGCAAGAACAGTAGAAATAACACTTTAATCCACATTTACCTATTAACATTTTGCCCCATTTGCTTTATCATTTTCTCTTTGTATATTTTTTTCTCTGAAATATTTGACAGTAAGTTACCTACATCATGCCCTTTTAGCTCTAACACATAAGAGTGGGTTTTTTGGTTTTTTTTTTTTAAGATTTATTTTATTTCTCTCCCCTTCCCCCCCCCCCCCCGTGTCCATTTGCTATGTGTACTTCTGCGTCCACTGCATTATCCAGTGGCACTGGGAAACTGCGTCTCTTTTTTGTTGCATCATCTTGCTGCGTCAGTTCTCCGTGTGTGCGGTGCCACTCCTGGGTGGGCTGTGCTTTTTACATGCAGAGCAGCTCTCTTTGTGGGGTGCGCTCCTTGCACATGGGGCACTCCTATGTGGGGGCACCCCAGCATGGCACAGCACTTGTTGCGTGCAGCAGCACGGCACATGGGCTAGCTTACCACATGGGCCAGGAGGCCCTGGGGATCAAAACCTGGACCCTCTATATGGTAAATGGATGCTCTATCAGTTTAGCCATGTCTGCTTCCCAAGAGTGTTTTTTCCTAAGAATAAGTACATTCTCTCTTTAAAAAAAAAATTATTTCTCCCCCCTCCCCCTATTGTCTGCTCTCTGTGTCCTTTTGCTGTGTGTTCTTCTGTGTCTGCTTGTATTCTCATTAGGTGGCTCTGGGAACCGATCCTGGGACCTTCTGGAGTGGGAGAGAGGCGGTCATTCTTTTGTGCCACTTCAGCTCCCTGGTCTGCTACATCTCTTGTTGTCTCTCCTCTGTATCTCTCTTTGTTGCGTCATCTTGCTATGCCAGCTCTCTGTGTGGGCCAGCACTCCTACACAGGACAGCACTCCTGCACAGGACAGCACTCCTGCACGAGGAAGCACTCTTTGAGTAGGCCAGCACTCCACGTGGGCCGGCTTGCCACACAGGCCAGCTTGCATCGAACCTTGGACCTCCTATGTAGTAGACAGGAGTCCACTTGCTTGAGCCACATCCGCTTCCCAGTACATTCTCTTTTGGAATCACAGAGCAATTATGAATATCAGGACATTTTACATTGATACAGTATTTTTAATTCTAATTTACTGTCCATATTCCAGTTTTATTTACTGAGCCAATAATGTCCTTTATAGAATTTTTTTCCTCCAGTACAGGATTCAGTCCGGGATCACGTTTTATTTATTTGGCATCTCCTATAATCTAGAACAGTTTCTCAGCTCTTCTTTAACTTTTATGACATTGACATTAAAAAACAAAAAACAAAAAACATAGCCCCTACCATCTTTTTATTATAGAATGTCCCTCAATTTAGGTTGACTAATATTTTCTCAAGATTACATCCAGGCTATGCTTCCCCAGTCAGAATACACATTAGTGAATTTGTGGCTTTCTCAGGAAATCCCTTTGGGAGGCATATGGTATCCATTTGTCCCTCATTGGTGATGTCAATTTTCATCACTTGGTCAAGGTATTGCCCATTTTTTCTACCGTATAGTTACTATTTTTCCCCATTGCACAAATAAGCAATCTGTGGGAGATATTTTAAGACGATGCAAATATTGAGCTCCTCATCAAAATTTCCTTTATATATTTAGCACCCATTGATGATTTTTGCCAGAACCAATCTTTACTGTTATAGTTGAAAAATGATTTTCCAACTGGAGCACTTCCTACATATTTACCAGTAGCACTCAGCATTTTATTGTCAGCCAGAGCCCTCCCTTCTCTACCATTTACTTAGCTATATATTATTTGTATGGATTTATGCATTCCTATTTTTTTCAATGGTTTGTGATAACTCATTATCATACTTAACTATTTTGGTGCTCAGATTGCTCCAGATTTGGCCAATAAGAGCCCATCCAAACTGGCTCCTGTGTCCAGGTAACATACTCCCATCATGGTTTGCTTTTTGGTTTTTTCCTTAAGTACTTCCATAACAAGATGTTCCAGGTTTATTTTGTACTGTACCTCCTCTGGCCCTGGAATCTGCCATTCTACAAGAAGGCTGATTCCTTTAGGTGGGGAATGGCATTAGAGACTAAAACCAGGGTGCCAGATGTGTATATTACTGTTTTGCTTCTAGGCATACACACATACAATCATACACATACATACATATATAGCAATATGCTTACATACACATATAGGTAAACATCCATATATAAATATGTAAACATATATGTACACATGTATTCCTATGCATATTTTAGAAATCATTATTTCACACTCATATCCTCATCCAATCCATCTCCACAGGGTTCTTCTTTGCCTTCCCCCAATTTATTATTTTACCTCCTTTCCCAGCAAGAACCCTGATTCCCAAAAATATTAACAGGATTACATTGATTTGCTCAGTCCTATAATATATCTAAGAGAGTTGCTGAATTGTTATGCCCATATCAGTATAAAAATCAAACCTAAGGAAAAATAACTTGGGATTTGTTTGTGATTTTTCCTTCAACCCCAACCCTGACCAAAACTGAGGGCATATACACAGGTAGTGTATTCATTGATGACTTTGGCGTTAGTTATTTTTTTCCCTTTAGTGTGGTTATGTTATTCACTGGAAATACCATTGAGTTTGCTCTCAGTTTTAGGTAGTTTTTGTCTCCTCATTCTTGTTCATTTAATTTTTAAAATATAAAGAACATTAGCATGTTTCTACAAGAAAAACATTTCAAAAAGTATTCTCAGAGAAGGTCACTCTTTCTCATATTTCTTCCACTTCATTCCCTATCCTCAGGGATAGATTGTAGATAACAGGACTTCATTGTGATATTGGTCTGTAATTTTACCTTGTGCTGTCTTTATCAGCTTGCAGTATCAACATTAACCTGCTTCCCAGAAAGACTTAAGAGTTTACCTTTCTTTTCTCTGCTTTGTAGCATTGGGACTGATTTTTTGTTTGTTTTTGTTTTAAGATGATATTGGTTATTTTTTTAAAAGGTTTATTTACGTCTTCCTCCCCTCTCCCTGGACTATCTGGTTTTTAAAGATTTGGTAGAATTCTCTTTTAAGATCATCTGGGCTTGAAGTTTTTATATACCTTTGATAATGTTTTATATTCTCCTTTGAAACTGAAATTTTCAGTGGGGTCAATTTTGATAAAGTTTCTTTTCTTTTTCCCTAAGAAATTGTCTATTTTAAATTTACAAATTTATTTGCATAAACGTGTATAAAGATATCTTTTATGACTTTTTAGCTTCCTCTGTATCAAAAGCTACTTTCCCCTAATCATTTCTATTTTCCATATTTGTGCTTTCTACCCTCACCCTTTTAAAATTAAACTAGCTAGCAATTTTTCTAATTTTATTCAGAGAACCAAGATTTTAATATATTTTGAGCTACCATTTTTTTAGTTTTTTGCTTCATTAATTTCTGCTGTTGTCTTTATTATTTTCTTCCTTGTGAACTCTTTTGTGTTTTTTTCCTAACTTGAATTGGGAATTTAATTTTAATTTAATTCACTGTTTAATTTTTATTGATATAGGTTTTAGGATATGAATTTCCTCTGGATCACTGCTTTACATATATCCTATTGATTCTGATATGTAGCAATTCTGTAATTTCTGTATTTCTCCCACACCCAAGAATTGCTAAACATAAGGTTTTTAAATTTTTCAGGTGAAAGAGTATGCAATTATTCAATTATTGCCCTTAGTTGCATTCTTCATTGCCTACTCTTTGAAAACAGATCTGGGCCCTTTAAATATTTTTCTTTTGCCAGGTGCCATGATGTTGAAATTTGACAGTAGAAGGCACTGGGGAGACATGGAAAAAGGAATTTTACTTCATCCTTGCATGTGCTCCTGCAGCATGGGTGGTTTCTCCAATGCCAGTTTCCTGCAATATGTGCAGAATTTCCAAGGTATGACTCCTGCAGTGGCAGGCAGCTTCTCCAGTGCCTTTCTCCTGCAATACACAGCAGACAGCAACACCTAGCAACCAGCAACTTCCCCAGGGAACTCTTCAAGTGGCTTAAGAAAAGAATGACTTGGCAGATGGATTTCAGTGCCATCTCACTTGGCCCTACTTTGGAGTTTGTGTTTCTGTGCGATGGAGCTGGACTTAGATGTGATCTTTGTCCACAAGTCTCTCCTTTTACTTTTACTGGAACTGTAGTTGGTGCTGGGGTTTAATGTATACCCAGGGGACCTGAATCTCTGGACTGACCATGTGATAGCCAGGCCCTGAGCCTCAACAGACTTGCAGCTCCTACACTCTGGTTTATTGGACTTACCCCACTCAGCTAACATGGAGGTGAAGAAGGTCAACCACCACACCAGGGAGACAAGATTGCCTGCAACTGAAAGCAGGAGAATTGCATCCAGCATCCATATGGAATCTAAGCCCCCTCTTGATATAGATGTGGAGTGGACACAACCATTCTAAGGTCCACAGAATGGAGGAATAGAGTATGGATTACAGTGGACTTACTGATAGTCTATTCATGAACTATTGTGATAAGTAATCAAAGAAAATGTGACATTGGTGTGGAGAAAGTGGCCATGGTGGCTCTGGGGGTAGGGAGTGGGAGGAAGAGATGAGATGTGGGGGCGTTTTCAGGACTTGGAGTTGTCCTGGGTGGTGCTGCAGGGACCGTTACCGGACATTGTATGTCCTCCCAAGACCCACTGGGTGGACTGTGGGAGAGTGTGGGCTATGATGTGGACCATTGACCGTGGGGTGCAGTGGTGCTCAGAGATGTGTTCGCCAGGTGTGCTGAGTGTCTCATGGTGATGGAGGAGATTGTTGTTATGGGGGAGGTGAGTGGGGGGTATATGGGGACCTCATATTTTTTTAATGTAATATTAAAAAAAATAAAGACAAAAAAAATGTTTCTGTTGAAATACCTCTTCATGAACAGCTTTAGTACCCTAGAGGATGCATTTCCAGCAAATTCCACTAGTGTGGCACAATGGTGACTTCTCTGCCATTCACTAAACCATGGCCATGCCTTCTCTTCAGCCCTAGGGAAGGCCTCTTTCTAAAGCCCTCTATCCCAGCCCTAGGGGTAATGCCTGCCTCTTTATATCAGTTATCCCCCTATTCTTCAGAGTTCCTGTTTTCTTCCATAACACTGAAATGATACCTGATAGTAAAATCAGTTGAAAACCTTAAAAGAAAACTCTAGATCAATATTCCTCACGTAGATGCAAAAATTCTGAACAAAATTTTAGTAAATTAATCCAATAAAATATAAAGAGGACAATGTATCATGATCAGTCGGCTGTATCCAACGAACTCAAGATTGGTTTACTACTTGAAAATTAATCTCTGTCACTCGCCATAATAAAGCACTAAAATGAAAATTGCATGACCAGCTGAGTAGATGCAGGAAAAGCATTTGGAAAGATCCAAATCCATTCCTGATAAAAACTCTCAGCAAACAAGGGATAGAAGGAAATTTCCTCGAGCTGATAAATGGCATCTAAAAACCTACAGTTTATATCATATGTAATAGTGAAAGAATGAATGCTTTGTCACTAAGATCAGGAACAGATAAGGATGTCTGCTCTCACCTCTTTTCAACATTTTTATGAATACACTAGCCAGTGAAATCAGGCAAGAAAAATAAATAAAACACACACTAATTGGAAAGGAACAAGTAAAACTGTCTTTATTCCCTGACAACACAATCATCTATTTATAAAATCCAATAGAATATAAAATGCTACTAGAACTAATAAATTATTTTAGCAAAGTTGCAGAATACAAGATCAATGTACAAGAATCAATTGTACTTCTATATACTGATTGAATAATAAACAGAATTCTAAAAAAATATTTCAATAGCATCAAAAATTAGCAAATGATATACATACAAGATTTGTGAACTGACAAATGCACAGCTGAAAGAACTTAAAGAAGACCGAAATGAAGAGAGATATACCATGTTCATGGATCACAAGAGTCAATATTGTTATCAGGTCAATTCTTTCCAATTTTATCAATATATTCAACATAATCCCAATCAAAATCCCAGCAAGTTTTCCTTTCAGAAAATGACAATTCTAAAATTCGTATGGAAAAGCAAATAATCTAGAATAGCCAAAACTACTTTATAAAGGAAGAACAAAGTTGAATGATTAATACCTGATTTCACAACTTATTATAAAGCTACAGTAATCAAGACAATGTGGTATTGGAGTCAGTATAGACAAAGAGATGAATGGAACAAGGAAAAGTCCAGAAATGGACCCACACATATGTGGACAACTAATTACAAAGGTGCAGAGGCAGTTCAGTGGAAATAGGACAGTCTTTTCAGAAAATGGCATTGAACAATTGGATTTCTGTATGCAAAAGAACTTTGAGCCACACCTCACATATAAAAAAGTTAATCCAAAATAAATAATAAACCTAAGTATAAAACTTAAAACTATAAAATCCAGAAGGAAAATACAGGAGAAAATCTTTCTGATCTTGGATTAGGCAAAGATTTCTTATATATGACACCAAAATCACTATCCATAGAAGAACATTAAATTGAACTTCATCAAAATTTTAAAACCTTTGCTTTTCAAAGGACACTGTTAAAAGCATAAAAGACAAAGCTGCAAGCTGGGAGTCAATATCTGAAAATCACATATCTGATGAGGGAGTTGTATCCAGAATATGTAAAGTGTCAAAGCTCAATAAGAAAACAAAGAACCCAGTTAAGAATGGACAAAAAAGATTTGAACAGGTACTTCACCAAAGACATAAATGGCAAACAAGCCCATGGGAAAAAAGTACAATGTCATTAGCCTTAAGGAAAAGCAGGGAAGTGAACTTGACCCAATGGACAGAGCACCTGTCTGCCACATGGGAGGTCCGCGGTTCGAACCCCGAGCCTCCTTGACCCGTATGGAGCTGGCCCACTCACAGTGCTGATGTGTGCAAGGAGTGCCGTGCCACACAGGGGTGTCCCCTGTGTAGGGGAGCCCCATGCGCAAGGAGTGTGCCCTGTAAGGAAAGCTGCCCAGCGCAAAACAAAATTCAGCCTGCCCAGGAATGGCGCTGCACACACGGAGAGCTGACACAGCAAATGACACAACAAAAAGAGACACAGATTCCTGTGCCGCTAACTACAACAAAAATGGATGAAAGAAGAACACGCAGCAAATCGACACAGAGAACAGACAACTGGGGTGGGGTGGTGGAAGGAAGGGGAGAGAAATAAATCTTTTAAAAAAAGAAAAAAGGAAAAGCAAATTAAATAAAACCTCTAATAGGAGATTCCCACTATACAACCTATTAAAATGGCTAATATTAAAGACTGACCTAAGCAAATGTTGGTGAGGATATAGAGGAACTAGAGTTTTCATACACTGGTGGTGGGAATATAAATGATACAATCACTTTGGAAATACAGTTTGGCAGTTTCTTAAAAAATAAATCTACTATACGATCCATTCATTCTACTATTAGGAATCTATTAGATATTTTCGAAACAAAAAAAGCATGTACATATACATAAAATTGTGCATGAATGTTCATAGCAACTTTATTTGTAATAACCAAAAATTGGAACTATCCCAAATGTCCAACAAGAAGTGCATGGACAAACTGGAATAACCATAGAATAGAAAACTATTCAGGAATTAAAAGGAATACATCCTGCAACATGGATATATCTCAAAATAAGTAGGCTGAGCAAAAGAAATCAGACCAAATATATAACATAACTTTATGATTTCATTTATATAAAATTTTAGGAAATGCAAAGTAAACTATAGTGACATAAGGCATATCAGTGGTTGCCTGGGGGAAGGTGGCTGGAGAAGTACAGGAGGGAGAGATTACAAAGGGCCACCAGGTGGTAGATATGTTCATCATGTTGATTCTGGTGATGCTTTTACAGGTTTATACATATGTCACACTTATAAAACTGTTATTTTAATTATGAGCATAATAGTGTATTTTTTAAAAAAATCATGCTGCCTGCTGGGTGGAAGTATTGTAGGAGAAGGTAGAAGAGGATGCAGGAAAACCAGTTAGGGGACTATTGCAGCAGCCAAGGTAAGAGGTGGTGGTGGCAGCAAAGACAGAAAAGAAGTGGACAGACTCAATATATTTTATGGCTAGAATAAACATGACTTGTTAATGGATTTGGATGTGGGAGATGAGAAAGATGGAGCAATCACTTGTAACTCCTAGGCTTTTGGCTTGAACAGTTAGATGGACTGTGGGGCCATTTGTGGTAGATGGAAAAGACCCAAGAAAAAACATGTTGGTGGGGAAATGAAGAATCAAGTTTTGTCTTAGACATTTGTTCATTGAAATGACATCTGGGGACCCGACTGCATCAAGAAAGACCTGATGTGTAGATTGACATGCTGATTCCTGGGCTCCACCTACTGAGTCAAAATCTCTGGAAATTTAGTTTTAACAAATTCCCCAGATGACTGAAATCCATCCTATAGTTTAACAGTTATTGGACCTCATTCTTCCTTCCCTTTTTCTTCCTTCCCCTTTTCTTCTTTACTCCTTCCCACTTAACATTTCTGTCTTGAGGCAGGAAGAATTAACTGAGTAAAGAAGGCACTGAACCTATAACAATTATAAACATATGAACACCTAAAAATACAGCTCCAAAATACATGAAGCAAAGACTATTAAAACTAATAAGGAAGTTCCACAAGACTGCCGGACACAAGATCAAAATACAAAAATTAATTGTATTAATGTTTAGAAAATATGGATAGGTAGGTAGGTAGATAGGTAGGTAGATAGATAAATAGATAGATAAATGACAGATGATGGATGGACAGATGATATAGCAAATGTAAAAGGTTAAAAGTTATGAATCTGGGTATCTGGGGTGGGACTATGCTGGAGTTTTTGGTAGGGGTTTTGTATCATTTTTGCAACTATCCTGTATGATTAAAATAATTTCAAAATAAAAATCTATTGTATTTCCTTATACTTGAACAATCTGAAAAAGAAATTAACAAAACAATGCCATTTACACTCAAAAAGAATAAAATGCTTAGGAACAAATCTAACAAAATAAGCAAATTTTATACACTGAAAACTACAACACATCACTGAAAGATATTTAAGAAGACATAAATAAGTGGAAAAACATACATGTTCCTGAGTTGAAAGGCATAATAGTGTTAATATGGCAATAATCCCTAACACATTCCTATCAAAATCCCAGCTGCCTTTTTTTTAAAAGATTTATTTTTCATTTATTTCTCTCCCCTCCCCCACACCCTGTTGTCTGCTCTCTGTGTCTGTTCACATTCTTGTCAGTGGTACCAGGAATCTGTGTCTCTTTTTTTGTTGCATCATCTTGCTGTGTCAACTCTCCATGTGTGCAGTGCAACTCCTGGGCAGGCTGCATTTTTTCTCATGCAGGGAACACTTATTGCGCATGGGGCTCCCCTACACAGGGGACACCCCTGCGTGGTATGGCACTCCTTGCGTGCATCAGCACTGCGCATGGGCCAGCTCACCACATGGGTCAGGAGGCCCTGGGTTTGAACCCTGGACTTCCTATATGGTAGGTGGATGCTCTATCAGTTGAGCCAAATCCACTTCCTCCCACTGCCTTTTTTTTTAATTGATCAATTCATATGGAAATATAAGGGACCTAGAATAGTCAAAAACAATCTTGAAAAAAGAACAATGTTTGAGAATTTACATTTCCCAATTTCAAAACTTACTACAAAGCTACAGTACTCAAAACAGTGTGGTACTGGTGTAAGAACAGACATAAAGATCAGTGGAATAGAATCAAGGGTCCAGAAAAAACTGATTTTCGACAAAGGTTCCAATACAGTTCAGTGGGAAAAAAATAATCTTTTCAATAAATGTTCGAATAATGCATGATCTTGCATTACTCTTAGAGCACAAGTGATAAAAGAAAAATTAGATAAAATGGACTTCATGAAAATTTTAAAATTTTGTGCCGCAAAGGACACTATCAAGAAAGTGAAAGGACAAGCCACAACAGGAGAACATATTTGCAAATCTGTGGGGGTCTTTTATCTAGAATACACACACAGATATAAAAATGGCCAATAAGCATGTGAAATTTTGTTCAACATCAATAGTCCTTAGGGAAATAAAAATAAAAACCATGAGATGCCACTTCACAGCCACTAGGATGACTATAACCAAAACGATGGGCAATAACAGGTATTTGCAAGGATGTGGAGAAATCCAAATCCTCATACACTGCTGATGGGAATATAAAATAGTGCAGCTGGTTGGAAAACAGTTCTCTGGCTGTTTCTCAAAAAGTTAAACAGAGTTGTCATATCACCCAGGAATTTCACTCCTACGTATATATCTGAGACAATTGGAAACAAGAACGTTTACATGAATGTTCTTAGGAGCATTATTCATAATAGCTAAAAAGTGGAAACAACCCAAATGCCTGAAGTATTGATTCAAGCTACAACATGGATGAGCCTTGAAAACATTACACTAAGTGAAAGCAGCCAGTCAAAAAAGACTATCTAGTATAAGAATCCATTTATATGAAACATCAAGAATAGGTAAATACAATGAGAAAAAAAGTAGATTAGTGGTTGCCTAGGGTGAGGAGGATGTTGGGGGGTGGGGTGGGGGGATGAGGAGGGCCTGTTAATAATAGTAAGGGTTTTTTTTTTGAGGTGTTGAAAATGTTCTAAAATTTATCATGATGGTTGCACAACTCTGAATATACCAAAAGCCATTGAATTGTACATTTTGTCAGTGAACTATACGTTCTGTGAATTATATCTCAAGAAAGCAGGTGTAAAAAACAAAAACAAAAGCATATGCACACTGAAAAGGCAGCACTGGACCTAGGGAGGGTGTTAAGTAGATTGGTCCAGTACAGGGAATAGTTTATAAAGAGCCCTCACAACAGAGTGTGAAATATTATTGGCCCAATTTTATAGGTGAGGAAATTTCTATAAAAATTTAAGGTCATGTAGCTAGTAGGCCATGGAACCCAGAACCTAACCTAGGATGTTTGATACCAGAACCAGGTCCTTTATTGGCTACCTTACTCTGCCTCCCAAACAATTCTCTGGGCTCTAAGACAAAGGCAAGCTAGAGAACATCTACAGCTGAGAATCTGTGAAATGGATGGGCTTGGCCTCCTTTCTTAGTACCAATTCCTCAGCGCTCATCAGAAAGCACTCCTCACTTGGTTGCTTACCATCTGTTTAAGAGACATCACAGAAGTCGACTTTGGTTTCTGCAATTTCTGGAGCAAAATTCAGGACAAGGCAATTTCTTTGAAAATATTCAGCATGCAGCTTCTCTCTTTCAGGGAAGTGATAGCTGTCTGCCAACGTGCATACTCAGCTGAGAAAGATCAGAAGTGATTGTGACATAGCTCCTGAATCTCGGAACAACCCCTGGAAACTCATAAAAACATCAATTTTATGTAAGCTCTTTTTGAAGGTTCATGATCACAAATGAGGACAATGTTAATTCTTCAGTATAAGTTTAATATAGCAGCCTTCTATTTCTCACAAGATATTTCTGTGCTTTAATATAAATGTAGGTTTTTTTGGTGCCTGTGTGCGTATGTAATTGTTTATCCCTTATTTTTATCTGATTATGAAATGAATACAAAGGCCTAAATCTTTGTCTGCAGTTTGGACTATTACTGTGAGTTTGATTCCCAGATGTGGAATAATCCCAAGTCAAAGGGTATGAGCATATTCAAGGCTCTTGATTCACATTGCCAAATTGCTTTGCAAAAAAGAGTGAATCAATTTACACTCCCACCAGCAGTGTATGAGAATATATTTAAATGCAAATTCCAAGCTGCAGAGAGACTCTTAGGTATTTCACTTAAAATTAAAAAAAAAAATTAATGCTAAGCAAAAGCTGACCCAGGATGTTAAAAAAAATAAAATATGAACAAAAATGGATCAGATAGTTCAAACAGCTGTTAGGCACAAATAAGTAGATATACTTTAGAAAAGCCTAAGCATTAAGATAAAATGTAAGACATCACAACAATAAACAGTCCTCAAGGGATCATTAACAATTTGACTTAGATTAGAAGAGTAACAGCCAAGAATGCAGGGCGTGGTCGATGTAACAAATTCTAGTTTTGAAAACAAGAGCAGAGTATTTTGTTCTAAAGACGATTTAAGGTACCTCAACTCTGGATCTTGGGAAGTAGTATTGTGTCTGAATAATCAGCTTGTGGAAATGAAACAAACCCACGTCCCCTCAACTACGGTCAGCGTTTATCTCGGTCTACCCGGGATGCCTCGCCTCAGTAATCTGAGTCCAGTTTGCAACCACCGGGACCGCCGCCCTCTCCATCTCTAATAATGGGGCACAGTGATTTTAAGTGGCATGGAGGTGGGGTGGAAGAAGCCCAGACCCGAGGTATCAACCCACTGAACTCTACACAAATCCTCAACATTCGGCCAGAAACCACCCCACCCCCGTCCCTCCCAGTTATTTGGGAAAACGCCGGGTCTTTGCCGACCAGTCTTCGATTACTAGTTCTCTGAGTCCCCATCCCGACGCGCTCTCCCCAGAGAGATAAAGAGCTGACAGCAGAAAGAAGCCAGAAACTCGATTTCTCCTGTTTTCCATTTCTCCTTCCTCACTTTTGCTCCTCCTTTCCTGCCACCTCTCCCTTCTTCCCTCTCTCCCTCGTCTCTCCTCCCTTCCCTCCCTCTTCCCCCCAGACCGACTCCCGGTCGCCGCCTTCCCTCCCGCTCCCCCCTCCTCCTCCCTGCCTAGCTCCTCCCGCAGCCAATCAGAGCGCGGCCCTCCTTCGGCCCCGCCCCTCCCCGGCCGTTCGGGGCGGGCCGGGCGGCGCAGGGCGGGGCCCAGGCCGCGGGTGCGGGAGGGCGGCGCCGCTGGGCGGGGGCCGATGGGGCCTGGCGGATGCGGGGCGTCCGTGCGGGACTCGCCTGGACGCGGGTGTGCGGGGCGGTGAGGGGGTGAGGCGGGCAGCTGCGGCCCGCCCGGGATGGGCCAGCCCGGGCCTGGCGGGGCCGAGTCGGAGGCGAGGGCGGCGCGCGGGCCGGGCCTGCGGGGCGGGCGGCCGGGAGGCTGAGGTAGAAGTGGGCGCGGAGGAAGGGGCCGAGCCAAGGCGGTGGGTGGGGCGGCGAGGGGGGCGGGGGCTGGGCCGCGGCGGGCGAGCGGCGCGCCTGTCCCGAGCTCGGCGGCGGCGGCGGCGGCGGCGCCTGAGGAGGCTGAGGCGGCGGCGGGCCCGGACGAGCGCCCGGAGGTGGCGGACGAGGCGCCGGGGGCCCCCATGGGCGGGTGTGTGGGCGCCCAGCACGATTCCTCGGGCAGCCTCAACGAAAACTCGGAAGGCACCGGAGGTAGGTGAGCGCCAGGGGGCAGCCTCGGTCCCCCATTGTTCCCGGCCAGGCCCGACCACCTGTCCCGTCCCCCTTCGGGCTGGAGGATCGCGCGGCCGGGCCCCCCGCGCCCCTTTGTCATCCCCCTCCTTACGTCACTCCCCGCGCTCCGCTTCCGGCCGCCCACCGGCCTCGGGGGTCGCCCCGTTCCCTCTGCAGCCCGGGAGAAAAGTCCTCTGCGTGCCAGGGATGCAGCGCCGGACTTCGCCGACCCCACCGCCTCGGCTCGAGAAACTCGGGCCAGAAACTGCCTTTCTGGCCACCTCACTCTTTCCCCAGCCCGTTTAATTATTCAGGAACAGGATGGCGGCGCTGGGGTTGCAGAAAAGCGAATTGATGGTGGGGGGACGCTTGGAGCGGGGAGCCTAATGCCTTCGCTGCCGCGGGCCCCGCCACATCTCTCCGCACCCTTCCTCGTTCAGCAGAGTTAGCTGGTCTCAGCTTTCGCGAGTTTCAGATGACAGCTGCCCTGGTTGGTTCCAATTTGGCCATTTAAACCTGCAAGTTTCTGAAGCGCTGCTGGGGAAGTCTCAGATGGCCACAGGCATTATTTTAAGGAGGGGTGGGAAGCGATCTGCCCGAGTAAAACGTGGCTTCTTGCTACGGGATGGGAGAATTGGGCCAGTTTGCTGTCGGGGTGGGCTAGTCAAATTCCAGTCCGTCTTACGTAAAGGAAAATACGTAGGATAAAAGTACAAATGCATTTAGAGTCTGATTGAACCCCAGTAGGATCAGTACTTTTCAAGTTTTCCAACGCAGAAAGCACTTCTGCGTTATTGTAAATAGTTTGCTGAAGAGAGGTATTTTAATCATTGGCTGTTGTAGTACGGCAGTGTAATGAGTTAATTCTACCGTTCCTTGAGTTGTGACCTTTTGCTCTGACCATGCTACAACATTTATGGTTATAGGTTAGAATGTTTTAGTGAAAGAATAAACAGCTAGGAAGAGCTAAGATGACAGTGTTGGTTTTGTTCTGACTTGAAGTTAAGATGTCTCAAAATGTGAGATATATTTACGATTTCCTTAAGTAAGTTGTTTGGGGATAGTAAGTTGTAAAACTTTTTTCTTAACATACCAGCATTTAGCCAGTTGCATGTTTAAAGGCATGCCACTTAAGCTCGGTCTGTAAACTGTGTACACCTAACTTTATTTAGGCTGATGAATTTTCTGAATTACATGATGTTAAGCCATACCACTTCCTTCAAACCTATGAGTCTGCTGAATGACTACCTCCTGGGCAAATAATTTGAGAGTTCAGTAAAGGGTGTCTTGAAAAAATAGGCCATAAAAATGCATCTTTAGGGTGCATTTCATGTCACAGCTTTCTTATTTGGTGGCACATTAACGAGATCCTCAGTGATTAGAAAGCAGGAAGATAATAGGGACATGATTGAAAGCAGCTTTGTGTTATCGTCAGATTGGGGGTCAAAATGGTTCTTTCTTTGATTGAGGTGATCATTAATGGTACCAAAGAACTTACTATAGGTTGTTTTTAGTTTTATTTTTTTAAGTTTTTTTCCACATACTAATTTTAAAATTATTACCAGTTTTCCCCCTCTTCGTATTGGACTTGAACCAGTTTATTCAAGCCCTTTGGTAGTATTGCTTTAGATCAGTCTGGCATTATTAGCAAGGGCTTTTAAAAAGAAGAAGTCTTAGCTTTGAGTAATTTATTACCACTGGGATCCAGTTAGATAGCTATAGTATCAGTTTTCTTGGAGGACTGAGATCTTGGGACTGGAAGCTATGTGTATATCATTCCTAAAACCACCAAAACCTCGGTTTCTTCCGAAGAGAGGGCATGGCCCTGATGTAACTGGCCAGGCAGGACTGTGTGGGATAAAAGGATTATTTCTGGAATTTAATTATAGAAGCCTTTATTCTCCATTATTGTCTTGATATGGGTAAGAGTTAATTGTGGGTTAATGGAATTAGCTCAGGTGAATATCTCAGGTTAACAATTTAAATTATTCTGGGTTATTATAGTAGGTTTTCGCTGAGAAGGGAAAGACTTTTTCCTAAGGGTGTTGGCATAGATCCTTAGCTTTTCAGGCATACAGTGGTGGCTAGTAGTTTTAATGTAGACATCCGGTTATAAAAACCCTTTTATCAACATGAAATAAAAATGCAGTTTTCACATACTTTTCATGACATTTAAAATTATACCTATAGGTTGATCAGGTATCTTACTAAAAATGACTTGACCCTTTCTGAATTTTGGCCAGCCTTAATTTAAAAAAAAAAAACAAATCTTTTTGGCCAGTTGAATCAGTGTATTTTCCCTCTAGAGCATAGTCTTTTATGTATGCAAATAATTGTATGTATATCATGTAAAGGGTCTTTATTAGTCTTCAAAAGAATGGGAAATTATTGCAAGCCATTAGAAAATGACTGCCTTCACATTATGCAATTTGTGTTATCTATTGTTTTAGAATCATTTCTAGTATCTTCCTCAGGCATACCTTGCCTAGAATTCAGTTTTTTAATTTCAGCTACTTTGACCATTTTTAATGCCCGATTTTAAGGTGTGTCATAGAGGTTATGCAAGATTATTTAACAGCACTCTCCAAGCATCTATGCTTCTAGAATTTCTCGTAGTTTTGACATTTTTTTGGATAGCATACTACTCTGTGTGGCTCTCTGCCTTGTTACAGTGGCATTGTGATGCTGGCTTAGGCACTAAGGACTTCCAGATGAGGCCTTAGCCCATGACATTTGCTTAGGAATTAGGTCCCTTATGATTTTTAAAAGTAAGAAAAAGAACAATAAAATTTAAATAATTGAATACAGTCAACTAGTTTCTTTTCTCGCATTTTTCACTTTCATTAAAAGTGTGATAATGTATAAAATTTGCTCTCAATTTCTGGATGCATCATTTATATGTTCAGTGATATCCCAAGAGAACTTTCTCTGGTGGTCACAAGTTCCAAGGTTCACATGAGAATAAATGAATGCTGGACATTCATTTCTTAAGCTTTATTTCAGAATGTCTTGGGAACATCATTGAGTTTTTTCGGATATCCATTTATAGTAAGCTTACAAACACCTACTCAGTGAGTAACAATGGTTTTTGAATAATAACAGCTACCATTTATCTAGCATTTATTATGTAATAGGTACTATATTAAATGATTATGTTATCTCATTTAGTCCTGAACAACTCTGAGGTACTTAACATCTCTATGTTATGGATCTAGAGATTAAAATCTGGAGAAATTAAATAACTGGCTAACACATACAGTTTATATATGGTAGAGTCAGAACTTGAATCCAGGGAGAGCTACAATAAAGAATGGTAGCTTCTTTTTCCTCCCTTCTTCTTTCTCTCTTTCTCTCCTTTTTCCCTCCCCTCCCCTCCCTCTTTTAGTTTTATTTTTAAAAATATAATTAAGTCTTCACTGACGGAGGAGAATAGAGCTACAACCAGTAATTCACAAATCTTGTAACATTTGCTTTCTCAACAATGAATAGAAAAATTGACTTTTAAGATATTTCATCTGTCTACTCTGGTGAAAAGACTGATTAGCAGTGAAATGGTTTTTAGAAAGTTGATAAAGGTAATTCATATACTCTTTAGCTTCTTAATCAAAAGATGATGGTTGTCTTTTTTGTGAAAGCATTTTGCAATCAACAGGCATTGAGTAACCACATTATGCCCAATGTTGTATTGGTTGCTGTGGTTTCCCCATAAAAGGAATCATGGTCCTGTTTCTTGAGAATGCTAAAATCTTTTTTTTTTTTTTAGGAAAACAATACAATATGCACACATAAAACAACTATAAAACACTATAAAAACAGATAATACCATAGTATAAACTATGCAAGTTCTGAGGGAACTCAGCAGGATAGTCAGAGAAGGCTCTTTAAAAGTCATCAGAAAAACCTGTTTTTAAATGACAAGTTCTTCACAAATCATGATGGAGGAATGGTTATGAGCTAAGACCTGAAAGTGGTTGTAAATAATACACACATTGGGTACTGGTTGATGAGGTAGCTGTCTTGGCTGGAACGGAGTGTGTGGCAAGAAATAGAAAGACTGGACAGGTAATGAGTAGGATGCTACTTGGACTCTTTGAGGAGCTCATGATCTGATGAAAAGAGATAATGAAAGAGTATACTGACTGATGTGTATTCACTCAGTAAGTATTTGTGGAGCCACTATTGTGTTTTAGTCACTGAGATAACAACAAAGAACAAAATGTCCCTGGCCTCAAGGAATTTGCAGTCTAGTGTGTTGCTGCTCAAATTTTCTGCACTCAGTAGCATTGGCATTGCCTGGGAGTGTGTTAGAAATGCAGATTTTCACACCCCATCCCAGACTTAATGAGAATCTGTGTTTTAACAAGATTTTTAAGTCATTCCTATGCACATTAAAGCTTAAGAAGCACTGGTCTAATGTATAGGAGTGTTTAAAGTGGAAGAGATAAGTGAGGAACCAATCAGAGAAAAAAAAATGGCATGCCTTGGTGATTTACTGGATATAGGAATATAAAAGGGAAAGAGGAGGAAAATCATTGCTTGTCTGTGAGCTTGGTGACCAGGAAGATTGAAGTGATTTGACAGGTATTGGGAACTAAGAAAGGCATATTTGGGGAATGCCCTAGTTCAGTTTTCAGTATGCTAAGTTTTAAATAACAGAAGAATTTTCAAGTGGAGACATCATGTAGGGTGGTGTACAAGTTTAGCTATAAAATCCCTAGGTGTTTAGGATTATGGGTGTGGAGTTTGGAGTTAGCTGGGGGAGATTGACTGAAAGTATGAAAGTGAATGACGGGAGTGGTTATGGTTGAGCGGTTGTGGCTCAAGTGGTTGAACACCAGCTTTCCACGTATGAGGTCCTGGGTTCAGTCCCCAACCCTGGTACTTCAACAAAAACAACAAAAAAAGTGAACAATTTCACTGTAAATCAAAAGAGAAGAGAACTAATAAGAATTGAGGCATGAAAGTTTCACAAAAGGCGAAGAAGTTGAGAGAAATCACCTCTAACCATGGCTTGATGTAATAAGTGCTTAGTATACAGAATTTCATTAAATTATTGGGAAACATAAGGAGAAGAGGTCTCTGCTTGTAAAACTGATAGATCAGATTGTATTTTAACAAACCATGTTTACAATTCCAGAAAATAATTTGGTTCATTAACTTTCATTCTTGCTGTATTTATAGAAATTCCAGCTATCGTTTGTTACTCATATCCTAACACAAGGTTGACACCTTGGACATTCAACCCCACAGTATATTAACAACCTGTACAAGACATCAGTTTCTTCACCAAGAATATCTTGCATTGTCTCTTCCTTGATGTATTTTCAGCATCCTGTACTTCTACACATCATCTTACTAGGTTGTGTATTGAATTTTCTTATCTTAGTCTTCTTCTTTTAGGGCTATGCCTATAATAAAGAATGAAGCAAAGTTGAGCATGGAGAGAAGTGAAGATTTATCCCTAGGGGGACAATGAATAGAAGTAAAAATCCTTCATGTTTTTAGGGTTGGTGAGCTCTAGGACCCTATGAGATGGGTGCAGAAAATTCATACCACTTTGGAGAGAGACTTGTGCTGTGAAATAGGAGGCATTTACTTGATGGGAATCAGAATGTGGCTGATTTTACTAGGATGAGTGGAGCTGTGGAGAGAACCAAAAGGGAAATAGGCAGCAAGAAAATGTAGGTTGAAAATATCATAGTGGGGAAGCGGACTTGGCCCAGTGGCTGGGGCATCGTCTACCACATGGGAGGTCCATGGTTCAAACCCCGGGCCTCCTTGACCTGTGTGGAGCTGGCCCATGTCCAGTGCTGATGCACACAAGGAGTGCTGTGCCACACAGGGGTGTCCCCGCGTAGGGGAACCCCACGTGCAAGGAGTGTGCCCTGTAAGGAGAGCCGCCCAGCATGAAAGAAAGTGCAGTCTGCCCAGGAATGGCGCAGCACACACGGAGAGCTGACACAACAAGATGATGCAACAAAAAGAAAAACAGATTCCTGTGCCGCTGATAACAACAGTATCGGACAAAGAAGAACACGCAGCAAATGGACACAGAGAACAGACAACTGGGACTGGGGGGGAAGGGGAGAGAAATTAAAAAACATATATATCTTAGTGATACTCTAGGCAGGTATGTAAGAACTGACTATAGGTCAGGGAAGCTCCAGTTGGAAAGTACTGGACATGGGGAAAGCTGAATGCTTTTTGGGAACAGATTTAAATATTAGAGTTTACATTAAAAACTGACATGGGCTACTGTAGCCACTGTCTGATTGGCTACCTTCCATGGGCTAGCCCTGTTAAGCAAAGTAGTTGAGTTTTTTCCTCAATCAAAATGATATTGGAATTTGTTAATCCTTGCTGTGGATATTAAATGAGGCTTTTTTTTTTTAATCTCTAATTTTTTTTTTGTCTTTATTTTTTAATGTTACATTAAAAAAAATGAGGTCCCCATATACTCCCCCCACCCCTCTCACCTCACTCCTCCCACAACAACCACCTCCTCCAACATCATGGGACACTCACTGCACTCGGTGAACACATCTCTGAGCTCTGCTGCACCACATGGTCAGTGGTCCACATTTAAGTTTACACTCTCCCCCAGTCCATCCAGTGGCCATGGGAGGACACACAATGTCCAGTAACTGTCCCCACAGTACCACCCAGGACAACTCCAAGTCCTGAAAATGCCCCTACATCACATCTCTTCTTCCCACTCCCCACCCCCAGCAGCCATCATGGCCACTTTCTCCACCTCAGCGCCACATTTACTTCCATCACTAATCACACCAATTCCAGAAGTCCACTCCAATCCATACTCCACTCCTCCATTCTGTGGACCCTGGGATGGCTATGTCCACTCCACCTCTATATCAAGAGGGTACTTCATTTCCACTTGGATGATGGATGCAATTCTCCTGTTTGCAGTTGTAGGCACTCTTGGCTCCCTGGTGTGGTGGTTGACCTTCTTAACCTCCATGTTCGCTGGCTGGGGTGAGTCCAATAAACCAGAGGATAGGAGTTGCAAGTCTGTTGAGGCTTAGGGCCTGACTATCACATGGACAGTCCAGAGATTCAGGTCCCCTGAGTATACACTAAACCCCAGCACCAACCACAGGTCCGGTAAAAGTGACAGGAGAGGCTTGTGTACAAAGATCACATCTGGGTCCAACTCCATCATACTCAGGAACACAAACTCCAAAGTAGGGCCAACTGACATGGCACTGAAGTCCATCTGCCATGACCATAGAACCTGCGGGTCTCTGTTGCCCTCAGAAAAACCAATACCTGGGGTTGTATTTAATCTGTAATTTTAATTCAGGAACCAGTTATTAGTACTGTGGATGGAAGGTTTAATCCATTGAAAATGATAGAAATCTTCATTTCTCTTATTTTAATAGCCCTAGTCTATTTAATATCTGTCTTCCTTTTGGATAGGTTTTGAGAGATGGATTTTATTTTTAAATCTATCTGATTTTCTTACCATAAATGCAAAACTTTGGCTGCACCTTGTTAAGAGTAATGTAACCTGGTGAGTCTTTTAATGAGAATGGTTATTGGAGGTTAATCACTAGTAATACCAAACTTTTGCCTTTAAGTTAATGAATTAGTTATTTCTTTTATGGCTTTTGGACAAAACATACACTTGTTGCAAGAAAGCATTAGATTGGTTTAGGTTAAGCAACATGATCAAATTAGCAACTGGATCAAATTAATTGGTCAGACAATCAATTTGCTGGTTTAGCAATTATCTCATTTTTCCTTACTGCAGACCACCTGAATGGTATATCTTCATTTGGCGAACCACTGCATTTTATTCTTCCCACCACCCCTCACCATCCCTACCCAGCTTTCTGCTTCTGCTTATCAGGCTGTACTAGGCTACCAGCAAGCGCCTCATGATTCACTGGCAGTTCAAGGACCATAGGTTGAAACTTTACTAACATATGTACTTAAAAGATGCATGTTTGTTGGCCAAGAACAATCAGCATATATTCATCTGGCATCAACTACTTCTACATGCAGTCAGCAAGAATCAACCTTGTTTTTGAATATATCCAAATATTGAGTGAAGAGGTTAAATATTGCTGAGTATGCATTGGACATTGTGATGTCCTATTTTTGCATGTTTGCAATAAGACTTTTAGAAGTCTCCATTGTAGCTCTGTTTTCAGAAATGGAATTTCTGTTAAAGTTAGATGTCTAGGGAAGCGGACTTGGCCCAGTGGTTAGGGTGTCCGTCTACCACATGGGAGGTCCGCGGTTCAAACTCCGGGCCTCCTTGACCCGTGTGGAGCTGGCCCATGCGCAGTGCTGATGCGCGCAAGGAGTGCCCTGCCACACAGGGGTGTCCCCCGCGTAGGGGAGCCTCACGCGCAAGGAGTGTGCCCTGTAAGGAGAGCTGCCCAGCGCAAAAGAAAGTGCAGCCTGCCCAGGAATGGCGCTGCCCACACTTCCAGTGCCGCTGACTACAACAGAAGTGGACAAAGAAACAAGACGCAGCAAATAGACAGAGAACAGACAACCCGGGGAGAGGGGGAATTAAATAAATAAATAAATCTTTAAAAAAAAAAGTTAGATGTCTAAGAAAAAGGAAATGTTTACATGTGAAAGTCATTTTAAATGAACTTATTTGAGTGTGAGATCTTAATGATACATTTGCTCATGAATTGACTAGTGATTTGGTGACTTTTCAGCTTTTTCCGATTGAGTTCTTAACCTTACAGGAAGTTGTTAGATAATTTTTGCCTTTATTATAATTGTCTCTTAGCCAGGTAGCAAATAGTGTGGTCATACTACTACTTTGCATCCAGTTCAGATAATTTCCATTCTTTTGGGCTATGGGATAAGAGTGTCAGAAGGACAGAGTAATAAATAGTCCACATTCATGTAGTTATAAATCTGCTTTATGATAAAGTATGACCTTTAAGGGCAAATACTTTATTTCTTAGGTTAGTTAAAATGCTGCTTTTTGAAACTTTAAAAAATAGTTGGCCTCCATTATTTCTAATTCCCCAGCATTCGGAAATAGGTATAATTATAGAAATAACTAAGACCTGCTTTATGATGTCAAGTAGCTTATGGTCTAATGGTGAAATCAAACACTTAAATAATTAAGTAAAATAGTAGAAGTCTGTACAGCAATGAAAAAAGTTTTATGGAAATTGAAGTTGTGGGGAATGGGGTCAGAAAGCTTCCCTGAAGAGGTGGTATTAGAAATCAGTCTTGAAAGAGGAGTGGGACCAGAAGGCAGAAGGGCATTCTGTATGCAGAGGAAATTACTTGTTCAGGGATAAGAAAAAACATTGCATTTTGGGGAACTGGAAAGCCTGTGGAGGGGATAGGTGAATTAGGAAGTTACTTAAGTACATTGTAAGATTGGAAGGCTATACATTGCCATAAAGAGTAGACTAAGTTGTGAGAAGATATAGGTGATACTAATTAAGTGGTTTAAATTTTTTTGTGTGTGCTTCTATTGATTAAACTAATATCCATGTAATGCATTCTGCAAGATTGCGTTATGTTAAATTCTGATGTAATTGGTTGTTATAGTCACTGAAAGATATCTGTTCTTTTAAGTTTTAATGGTATTGTCACAGTAGGCATACTAAATGTGTCTCCCTTTTTCACATGTACATGTGTTAGTCTATGTTTCTTAATTAGGTTCTAGTTTTCTGGCTTTTGAAAAGTTTGGACTAAGATTCTGTAGATCTGACTGGATTTTCTAAAATCTGTTATGTGAAGAGGCCTGCATTAACTGCGGCACTTTGGCTCAGTTTCTTCCATTATTGAAAGAGATCAGATTAGATAATCTTTACCAACATATTACATTTAATTCTTTTTTCCAAACCTTTTTAATGACAATTTTCAAATGTATTGAGAAGTTGAAAAACTAGTATAACACTTGAGTGACTGTCACCTACATTAAATAAATAATATTTTATCATATTTACTTTATATATATTGATTTTAAAAATACCTTTTTCTTTTTTATTTAAAAAATATAGACGTCATGATGCTTTAACATGCATCTCTTAGAAATAAAGTTGTTCTCCACATAACCACAATACTATGAGCACTCCTAAAAAAGACGAACAATTATTACCTGAAGTCCTCTGAGACCTACTCCATAATTGAAACCCCCCAATTGTTCCGAAAATGTCTTTTTTAGATTTTTTTTTTTCCAAAATAGGGTCTAGTCAGTACTTTCTCATTGCATTTGTCACTTCTAGTTAGTCTCTTCTAGAACAACCCCCTACCTTCACCTCTTCTCCATTATTGACTTTTGGAAAAGTCTTATGAAATGTTCCACATTATGGATTTGTCTCATTGTTTCCCTGTGGTGTCATTTAATTTGTTCCTCTATCTTCTGTATTTCCTTTAAACTGGAAACTAGGTAGATCTAATTCTAGAAGAGCATGATTCCTTGGCTATTTCCTAGGTTATAGTGGATTCAGACTCTTTCCATTTCTCCCCTGCTGTTTCTCAACTGCAATAATCTTTCCTTATTGAACAAGTCTGAGGCTTTTTCTCATTTTTTTACCTAGAAATAATCCTGCCATCTTCTGAACTTCCGTAGTACTATTGTTATAGTACTTACCCCTCTCTACCCCCCTGGTTTTTAATCACCTAACCTGGCTACATTGTTTGTTTATAGGAGACACTGGGGATTGAACCCTTGAACCTGGATTGAATGTGGGAAGCAGGCATTCAACCACTGAGCCACATCAGCTTCCCTAATCTGGTTATTTTTGTAAATTACTTACCTTCTTGGAATGTAAGCTGCATTGAATCTGAACAGTTTTAGCTTTGGTTCTCATAATGCTTTAGGCTCCTTTAACATTTGTGTGGACCATCTTTGATTTTATAATGATGTTGGGGAGAGAGTAATATTCATCTAATAGAAGTCTCACTGAATTCTGGAAGAGGAGCTTTGTTAAACATGACTACATTCTGTCACGAAAGATCTGGAATCAGAACCCAGGAGTTCTGGTTCCACCTCTGCATCTCTTTATGACCTTGAGTAAATTACTTGACTTTCTTGCTTCCTAGTTTTTTCTCACCTATAAAATGAGCATTTTGGATGAGATCTGTAGATTCAAACTTTTTTTTTTAAGATTTATTTATTTATTTATCGCATTTCCCCCCCCCCCCCATTGTCTGTTCTCTGTGTCTATTTGCTGTGTCTTGTTTCTTAGTCTGCTTCTGTTGTTGTCAGCGGCATGGGAATCTGTATCTCTTTTTGTTGCATTATCTTGTTGCATCAGCTCTCTGTGTGGGTGGCACCATTCTTAGGCAGGTTGCACTTTCTTTCGCGCTGGGCAGCTCTCCTTACGGGGCGCACTCCTTGTGCGTGGGGCTCCCCTATGAGGGGGACACCCCTGTGTAGCACGGCACTCCTTGCGCGTATCAGCACTGCGCATGGGCCAGCTCCACATGGGTCAAGGAGGTCCGGGGTTTGAACGGTGGACCTCCCATGTGGTAGATGGTTGCCCTAACCACTGGGCCAAGTCCGTTTCCCAGATTCAAACTTTTAAAACTGTTGAATCTTCTTTGTAGATGTATCTTACATTGAACACCAATATATCAGCCTCAGCATTTGATTTCCTTTCATTTTATTTTGGTTGTACAGGGTCACTGATTCATATACACTAAAAATAAAAAATAATTAACAATCTCAAAAAACTCATTTTTAAAATGATTGAATCACCAACACTATCAACTGTATCCAAAACTTAAACGCCAATTCTCTCTCATGCCATATTATGACTTTGTTGTATTTTCACTGAATATTGTTCATTTACCATGTGATAATGAGAACACCTACTGAGCAGATGCATCTGAGTTTGCTTTGACATTGCATTGAACTTAGACATCCATGCAGTGTCGTAGTGTGCTCACTAGTACAGCTTTACATGAGTGTAGATATGTATGTGCCCTCATCAACAAAAGACACCATACATTGCTATGGTCTTCCCACCCAACACATTGACAAGCAGTTCTCTTAGTTTCATATATGTGTAGAGATGGCAAGAGAAGCTTTATTCTGACTTGTTCACAATAATTTTACCCCAGTAGCAAAAGCTAACATGTTTCATGGTGGTCTTTGTTTGAAATTTAATATTTGATGTGAGGGCTTTTTATTACAGTTCTTAAAAATAAGCAAAATTTTTTTTTACAAAGTAATTTGGACTGTGTGTGTGGAACTCTGAAGCAGGTATTTGTTTTGTTCCCTTGGGTTCTTTGTGTAAAAATCATGTGACTGGATTCTAGGAAAAATCTTGACCTAATACAAAATTCCAATCAATTTTTCTCTACTCTGAGGAAAGTTGTACTCTTTTGGGCATTGTATTAGATATTGGGGACTTCACAGAATTATGAAAAGGCTAGTGCTATATTAACTAGGTATACGCAATTTAGAGGAACAAATACTACCCAGTTCACTTTTTTTTTTAAAGATTTATTTTTTATTTATTTCTCTCCCCTTCCTCCCTGTTTTCTGCTCTCTGAGTCCATTCGCTTTGTGTTCTGTGTTGGCTTGCATTATCTGGCGGCACTGGGAAACTGCGTCTCTTTTTTGTTGCGTCATCTTGCTGCTTCAGCTCTCCGTGTGTGTGTGGCGCCACTTCTGGGCAGGCTGCACTTTTTTTGTGCTGGGCGGCTCTCCTTATGGGGTGCACTCCTTGGGCATGGGGCTCCCCTACGGGGGGGGGGACACCCCTGCGTGGCACGGCACTCCATACACGCATCAGCACTGTGCATGGGCCAGCTCATCACATGGGTCAGGAGGCCCTGGGTTTGAACCCTGGACCTTCCATGTGGTAGGCGAATGCTCTGTTCTTTGAGCCAAATCTGCTTCCTCCAACTTAATTTAATGCTGAGAAACTGTTTAAGAGCAAACAAAGGAAAGATAAAACATTAAAAGTAGAGAAGGCATCGGTGGGTAACGACTTGTGGCTATACCACTAATTACAATCTGGTTACAGATTCTTGGAAATTTGTTTACCTGCCTCTTCTCCCCCACAATTGATTTGCATTTGTCTGTAGTTCAAGACATCAGATGGGCTTTCTCTTACAGAGAACTTTTGTATTCATATTTCGTTCTGTAAGTGAGGTTGTTGGATACTTTCAGACGTGAACTTTAATGCTCAGCTCTTTGAAGCTGGAAATGCACATTGGTACTCCTTTCCCTACCTCCTAAACGAGCTTCACTTTTCTCTTTTCTCTATTAGCATAAAATTTTCCAGCTTTTTGCCTGCAAGTAAGGCAAACTTGTATTATGGTTAACTTTTGGAAGTTCAGACAAGCAGTGCCTCATGGAAAAGGGTCTGCTGATAAGATCATGTGTTAACAGATTTGACTATGGCTTATGAAGGAGAACCTGGAATCAGATGAGATGCTGTGAAGGACCTGGTAGGTGAGGTCTGGTGTCTACTATGCTTATTAAAATCTGACTATTGCTTATGGAACTAGACTAAAATGAAGCACAGAAGGGATGTCAAAGGAAGGTCTTCTCTCCATTTATTAACTAAGGCTTAGCTTCTTCCCATTGCAGTGCCTTTGCCCTTTTTCCTTTTACTTGGAATATAAATATTTAATGTATGGTGTTTTTTATTACAATTCTTGAAGGCAGCATATCTATCACCATTCCCCCCTCCCTTTAATCTCTTTTAGATATTATTTATTTCCTATATTCCTCCACAATATTGTCAGCTCTGTGAGGGCAAGGCCTTGTTTGATTTCTTCTTCACTGTATCCCCAGTATACACAATAATTGTTTGTTGAATGTAGGGAAATAATGAATGGACTGTTGTAAACTACTTTATCACTTGGAAAATGAAAAGTTTCATTCTTGGTATTAATGATTTAATCTGGTTTTTGGGTAATGTTATTTTATTACTAACTGGTTTCTTAGTTGTACAAACATCCCTTATTTTTAGTTAATAATAGGTCATCTTTAGTTACAGTAGTTAGCTCTGGTATAAATTCTTATTTCTCATTTGATATAAAAGGAGGCAATAATCAAGATTGCTTGTTAAAGTCTCTGTACTTATCTTGACTTACCTTTCATTTAATTGTATATTATTTTATTCTGTTATCCTTAGCAAACCTGGTGTGATTAGAATTGCTTTTTTTGAAAAAAAGATTTATTTATTTCAGCACCCCCTGACTGTGCTTGCTGTCTGCTCCATGTATGCTCATCTTTTTTTTTAGGAGGCACCGGAAACTGAACCCCGGACCCTCCCATGTGGGAGGGAGGCACCCAATGGCTTGAGCCACATCTGCCCCCCTCTTGTAGCTCTTCACTGTGTCATCTTGGTACATAAGCACACTGCACCAGCCTATTGCATCAGCTTGCTGTCTTGCTTGTCTTCTTTAGGAGGCATTGGGAACTGAACCCAGAACCTCCCATGTGGTAGGCAGGAGCTCCATCCCTCGAGCTGCGTATCCGTTTCCCACTTTCAGTTTTTAAAGAACTTGCACTAAGTTTTCTTGAGTCTTACAAGGACTTTTTTTATTTGAAGGAAGACTGATTTTATTTATTTATTTATTTTTAAATTTATTTCTCTCCCCTTCCCCTCCCCCCCCAGTTGTCTGTTCTTTGTGTCCATTTGCTGCGTGTTTTTGTCTGCTTCTGTTGTTGTCAGCGGCACAGGAATCTGTGTTTCTTTTTGTTGCATCATCTTGCTGTGTCAACTCTCCGTGTGTGCCGCGCCATTCCTGGGCAGGCTGTACTTTCTTTTGCGCTGGGCGGCTCTCCTTACAGGGTGTACTCCATGCACGTAGGGCTCCGCTACACGGGGGGCACCCCTGCGTGGCACGGCACTCCTTGCATGCATCAGCACTGCGCATGGGCCAGCTCCAGTCGGGTCAAGGAGGCCCGGGGTTTGAACCGCGGCCCTCCCATGTGGTAGGCGGACGCCCTATCCACTGGGCCACGTCCACTTCCCAAAACTGATTTTTGGGGAAGAAACTGAGCTACAGAGAAGTTTGATCTGAATAATATTCCAAGGAATAGAAAGAGTACCCAGACTCTTAAGCTTCACCTTCTGATTTCTAATTCAATATTATCTTCACAAATCATGAGGATTTATTGGTTGACTTTTTTTTCCTTGACAGAAATATATGTGAGTGTTTTCCTTCGTGGCAATAAACACAATTGAGTTAAAGTTTGTAGAATGTGGTTCTTAAGGATTCTTGTGCTCATACTCCAAAGTGGAGGTAATGGCAGTAAAAAAATGAGGTGGCTAATTGTCTTCAATCATGGTAAACAAATTATATTGCATTTCACAAGATAGCAGTTTTGAACTAAGATCTCAATTCTCTAATTGGGTCAAATAGAAAAAAGTGATAATTTTTTGCTTCTCTTTCTTTGTGCCCCTTTACTTGATTATATTTGTTCTCATTGTTACCTCTGCCTCCTACTCTAGCTTAAAACTCAGTTTGTTTAAACCTGATTTGAATGCAGCAGTTGAACTGTTTGGGGAAACAAGTTTCCTTCAGGTCCTTAAGGTACAAGAAATGAAGACTTTGTCTAATCTGGAGAAAGCTTAAAACTTTTCTAGGCCTCTGCTCTTAAAACAGTAGAATATTGAAAAGTCTGTCTGCCTCAAATTATAAAATGATGATTATCCCTAGGGGTGAGTTGAAGGAGACTGTGAGAGTATTGTCTGATTGGTATATCCAGCAGTTAATAGGAAAGAAATTGGAATCCAGAAATGAATGAGTGTCTTCATTTATAACAGCAGCATATGGACATTTATAACCACCTCCTGATTTTAAAACTGGTAAAAGGAACAGTGACCATCCTGTTTCCTGAAGTGTTTCCCTTAGAAGTGGGGGCGGGGGAGTAGATATGGCTCAAGCAGTTGAGCACCTGCTTCCCACATAGGAGGTCCCAGTTTTCATCCCTTGTGCCTCCTGAAAACAAAAAGCAAGCAAACAAAGGAAAAAAACAACTCAGGGAAGCCAACATGACTCAGTAGTGGAGTGCCGGCTTCCCATATGCAAGTTGTAGGGTTTAATCCCTGGGCCCGGCACTTTAAAAAAAAAAAAAAAAAAAAGCAGCAGGGGGGGTGGTCTCGTAATATAAAGTTTCATGGCAGACTTGGCCCAGTGGTTAGGGCGTCCGTCTTCCACATGGGAGGTCCATGGTTCAAACCCGGGGCCTCCTTGACCCATGTGGAGTTGGCCCATGCGCAGTGCAGATACACGCAAGGAGTGCCCTGGCACAGGGGTGTCCCCCATATAGGGGAGCCCCACGCACAAGGAGTGCGCCCTGTAAGGAGAGCTGCCCAGCACGAAAGAAAGTGCAGCCTGCCCAGGAATGGTGCTGCGCACACAGAGAACTGACACAACTAGATGCAACCAAAAAGAAACACAGATTCCCATGCCGCTGACAACAACAGAAGTGGACAAAGAAGACGCAGCAAATAGACACAGAGAACAGACAACCGGGTGGGGGGGGTGGAAGGGGAGAGAAATAAATAAAAATAAATAAATCTTTAAAAATATATATATATAAAGTTTCATGGCTTATGCTTTTTTTTTTTTGGTAATCAATAAATTTTTGCCTTAAACTTCAGCTACCTCAAAAATAATAATTTTAACTTAGTGGTGATTAAAAACCTTTGGGGGGGAAACAGACTTGGCCCAGTGGTTAGGGTGTCCGTCTACCACAGGGGAGGTCCGCGGTTCAAACCCCGGGCCTCCTTGACCTGTGTGGAGCTGGCCCATGCGCAGTGCCGATGCACGCAAGGAGTGCCATGCCACGCAGAGGTGTCCCCCGCGTAGGGGAGCCCCACGTGCAAGGAGTGCGCCCCGTAAGGAGAGCCGCCCAGCGCGAAAGAAAGTGCAGCCTGCCCAGGAATGGCACCGCCCACACTTACCGTGCCGCTGACGACAACAGAAGCGGACAAAGAAACAAGACGCAGCAAATAGACACAGAGAAGACAACCGGGGGAGGGGAGGAATTAAATAAATAAATAAATCTTTTTAAGAAAATAAATAAATAAAAGCCTTTGGGGGGAAGCAGATGTGACTCAAGTGGTTGAGCATCCACCTCCCATGTGGGAGGTCCCAGGTTCTGTTGCTGGTGCCTCCTGAAAGAACAGAAAGCAAACGAAAAAAATTAAAAAACCAAGTCAGGGAAGCCAATGTGTCCTGGTGGTTGAGTGTGGGCTTTCCACATATGAGGTCCCTGGTTCATTCCCCAGTCCCTGGTGCCTCAACAGAAAAGAAGAAAAAAAAAGGCTTTGGGCCTTTGATCATTGTCGTGTTGCTACAACTGTGAATTTGGGTTTTGTTGCTCTGGATTTGTGATGGTCGCATTATGTCACATATTCTCTGCCTAAATGATTCAGAGTAGTCTGTGTTCTTTAATGTCTCATAATTTTGAAGTAAAATATTGAAGTGTGCCACTACATATAGCAGCAGAACATAGTGAAAAGGAACCTGGTTAACAATAAACTGATACCCAGTACTTCTGGAATGAACATTGAATAAGAAAAAAAAACACTTAAGCTGTGGTAGGAGCACTGAAAATAGTGAGAATAACTTTATCTGTTATTGAATGAAATGTAAGAAGCAAGAAGGAGACTATCTTTCTACATTGCATAGAGTATAGGGGTAGAAACCAGGTTCTTGCATGTGTTTGTATTTTCTGTATACCAGTGGACATGAAATATACTGACTACAATAATTTCTATTACCAAGTAACCTGAATAGGGCAAGCAAATGAGTGAAAAAAAAAACACAAAACTTTTCTGTAACAAGATCCTTAATCTGTTTAAGAAGGGAATATTAAATAGGGGCAGAATTTACATTTAAATTGTGAAGGTAGGTTTTCCAGTTAGGGGCAAGGATAAATATTAAAAGTCTTATGTCACCATTTATCAGAGAGATGAGAAAAGAAATTTTTAGGTAAAACATTGAGGGAGATTAATGGAAGAATTAAGTTGTAGAAATGTTCTAATTCAATAGTAAGTAGAAAGTATAAAATACTGGCAGGTTATTTTTGTAGTATGAACTTGGGGAAATGCTATACAATTTTAATGAATAGGAAAATATCGATTAATGTTGTCTTTGCTTTTACTCTTGGTGTAGTTTAAAAGCTTAGTCTAACATTGCTAAACTGAATCAATATCTGCTCAGCAGTTCAGACTAGAACACTTGTAAGATCAGTTTCACCTTGTAGGTAATGAAAGAGAACAAAGTTTTTGATTCTTAAGTGCTATATATATTCTTTACTATTTATAGTTTCTTCTCTTTCCTGTTTTATATGAGAACTTATTTAGGAATAATACTTTCTTAGTATATTTATAGTCATTTTTAGAGCTTTTATAAACTCTTTCTGAAAAATAAAAAAAATGTCAAAAGGTATATTTTAAGAAAAACTAAGTCACACATATCCTGCCTGTCACCTAACATAAACATTTTGATACTCATTCTTTCAGACTGTGTGTGTGTGTGTGTGAGAGAGAGAGATTGAGATCAAGATCATGTGTTCTGAGAAATGAAAGTGCTTATTTAGGTCATTATACCTATGGGCCCTCATGCAGTATGGCTTCTACAGTTTGACTTTACTCATGTTCTTGCTTTGGGAATGTAAGGGGACTGTTATTTACCTTTCATTTTGGGAGGGTTTGTCAATATTTTTTCCAAAATCAATCTTACTATCTATATTTCCCCCTTTATTTTAAAAGAAATTTTAGATTACAGAAAAGTTACTTCAAAAATATAGGGGATTCCCGTATATCTCTCCCCCTCCCCCTCTCACTCTCCCCCTATTAATAACATCTTTAATTAGTGTGGTACATTTGTTACAATTGACAATCAAATAATGAAGCATTGCTACTAACCATGGTCTGTAGATTATGGTTTACACTTTGCACGATACAATTTTATAGATTTTGACAAAATATATAATGGCCTGTAATCCATCATTGCAGTATCATGCAGAACAATTCCAATGTCCCAGAAATGCCTGTTACACTTAATTCTTCCTTCTCCCTCCCCTCAGAACCTTATTATCTGTTTTGAAAGTTAGAAGTTAGCAGAGTTGCCATTCTCACCAAAATGTGAGACATGCACATTCCAGGGCTTAACCTTAAGAAATGCAGTGTAAACAAGGGCAAAGGGAATACTTAGCTAATAATGGGCAAGCTTTCCAAGGCTAATATGTGTACAGTTAACAAGTATATAGTATTTCTTACTGTTATTAATAGCATTTTTTTCTAAACAGTGCAGTTAAAAAGCTCAAAGTAAAGCTTGGGATTTTGTAATGGTGTCAGCTATAAGTGCAATGGATTAAGTGACATCCTAGATGCATCTCTCTTTTTCTATCAGTCTAACCTCAAGGCAATACAATTTGTAGTATTTCTATTATTTTGCATCAAATATCTTTTTTTGCATTAAATATTTTTTTAAAAGAACTTGGTAGAGAGAGAGAGACAACTTGGCGTCTGAGTGACAGTTCTGCTTTATGGATTTTGTGGTGAGATCTTGGACAAGCCAAAGTATCAGTAAGTTCTGTGGTTCTGTTGAACCTACTCTGATTCTTGTCCACTTTCAAAAGTAAGAGGGCTTTGACTGCACTTGGAAATGCATTAAAGAAGGACTTGGAAATGGACTACAACTTCAAATAAAGTGTGTTTATCCACACTTTGCCAAACGTTAGAATTCCTCAAGTGGAGGAAAATTTTCAGATTGAAGAGGAAGACCACTTTGAATAGAGTCTTATGAATTGCTTGTGTCTTTCTTAGGAAACATATTTAGTACTTTGGCACTAGGTTCAGGACAGGTACCATTTATGCTTCCAAGCAATTGTTTATGCATGCCTGGGCAACAGTGGATCATTTGGTAAATTAGGATCACTGCTCACTCATTCTGCTGTTCTAAGTGCTGGTTTGCACCTTTGAAACCCTATGGAGTTCTAAGACCTTACAGAATTGATAATGTAGGTTCATTTTGGGAGGATAGGTGAAAGTCCAGATCTATGTTGAACATTTAACTAATAAGCCATGAGGCATTTAGTCCCAGTGGTTAAGAATATAAACCTTGGAGTTGTTCAAGACTGGGTTTGAATCCCTGCTCTACCATTTAACTATGTGATCTTTGGGAAATTTTTATTTAACAAAAATTTATATATTTTTTAAGTGCCAGGCATTGTTCTAAATGTTTGCCAAATTTTCCCTCATTAAATCCTTGTAACAATCCTGTGAAACAGATACTTTATTGTCATCTTCCTCTTCCTTATCTTATTCCCCCCCCCCATACTTTTCATCTTAAAAGGTTTCCTGGGAAATGGATGTGGCTCAAGAGATAAGGCCTCCATCTACCATATGGGAGGGCCCGGGTTTGATCCCTGGGGCCTCCTGATGAAAAAGAAGAGGAGAAAATGTGCCTGCGTGGCGAACCAGTGCCTGTATGATGAGCTGAGTTTCCATGTGGAGAGCCGGGTGCCTACCTGAGTGCCTGCATGTGAGTGCCCCCATGAGTGCCCAAACGGTGAGCCAGTGCCCACATAGCGAGCTCAGTGCCTCTGCAGCAAGCTGAGTGCCTGTGCGGTAAGCCAGTGCCTGTGCAAGTGAGTCATGCAGCAAGATGATGATGCAACAGAAGAGAGACAAGGGGAGAGTCAAGATGAAGCGCAGCAGAGACCAGGAACTGAGGTGGTACAATTGACAGCAAACCTCTCTACTTCAGAGGTCCCCAGGATCGAATCCCAGTGAATCCTAGAGGAGAAGGATGTGAAAAGAAGACAAAAAGAGAAATAGATACAGAAGATCATACAGCAAATGGACACAGACAGCAAAAACAACAAGGCAGGGGAGGGAGAGGGGAAGAAAAAAAACCCTGTAAAACATCAATAAAGCTGACATAAAATTTTTTTTTAAAAAAGGTTTCCTTATCTTAAAATGGAGATTACCCAGCTTTTAGAATTATTGTAAAGATTCAGTGGGATAGTATATAGTCTACACAGTATGGTGTCGTGGTTCTGGAGTCAAGTGAGATCTAGATCAATATTGTAGTTGTTTTCACAAACTCAAACCGTATGTCTTACGGACCATCAGAAGGTCACATGACTTATTTAAAAAATAATGTCATACTTACACAAAAGTTGCCAAAATAGTACAAAGAGGAAAGCAGACTTGGCCCAATGGATAGGGCATCCATCTACCACATGGGAGGTCCGCGGTTCAAACCCTGGGCCTCCTTGACCTGTGTGGAGCTGGCCCATGCGCAGTGCTGATGCGCGCAGGGAGTGCCGGGCCATGCAGGGGTGTCCCTGCGTAGGGGAGCCCCACGCGCAGGGAGTGCGCCCCGTAAGGAGAGCCACCCAGCATGAAAGAAAGTGCAGCCTGCCCAGGAATGGCGCAGCACACACGGAGAGCTGACACAACAAGATGACGTAACAAAAAGAAACTGATTCCCGTGCCACTGACAACAACAGAAGCGGACAAAGAAGAACACGCAGCAAAATGGACACAGAACAGACAAATGGGGTGGGGGAGGGGAGAGAATAAAAAATCTTTATTAAAAAAAAATAGTATAGAGAATTTCTGTATACCCTTCAAGATTTCCCCAAGTGTTAACATTTCATCACATTTGCTTTGTCATACTCTGTTACACTGCTCCCACTGGCTGCGGAGCTTAGCTGGCTCAGGGAGAGCTGCCGGGGGGCCGGGGGCCCTTTGAGCCGGCAGCAGGCTGCTCAAGGTGTGGTGGGGACGCGCGGCGCGGTGGAAGAACGCCACGGAGACGAGGACTGTGCGCTGGTCTACTTTATTGAGGAAGTGCACTTGGTTATATAGTGCCGGGTGAGGGAGGGGTTAGTGCAGGGGTGGGCTAGCTACGGGGTGGCGGTGGATAGGTGGATAAGGGCGGATGGCTATGAGGTAAGCAGTGGCTAAGGAGGGAGGCAGATTACATGTTGGCAATGTGGGTGGGAACAAAGGCTAGGAGGAGGGGTGAGGGGAGGCAGCAGCATAAGCTGCTGCTAAAGAGGGCTACAGTGTAAGGAGGTTACTAATGGCTAGCGGGCAGGGGAAGTGAGGTGGGGAACAATACTCTGTATTTGCACCCCTGTGTATAAATACAAATATTTTCTTAAACAGTTTAAGTTGCAAATAGGATACTTCTTTATTCCTAAATAATATGTTTTTCCTAAGAATAAGGATATCCTCTTACGTAAATGCAGTACAATTGTCAAAATCAGGTGATAAACATTAATAAAATGCTAATATATAATTTAAATACTTTTGCATTTTTTACCACTGTCTCCACTAATATCCAAAGAAAATTATCCAAGATCATCATTGAGTTTAATTTCATGTCTCTTTAGTCTTCTTTTATCTGGAACTGTTCCTGATACTTTTTGTCTTTCATGACCTTGGCATTTTGAGAAGTACAGGTTATTTTGCAGTGTTCATCAATATGTATTTGTCTGATGTTTCCTCATGATTACTCATTTTTAATAGGAATACCACAGAAGTGAGATTGTGTCTTTCTCAGTGCATCATGAGTAGCCAAATAATGCCTGTTTTTTTTTTTAATTTATTTTATTTATTTCTCTTCCCTTCCCCCCACTCTTGTCTGCTTTCTGTGTGTTCTTCTGTGTCTGCTTGCATTCTTGTCATGCGGCACTGGGAAACTCTCTTTTTTGTTGCATCATCTTGCTGCGTCAGCTCTCCATGTGTGCGGTGCCACTCCTGGGCGGGCTGCACTTTTTTCATACTGGGCGGCTCTCTTTGCGGGGTGCACTCCTTGCACGTGGGGCACCCCTATGCGGGGGCAGCCCTGCATGGCATGGCACTCCTTGCGTGCAGCAGCACTGCATGTGGGCCAGCTTACCACACGGGTCGGGAGGCCCTGGGGATCAAACCCTGTCCACTTCCCCATAATACCTGTTTGACTCATATTGGTGATGTAAACTTTGGTCACTTAAGGAGTTTGCCAAGTTTTTCCACTATAACGTTACTGTTTTTCCTTGTGCAGATAATAAATATCTTGTGGGAAGATTTAAGTCTGTGTAAATTTTTAAAAAAAATCAAGCTGGCATTAGTTTTAGGATCCATTGATTCTTGCCTGAAACAGTTTTTACTATGATTGTTGCCAAATGGTGATTTTGTAATTCTATCATGTGCTCTCTTAATTGGCTTTATAATGCAAGGAAAGGCTCTCTCTCATCTACCTCTTTTATTTATTTATATTAGTGGGATTCATGTTTTCTATTTTATTCAGTGGAATATACTCTTAACATTGCAGTATATTTTGATGCTCAAATTGTACCAGATTGGCCAGTGGGAACCCCTCCAGCTGGCCCTTGTGTCCTTTTGGCATGCTCTTATTTTCCTTTGAGCAGTTCCTTGCGTTCTGACATAAGATGTTTCAGGCTCATCTTATATATTACCTGGAATCAGCCAGGGATCTCAGGTGCCTTTTAGTGGAGGAGCCAAGATCTAGACTCAGTGTTATTGGAGTGTCATTGCTTCTAGGTCCTGTTTGTGAAAGAGCGAGGAGGTTTGCACAGACACACATGCATACAATACATCTATCTCTGGTTCTGTATCTTTTTCTATATTTCAAGCATTGAGTTCATGCAGACATCTTTAATTCCAGCCCAACACTACAGGATTCATTCTAGCTTTCCTTTATCCATATTTGTAACTCTCTCCTCTAACAATGAGAGAATATATTTAGTTATTTGCTCAATCCAAGAATGCACATAAAAAAGGTTTTGGAATTGCTAATTCATATTGTGAAAAACAAAACTACCAACTAGAGTTCAATATTTGTTTACAGTTCTTTTTATCTTTAGCCTGAGGGTAAAATTACTATCAAAATTATTGTGTTCAAAAGGTGGGTTAGTTCCATCTCCATTGTAAGTCGAATTATTCATTTGAAATACATCTGTTTCTATTTATATTCCATTTTGGGATTCCCCTCTCCTTTATATAAGCATGTGAAGTGTTAGCATAGTTCTGAAAGGTAGAAGTAGCAAAAACGTATATTCAAAGAAGTGCCAACCCTATTCCTTTCTACACTTTGCTGTCCTTCCATCATTTCTACTCTTCCCACTCATCCTCTGTAAGTAGTCTTCTGTAAGTAACCAGTGTCATTGGTTTTTGGTTTATCCTTCTAATTATTTTTTCCCAAATGAGCTGATGTGTGTGTGTGTGTGTGTGTGTGTGTGTGTGTGTGTGTGTGTGTGTAATTACAGGACCTCTGTTACTGAGAATTTGGTTCTCCAGCAGGGATTTTATACCCTGCAGTATTCCTTGGTCATAGGATACCTCATCAGCCTGTACCTACTCAGTACATTTGTCTGAATTCTTAGTGATTAAACATTACCTGTTTTTGGTGTGGCATTTGATATGAAATCTCATTTCTTTACAGTTCTACTTCATTCAGAATAACTTTTTCTATGGTATAAGCTACTGAATCTCAGAAATCTTTGTTTGGGGTGAGGCTGGTTTCTTTCCATTGTATAAAGTGCTTTTTTTCTGTTTACTGCAGTGCAGATATTTAAATGATTTTTTTTGTTTTATTCTTTTATGTAGGCACGACATAGGTCTGAACTAAAAAGATTTTGAGTTCCCAAAGAATAGTAACCTTTTTTTTTTGATTCATTATGTAATGGAACATATAAATACTTAGAATATACTTTTTGATTATTGAATATAATTGCTATAGAATCTCTCTGTTTAAACACAGTTTTTTAGTTCTTACTAACTAGAGTTCTTTTTTTTAGGATTGGTTAACCAATGAGTAGGAAGAGAGAAAAATCATCAGTGTTTGAGAGATATTAAACTGGGAGACAATCCTATCCTTTGCTGCTGCATTCTTGTTTCTGTCAGTTATTAAGATCCTCAGACCTTCCTGTAAGACTCTTGTTATAGAATAGAGTTGCACTTAACTGCAGGTATATTCTAGACACCTCATTTTACTCTGTAAAAATGAAAACAGAAGCTTTTCAAAAGAAAAAAAAAAGCTTTTCAATAGCATATTAAGGTATCAATGTATTTATTCATATATAGATATTTGAGAGAATGATCTTTCTTAAATACAACTCAGTGTTATCCATCATCTTTAGAATAGTTTAGAAAGCAAAACTTACATTTTGCCATTTTTTCTAATGTTTAATTTCCCTTTTTTGGGGGGGAGATATTCTTAAACTTAGTTTTTAGACCTTGTCAATGAAGAATCTCTTGGCAATGAAATATCCCTCTGCCCTTTCTCTGCCTCCACCTGTTTTGGCTAAGTTGTGCCTTCTTGCTCCTTCCTCCCAATCCATCCATCTCAGAATCTTTGTGATAGTGCCTGCACAGTTTCAGTAACATACTACTAGCTCTTTTAAGGGTTTACATTTTTGTCTTATTCAATAGTTCTTTGTGTTTTGGTTTTAACAAAAGATTTAAAAAAATTTTATGTAGCATCCGTACTTAAAAAATAGAATAAAAGATTATCTCTACATTCTATATTATTTAACCTTAAATTTTATACAGGTCTTCTTAAAAGTTTTAGTTACTTGGTAAGGCTTATTAATGATTCTGGCAGAAGTTGTAACTTTCCACCCTTCCTGAGTTGGCAGAGTTAGATAAAAAGAGGTAAACACTAAATGATTTTAAGTATTTTTTTTCTTTTTAAAGATTTTTATTTATAGCCTCCCTCCCCTCCCCCTTCTTTGCACTCACTGTCTGCTCTCTGTGTCTGTTAATTGTGTGCTCGTTTCTTTTTCAGGAGGAACCCATAACTGAATCCTGGACCTCCCATGTGGGAGGGAGGCGCCCAATGGCTTGAGCCACCTCAGCTCCCAGTATTTCTTTTTTAATTGATATAAAACTCATTGTATTAGTCAGGGTTCTCTAGGAGATTGCCTTTATCAGACATATTACATAAAATTAACTGTTTTAAAGAGTACAGTTCATTAGCATTCAGTACATTTACAATGTTGTGCAACCACTAGCTTTTTCTAGTTCCAGGACATTTTGATCATTCCAAAAGAAAACCTGTACCCATTAAGTAGTCCCTCCATATTTCCCCCTCTTCTCAACCCCAGTAACAACCGATGTATTTGCTATCTCTATGGATTTATTTATTTTAGATATTTCACATAAATATAAATATTTTAGATATTTCACATAAATATTTTAGATATTTCACATAGTATGTGGCCTTTTGCATTTGTCTTCTTTTACTTAGCATAGTGTTTTCCTGGTTCATCCATGTTGTAGCATATGTCAGTGTTCTGTTCCTTTTTATATGGCTGAGTAATATTCCCTTCTACGTATGTATTGTGTTTTGTTCATCTGTTCATCAACTGATGCACATTTGGGTTTCCACCTTTTGGCTATCATGAACAGTGCTGCCATGAGCATTCATGTATAAGTATTTGTTTGAGTATCTATTTTCAATTTTGGGTAGATAGGAGTGGAATTGATGGGTCACATGGTAATTTTATTTGTAACTTTCAAGGAACCACCAAAGTGTTTTTTTTCATAGCAGCTGGGCTGTTACATTTCCACCAGCAATGGACAAGAGCCCCATATTCTTCACATACTCGTCAATACTTTCTTAATCTTATTCTAGCCCTCCTAGAGGGTATGAAGTTGTAGCTCATCGTGGTTTTCATTTACATTTCCCTAACGACTAATGATGTTGGACATCTTTTCACATGCTTTTTGGCCATTTGTGTGTCATCTTTGGAGAAATGTCTACTCAGGTTCTTTGCCATTTTTAATAGGATGGTTTATCTTTGTGTTGTTGAGCTGTAAGAGTTCTGTCATTTCAAGTCTGCTGTTGTATGTCTCTAATCTGTTTTTGATTGTCTTTTATTTTTCTAAAATTCAGGTTTTCAGAGTCTTCCTTGTGCTCACCCAATATCTTCTTGATGTCCTTTATCTCTTTAGCCATATTTTCTTTCAGTTCATTAATTTGATTTTAGAAATTTGTATAAATCTCATTGATTAGTTGTCTCAAATCCTGCATCTCATCTGGGGCTTTGATATATTCATTTTCTTGGGCCATTTCTTCCGTTTTCTTAGTATGGTTTGTAATTTTTTGCTAATGTCTAGGCATCTGATTATGATGGTGAGTTTACTCTGATGCTCAGTTTCGCTCTCTTTTGTAGGAATTTAATGGCAGGAGGCTGTGCTATTGCCTTTCTTTGGTTCTTAGTTCAATCTCTTATAGGTCTTTAGGATTGTCCCTATTAGATGTTTACATCTGGACCCCAGACCCAATAATGGGCTGTAGACCCACTTCCAAGGGCCTTGGGGAAGGAGGCTTACTGTGAAGGACAGAAAAAGCCTGTTACTTATTTCCTCCATGCACTTCCTTGGTCTGCCAGCAGGTGGCACTCTTCAGCAAGCCGCTCAGGTAAAAGCCTGGTGGGAGAGTATTCACTGCAACATGGACCAGATCAGTATGACAGAGGGTCCTGCCTGGAGGCTAAGAGCCTAGGAATTCAAACTTTCTCAGACACTGTTCTCCAACATTTGCTGGCAGTTCCCTCCTTTTTCTTGGGTAGGAAATAATTCCAGTCCCCTCTGCATCCTCAACAACCAGTTCCGGTCAGTAGAGAAGGTGACTGAGAGGATTGGATCTCTTTAGTCCCATGCTGGCTCCCAGGGCAAACAATAGCACAACCCCACCTGGCCTGTAAGTGCTCTGGGCACAGCAGACCAAATTTGTGGACCAAAACCTGGATCAGCCTTAGGCTTTGTCCCTCTCTCTTCACTTTCCTGGGGAGGTGGATCCCTGTGGCCCCCCTTTGTCCGTAGCCATGGCAGGAGGCTGGAGAATTCAAAATTGTGTGCTTATTGGGTGAAGGTGGGGTGTCAGCAGCTGCAGCTGAAGCTTCTGCTTATAGTATTTCTATCAAGGTTCTTTTCCTGTGCCCCTTTCTCTTCTTGGTGGTGTCCAGCCTTACCCTGGTGTCCTAAACCCTAGAACATTTTTTTCTAGGCCATTCTGCCTGTTCTCTAGCTATTTTTCTGGGAGAGGAGAGAGTCCTGTGTCTTTCTAATCTGCCATCTTCCCTGAAATCAAGAGTTTTTTATATATTCTGGATGCTGTAGATCTTCAGCAGATACATAATTTGCAAATATATTCTCCCATTCTGTGGGTTGTCTTCACTTTCTTGATAATGTCATTTGTTGTGCATTGGTTTAATTTTGCTAAAGTGCAATTGATCTATTTTGTTGTTATTGTTGCTCATGCTTTTGAATCTAGGAATCCATTGCCAAATCCAGTGTCATGAAGATTTACCCCATGTTTGCTGCTTAGAGTTTCATAGTTTAAATACTTATGTTTAGGTATTTGATACATTTTTTAAAATTTACTTTATTTTTATTTATCCTACCCTGACTCCCAGTCTGCTCATTGTTTGCTTGCCTTCTCCAGGAGGCACCAAGAAGTGAACCTGGAACCTCCCATATGGGCAGCAAGTGCCCAATGACCTGAGCCACATCCGCTCCCTGTGGGCTGTGGCATCTGCTCATTTAGGTATCTTCTCCTTGCAGCAGGGTGCACCTTATTATGGTGGTGTCTAGCTCATTGTGGTAGGTGCAGGTGTCCGCTCGTCTTCTTTAGGAGGCACTGGGACCCAAACCCAGGACCTCCCCTGTGGTAGGCAGGTACCCAACTGGTTGAGCCACATCCACTTTGATGCATTTTGATGTAATTTTTGTATATGGTGTGGGATAGTACCCGACTCCATTTTTTTTGCATGCTGATATCCAGATGTCCCAACACCTTTTGTTGAAGAGATTTTTTCCCTATTAAGTGGATTTTTTCACCCTAGTCAAAAATTAAGGGGAACAGACATGGCTCAACTGATAGAGTGTCTTGGTGAGCTGGCTCACATGCAGTGCTGCCGCGCACAAGGAGTGCTTTGCCACACAGGGACGTCCCCTGCTTAGGGGAGTCCCATGTGCAAGGAGTGAGCCCCACATTAAGCCACCAAGTGTGAAAAAAGCTCAGCCCGCCCAGGCATGGCACCATACACACAGAGAGCTGACTCAGCAAGATGATGCAACAAAAAGAGACACAGATTCCTGGTACTGCTGAGAATGCAAGCAGACACAGAAGAATACACAGTGAATAGACAGAGAGAGCAGACAACGGGGAGTGGTGGTGGAGAGAAATAAATAATAAAATTAATGTTTTTTTAAAAAATCAGTTGGTCATACATGTATGGGTTTATTTTTGTATGTCAATTCTTTTCTATTGGTTTATGTGTGTTTCCTTATGTCAGTACCATGCTGTTTTGATTACTGTAGTTTTGAGGTAAATCTTGAAATCAGGAAGTGTGAGATCTCTACCTTTGTTCTTTTTTGATATTGTTTTGGTTGTTTGGGATCTTATGCATTCCATATGAATTTCCATTTCTGCAAATAACTTGTTAGAATTTTGTTAAGTGATGGCATTTGGGTAATGTTGTCTTCTTGATAATATTAAGTCTTCCAAACAGTGAACACTGGATTTCTTCCCATTTATTTAAGTCTCCTTTAATTTCTTTCAGCAATGGTAGTTCTCAGTGTACACGTCTTTAACATCCTTGGTTAAGTTTTTTACTAGATATTTTATTCTTTTAGATACTATTGAAAATGGAATTGTTTTGTTGATTTTCCTTTTGAATTGTTCATTGCTGGTATATAGAAACACAGCAGATTTTTGTGCATTGATCCTGTACCCTGCAACTTGGCTGAGTTCATTTATTAGGTTTAGTAATTTTTTGTGGATGCTTTAAGATTTTCTTTATATAGGAGCAGCCATCTGTGAATATGAGTAGATTTACATCTTTGTTTCCAATCTGGATGACTTTTATTTCCTTTTCTTGCCTAATTGCTCTGCCTAGAACTTCCAGTACAGTGTTCATTAGTAGTGGTGAAAGCAGGCATCTTTGTCTTATTCCTGACTTTGATATCGGGGTAATCTGGGCCTTATAGAATCGGTCAGGAAGTGTTCTAATTTTTGGAAATGTTTAAGAAGGGTTGGTATTAATTCTTCTTAAATGTTCGGTAGAATTCACCAATGATGCCATTGGATCCTAGACTTTTCTTTATTAGATTTTTGATTACTGATTCAGGACATGTTTCATGTTATGTGTCTATTGTGATTTTCTGTTTCTTCTTAAGTCAGCCTTGGTAATTTGTTTTTGTTTGTTTGTTTGTTTTTGTTTTTAAAGATTTATTTATTTAATACCCCCCTCCCCCGGTTGTCTGTTCTCTGTGTCTATTTGCTGCGTCTTGTTTCTTTGTCCGCTTCTGTTGTCTTCAGCGGCACGGGAAGTGTGGGTGGCGCCATTCCTGGGCAGGCTGCACTTTCTTTCGCGCTGGGCGGCTCTCCTCATGGGGCGCGCTCCTTGCGCATGGGGCTCCCCTACGCGGGGGACACCCCTGCGTGGCAGGGCCCTCCTTGCGCGCATCAGCGCTGCACATGGGCCAGCGCCACACGGGTCAAGGAGGCCCGGGGTTTGAACCGCGGACCGCCCATGTGGTAGATGGACGCCCTAACCACTGGGCCAAGTCCGTTTCCCAGCCTTGGTAATTTGTGTGTTTCTAGAAATTTGTCAACTTCATATAGGTTATTTTGTTGGCATGCAAATGTTCACCACTGATGGTGGTAATTATTATCTTCTCTTCGTCAGTCTATCTAGTGGGTTTTTTTTTTAATTATCAATTTTGTTGATATTTTCAAAGAATCAGCTTTTGGTTTCATTGATATTTCTCAATTTTCTGTTTTTAATTTATTGCATTGCTATACTTAATTTTCTTATGCTTGCTTTGAATTTAATTTACTTCTTTAGATTCTTAAGGTAGAAGCATACACTATTGATTTGAGACCTTTTTTTTCCAAGACTTATTTTATTTATTTATTCCCCACCCCCCTTGCTGCTTGTGGTTGGTTGCTTTCTGCTTTCTGTGTCCATTCACTGTGCATTCTTCTGTGTCTGCTTGTCTTCTCTTCTCGTCTTCTCTTTAGGAGGCACTGGGAACCGGTCCTGGTACCTTCCAGCATGGGAGAGAGGCACTCAATCACTTGAGCCACCTCAGCTCCCTGGTTGTTTGTCGTTATCTTTTCCTCTCTGTCTCTTTTTTGTTGCATCATCTTGTTGCATCAGCTCCCTGTGCAGGCCAGCTTGCCTTCACTAGGAGGCCCCGGGAACCAAACCCTGGAGCTTCTGTTTGGTAGATGGGAGCCCAATTAATTGCTTGAGCTACGTTTGCTTCCCTGAGACCTTTTCTAATATGGGCAAAGCATTTTAATGCTATAAATTTCCTTCTGAGCAGTGCTTTTTAGTTGCATCCCTCAAATTTTGATACATCACATTTTTCATTTTCATTCCATTCAGAGTATTTTCTCATTTTTCTTAAGATTTCCCCTTTGACCTATGGCTTATTTAGATGTGATTGTTTCCTTTTTAATTATTTGGGGGTTTTTCCAGCTATCTTGATTTATTTTCAGTTTCATTGTTATGGTTTGTATTAGCCAAAGAGGTGCTGATGCAAAATACCAGACTTTGGTTGGTTTTTATAAAGGGTATTTATTTGGGGTAGGAGCCTTACAGATGCTAGGCCATAAAGCATAAGTTACTTGTTGGAGATTTGGACCCGAAGGGTATCAGGAATGAAAGAAAGAGAATAGGGAGAAGGAAACAAAGAGAAAGAAAGAGCGAAAGGGAAAGAAAGCAAAAGAGAAAGAAAGAGCGAGAGAGCTGGGATCTGGGGAACTGTGAGTAGAGACTCATCAGACAACTTTATTGTTCACAAGGGGCTCTCTATGTACCCCAGTCTATGTGACAACAAGCTGCAACATGCAGTTAACTATTAGCGTTACTAAGGAACTCTAAGGAAAAAAATCTTATCTCAAGGTACAAAGTCTAAGTGTTCTATTTACTACAAAAGGTACGTGCTCTTCTTTTCTTTCAGCCTTTAACAGCTTCATCCCATTTGCTGGGAACTCTTAATTACTGCATTCCTTAGGTTGCAGGCATTGCCATGGGGACAGCAAGGTCTCTCCTTGTGAGGCCACTGTGCCTCAGTTTCCAACAGTTACTTCCCTCACCAAAGTCTGTTTGAGCAAGATGGTTGCTGACGTCTGCGAGGGTTCAGGCTTCCTGGGTTCCTACTTTCCTGGGGCTTGCTTTTCTCTGGGTTCAAAATTCCTTTCTTCCTGAGACTGGCTTCTCTTTCCTCTGTAAGCCTACTTCCCGGGGCTCCAGCTTAAGTCTTCAGCATCAAACTCCGACATCAAAATAAACCAACAAAACTCTAATATTGGAAACCCTCAACTCTATTCTTTGCCATGCCTTTTATCTGTGAGTCCCCACCCAGCAAGGGGTGGGGACTTAACGCGAAATCATAACTCAATCATACCCAGGTACAGATCAGCATAATCCATTATTTCTTTTTGGAATTCATCAATAATATTAAATTGCTACGTGATTGTACAGCATACTTATATAATTTCTATTAAGGTTTGTTTGGCCCAGTATAGAGGTGTGTCCTGGTGACTGTTCTGTGTACACTGGGTAAGGGTGTGTATTCTGTTATTGTTACATGGAATGTATCTTTCTCCATCTTTTTGCCTGTAACCTCTCTTATGTCAATATGGGTTTCTTGTAGACAGCATGTAGTTGAGTCTTTTTAAAAATCCAATTTCACATTCTCTTTTAATTGGTGTGTTTAGGTCATTTACATTTACTGTGATACATCATTAAAATTAATTCTGCCATTTTATATGTTTTCTGTTCGTTTCTTTGTTCTCAATTTCCTACCTTCATTTGGATTGTTAGACTGTTGTTTGATACTCTATTTTGGTTTACCTTTCAACTTTTCACTTTTTCTCTTTGTACTTTTTTATGTTGTTTGCTTTTAGTATTACAATATACTTATTTTAGCTTTCCCCGTCTACCTATAGTCAATATTTTGCCACTTTAAGTAAGATATAGAAGCCTGACAAATATATAGGTGTCTTTAGTCTTTCTTTTTTATGTCATCGTTGTCATTTGTGTTTCATCTACATAAATCCTGCTACATAATTAAAAATGAAGTCCCAGGCTCTGGGTTTAAGATAGTGGAGTGAGATGGTTTGGGCTTTATTACCCTGATAGAAGCTTTGAACATCAGCAAGAACTTGCAGAATCATCATTTTCAAAGCCTCAGAAAATAGCTAAAGGACTACAGCAGCAGCAGGGCAAGCAGTGAATTGAGCAAAAAGATACCTAAAAGCCAGTAGGGGGAAGAGGATGTGCCTCAAGCAATTGGGCTCCCATCTACCATATAGGAGGTCCAGGGTTTGATACCCAGAGCCTCCTGGTGAAGGCACGCTGGCCTGTGTGGTGAGCTAGCCCATGCAGAGTACTGCCTGGCGCATGAGTGCCTGGCATAGCAAGATGATGCAACAAAAAGAGACACAGAGGAGAGAGAATAAGAGACACAGGAGATCACGGAGCTGAGGTGGCACAAGAGAATGATCGCTTCTCTCCCACTCTGGAAGGTCCCAGGATTGGTTCCTGGCGCCACCTAATGAGAATACAAGCAGACACAGAAGAACACACAGTGAATGGATACAGAGAGCAGACAATGAAGGGAGAAGGGAGAAATAAATAAATAAATAAATAAATCTTAAAAAAAAAAAAGCCAGTAAGATCTTGTGGCACCCTGGCTGGCCTCTCCAATACCACTCACTGACCAGGATCCCTGGTCCTGGTTCTGGAGGGGGCAGAGTACCCCTTGTGTACATATTGGTATTGGGAGCATGTATATCTGGCCCAATCTGTCTGGTGATGACTTGAGGGACTCACTGCCCCAGAACTTGCCCTGCACATAGAAGGTGGCTCACTGAGCTCTTCTATAGATCACAGTGGGAAAGCATTCAAGTTTTTCTGCCTGGGGCAAGGGATTGCTGACTGTAGAACACAGTGCAGTACCCAGGACTGTAGGACACTATTTTCTAGGGAAGTGTCCATGTAAATGGGGGGATTCCTAGGACTGTTCGCGAAGACCAGGACCAGACCAGGACAAAATGCATTGGCAGAAAGGATCAGGGAAGCCCCTAGCTTTGGTCTGGAGCTATTCTCTAAAACTCCATGCTTTTGGATGCTTCTGGCAATCAAGGAAGGCTCTGTTATGGTATTATACTGACTGGATACAAGCATAAGGAACAGATGCTACAGAGTCTAAATTCCAGTGATAACGCATTAGAATAAATGCCCAGGTTTCAACAAAAGGTTATAAAACATAAAAAGAAACAGGAAGTGATAGCCCAGGCAAAGGAAAAGATTTAAGCATTAGAAAACCAATGAAGAGGACCAGGCCCAGGACATACCAGAAAAAATACTCCTAATATTTCAGCTTGTATATCCTCTATGAATAAAAGTAAGAATTAAAAGGTAATACCTAATATTTATTCTTACTCAAATTTCTACAGTTGCCCCAAAATGTCTTTTAGACATTTTCCCCCCATAGAAGCAAAGCGTTTTCATTTTAAAAATGCATATGTGTACAACATCATTCCTTGGAACGTGGGACTCTAAGAATGCCATGGTTGGTACTCCTTTGTATGAAGTTAGTCATGGCCTTGTCTATGCAAACTAACCCTTCATTTACGACTGCTGGCTCACGTTTCTGTTTGACCAGTTTCTCTGTAGCAACTCCATGCCAGGCATCCGGACTCCATGCTTTCCTCATGCATGCTTTCCTCATGCCTACTTGCCTGCCCACTCCACTCCACTCACCCCACCCCAGCTGAGGACTGTGCCCGCCTGGGGAAATTTACCTCAGACTGTCAGAAAAGGGGCATATGGAGACCAGCTAATTCAGTCTCATTTTTTGTTTTGTTTTTGAAATGTTACTGTGATATAATATAGATAATAAAATTTGCCATTTTAGCCATTTTTATCTGTACAATTTTGTAAGCAATTAAATTTTATTTTAGTAACACATATAGAACCAAAATTTTCTCTTCTAACCACATTCAGATATTTATTTTGGTGCTGTTAATTACATTCACAATGTTTTATCACCACCATCCATTTTTCATCATCCCATATAGAATAATGCTGCTGTTAACATCAATGTGAAAATATGTTTGGGTCCCTGCTTTCAGTTCGTTTGGGTATAATACCTACAAGTGGGATTGCTGGGTCATATGGTAGTTCTATAATTAACTTTCTGAGGAACCATCAAACTATCTTCCATAACAGCTATACCATTTTACATCCCTACCAACATTGAATGAGTGTTCCTATTTTACCACATTCTCTCTAGCCCTTGTAATTTTCCATCAAAAAAAAAAAAATATATATATATATATATGTAGCCATTCTAATGGGTATGAAATGGTATCTCATTGTGGATTCAGTTTGCATTTCCCTAATGGCTAATGATGTTGAGCATCTTTTTCATGAGCATTTTGGCCATTTGTTGATCTTCTTCAGAGAAATGTCTATTAAAGTCATTTGCCCATTTTTTAAAAACTGGATTGCTTGTCTTGTTGAGTTGTAGGATTTCATTATATATTCTGAATACTAAACCCTTACCAGATACATAGTTCCAAATATTTTTTCCATTGCATAGGTTGTTATTACTATCATGACAAGGCCAAAAGTTCTTAATTTTGATGAGGTCCTTGTGGGAAACTGGCTTACCTCTTCCCTATTTATTGCTTCCTGTTATTGTAGATGTTGCCTTATTATAGATGTTGCAGTTGCTTCCTGTTTTTGTAAATGTTGCCTTATTGTAGGTATTGCGATTGCTTCCTGTTATTGTAGATGATGTTGCAGTTCTGATAGCAAACAGCTGATTGTTAGTTTCTAAATAAATACAATGTGGAAACTAGGGTTGAAGCTCTCAGTTCCAGAAGCTGTGAGTCCCCTGTTCCCATCTTTCTTTTTTTTTTTTTTAAAGATTTATTTATTTCTCTCCCATTCTCTCCACCCCCACCGGTTGTCTCCTCGTCTCCTCTCGGTGTCCATTTGCTGTGTGTTCTTCTGTATCCACTTGGATTCTTGTCAGCAGCACCTGGAATCTCTGTCTCTTTTTGTTGCATCATCTTGCTGCATCACCTCTCCATGTGTGCGGCAACACCTGGGCAGGCTGCACTTTTTTCATGCTGGGTGGCTTTCCTTACGGGATGCACTTCTTGCATGTGGGGCTCCCCTACATGGGGGACACATGTCTTCTGCATGGCAGGGCACTCCCTGCGTGCATCAGCACTGCACATGGGCCTGTTCACCACGTGGGTCAGGAGGCCTAGAGTTTGAACCCTGGACCTCCCATGTGGTAGTTGGACGCCCTATCAGTTGAGCCAAATCCGCTTCCCTCTTGCAGCTTTTTGAATTCTTTGTTTGCCTTTGGTATTTGACAGTTTGAATATAACATGGTGCGGTATAGATCCAAATGGTGGGTGTATCTTGTTTGAGGTTTGTCACACATGTTATATATGTATATTCATATCTTGTATTAAATTTGGGAAGTTTTCAGCATTATATCTTTGAACATTCTCTCTGCTCCTTTTTCTCTGTCTTCTCCTAGGGCTCCCACAGTGCTGTGTATTGATACGCTTGATGGTGTTCCCCAGGTTCCTCAGGCTCTGTTCACTTTTTTTTTCTCTTTCTGCTCTCGATACTGGATTTCAGTTCCTTTGTCTTCAGATTCACTGATTATTTCTTCCAATAGCTCCAAACTGCTGTTGAGCCTCTCTAGGGAATTTTTAATTCTGTTAAGTGTGGTCTTTAGCTTTGTTTACTTCTGTTCCATAATTTCCATATCTCTATTGCGATTCTTTTTACGTTCATCTAATGTTTTCCTGATTTCCTTTAATTCTTTGTCCATATTTTCCTTTAGCTCTTTAGTATGTTTAGGACTATTTTTTTTTTAATTCATTGTCTGGAATGTTGCTGGTCAGATTCTCCTTATGGATGGTTTCTTGTGCTTCACTCTTTTTTGTCTGGGCCATCACTTTCTATTTTCTTTATATATTTTATACTCTTTAATTGAAACCTGGATATTTTGATATTTTAATGTGTGATTGCTGGTATTTAGACTCTGAGATGTCTGTTCTTTAAGCTTATATCCAGCTAGTTTTATTACGGAGCTTGTCTTGATTGCCAGGAGCTAACAAAAAATAAAGTAAAGAAGGGAGAAAAAGAAAACACTTTCCCACTCTTTGCAGATTAACCTTGTGAGTGCGCTCCTTCAGAATTTTCCCATACAAAAAGTTTAGAGAATAGCTCCAGGTCGAAGCATAGGGGCCATCCTGATCCTTTCTGTGCCTTCCTCTGGTCTCAAAAATGCACCTGGGCCCTTGGAATTCCTCTGTTTACTTGAATGTGAGTGCCTCCTTTTCCATAGGAAATAGTTTCCTTATAGTCCTGGGCACTGCTCTGTATGTCCCACAGCCAGCAATTGCTGTATTCTGTAGGAGAGCTTTTTGTACTTCTAAGCACAGGGCAGGCCTCTCAGGCTGACTACAGGACAGATTGGGCCAGACACATGCTCCCAGTATGTGCATGAGGGTTACTCTGCTTCCTCCAGAGCTGGGACTAGGGATCCACACAGGAAGTAAGGCCAGCTATGTGCCAAACTGGTTTTCTTAAGTATTCTTGCTTATTTGTTTTTCCATATGAATTTTATAATCAAATCACATAGCTTCAAAAAATATTTTAAAGTTTTATTGGGATCGTGTTAAATTAGATAATATCTTGGGGAGAATGGATAGATAATCTTTATGATGTTGAATCATCCAGTCCACCAACAAGAGATATCTTCATTTTGTCCAAGTCTACTTTTGTCTTTCAGAGCTTTAGGAAAATTTCCTGATACATGTATTTTATCTTTTCTGTTGCCATTGTTAATTGTCTTCCATTATATCTTCTAGCTGGTTTTTATGTAAATATGCTTATATTTTATATCCTGCTACTATTTGTATTATCTTATTTAAGTTTGGCATTGATTTTTCTTGCAATTAGGATAGTTTTACTTCCTCTTTTCTGGTTCCTTTTTTTTTTTTTTTTAAAGATTTATTTTCTGGGAAGTGGTTATGGTTCAACTAATAGAGTGTCCACCTACCATATGGAGGGTCCAGGGTTGGACAATTGTTTGCACTTGCTGTCTACTCTCTGTGTCTGTTTGTTGTGTGCTCATCTTTTTTGGAGGCACTGGGAACAGGACCTGTTGTAGGAGGAAGGTGCCTAATTGCTCTAGTCACTTCCATTCCCTGCTTGTTGTGTCTCATTGTGTTTCATGGTTGTGTCTCTTTGTTGTGTCATCTTGTTGCATCAACTTGCTGCATCAGCTCATCTTTTTTAAGGAGGCACTGGGAACTGAACTGGGACCTCCCATGTGGTAGGAACATGCCCAGCGTGCTTGAGCCACATGAGCTTCCATCTTTTCTGGTTCTTATACTTCTCATTGTTTGTTCTGATTATGCTGGATAACACTTTCAGTACATTGTAAATAGTAGTGGAGGTAGTGGGCATTATTGACTTGTGCTCCCCGCAAATGTGTCCATGAATTAAAGAAAAAGTCCCTCCATTCCAGAAAATGTGATGTTCAATAATGCCATCATCCCACCCAGTAGAATGAATCTTCTGAAAGTCTAATATATATTACTTAAAAATTGCAGTGATTTAAGTACCCATATTCAGTCTCAATTATGCATAATTTTATCCTTCTCAATGAAATCTTACTTTTTCTAAGCATGATTTAATTGTATGCTTTTATAACGCTTTCAAAAAGATTTACCCATTAAGAAAAGTTCTTAACTATATTTTATTGCAGATAGATTTTCTTGTTCCCTGTTGTATGTTGTCATTGATAAATGGACTTCTTGAACATTGTGGAATGTGGCTATTGGGTCATTTTGTCGATTTGTTTGTATTCTCAAGATAACCTTGGACAATATTAGGTATTTTATGTATTTCTATAATTATGGCTTAATTGCTTAATTCTTATAAGCTTTAGGATATAAGCACAATAAAAGTTTTCATTTTTATTTTATTATGAAATAGTAACATTAAAAGAGAGTATCTAACTCACTTAGGTGGGTACATCTGGTCTTTTGTGCCTTACATGTTATAGACAAGTTCTGATAAGTTGAAGTTGCTAGACCAGAAAACCATATTACCTTTCCCGTATTATATGCTTCCTCTTTGATAACTAGGATTCCTCCAAAGAAATGGATTCAGTGGTAGACTAGATTATCTCAGAAGCTGGTACTGCTCTGTTACCTTTTCCTTTGTTCATTTGTAAAAGTATCCATTGACCGTACAAAGCTCATGAAAGATGGGCCAGTACTACTAGAAAAGAGTAAGGGGAGGGGAGTGGTAGATGAACTTTTATGAGACTGGAGGGTCCCAGAACTGAAAAGAGTAAGGAAAATGGGGCACTGAGTGATGGAGAGGATTTAAATAATAGGAGCCAGGGGGAAATTCTGCAGAAAAACAAACAGAACAGATCAAGATTCCTGAAGAAGAAACAGAGGAAAGGAAGTTTTCTTGTAGAGGTGAAACAATTGTACAAAAGGTACAATCTTAAAAACTACCACATATCCAAGGCAAGAATCAGATGAAGAGCTGAGAAAATCTCATCAGTTAAACATGGGTTATTCTAAAGGTCTAGAATAAGTTAGACCAGGGAAACGGACTTTGGCCCAGTGGTTAGGGCGTCCGTCTACCATATGGGAGGTCCGCGGTTCAAGCCCCGGGCCTCCCTGACCTGTGTGGAGCTGGCCATGCGCAGCGCTGATGCGCGCAAGGAGTGCTGTGCCATGCAAGGGTGTCCCCCGCGTGGGGGAGCCCCACGCGCAAGGAGTGCGCCCGTGAGGAAAGCCGCCCAGCGTGAAAAGAGAGAGCAGCCTGCCCAGGAATGGCGCCGCCCACACTTCCCGTGCCGCTGACGACAACAGAAGCAGACAAAGAAACAAGACGCAGCAAATAGACACCAAGAACAGACAACCACGGGACGGGGGGGGGGGGGGGGGATTAAATAAATAAATAAATCTTTAAAAAAAAAAAAAAAAGAATAAGTTAGACCAAGAGTCAAAGAAGAGCCCTAATGCAAAGCCAGTCAACAGTAAAACCCTAGATAAGAGGGAGAAACTGACCTTCAGAGTTAACTTACGAAAATAATCAGATATCTAGACATTAGCAAAAGAATTACAAGCCATACTAAGGAACAGGAAGATATGGGAACAAATTAAAACTTCAGAGGAGACTCAGGAGTTAGAACAACTAATAAAAGTTCAGACAAATCTTGTAAATCAGTTCAAGGATATGAAGGAAAATATGCTTAAAGAGATAAAGGATATTAAGAAGACAGTGCATGGGAGCAGATGTGGCTCAAGCAGTTGAGTCTCTGCTTCCCACATGGGAGGTCCCTGGTTTGGTTCCTGGCGCCTCCTGGAAAAAGAACAGGAACAAACAATGAGCAAAACAAATGAAAAACCAACTCAGGGAAGCCAAAGTGGCTCAGTGGTTGAGTGCTGATATCCCATATATAAAGTCCTGGGTTCAATCCCCAGTACCTTAAAAAAATAAATAAAAAAGACAATGTAGGGAAGTGGATTTGGTTCAACTGATAGAGCATCCGCCTACCACATAGGAGGTCCAGGGTTCAAACCCAGGGCCTCCTGACCCATGCAGTGAGCTGGCCCAAAAGCAGTGCTGATGCATGCAAGGAGTGCCATGCCACGCAGGGTTTTCCCCCTCATAGAGGAGCCCCATGTGCAAGGAGTACGCCCCTCAAAGAAAGTCGCCCTGTGTGGGGTAAAAAAAAAAAGCGCAGCCTGCCCAGGAGTGGCACCGCACACAAAAAAAAGACAATGTATGGGCCTAAAGAAGAAATGATATACATGTTTTTTTAAGTCCACAACTTTTACTATACGCATTTTGTATATTCATGTATGAATATATACTTTAATATAATAGCATTTAAAAAAGAAACAAAACAAATTATTGGGATGAGAGTCAGAATGGGAGAGATTAAAAATGCCCTGAAGGCATACAACAGCAGAATTGAACAGGCAGAATAATCCACAAACTAGAAGACCAGACAATCAGAATCATCCAGTCAGAAGAAAAGATAGAGAAAAGAATAGAAAAAAATAAGCAGTGTCTCTGGGTTTTGGTTGACAGCATGAAGTGCACAAACATATGCATCATGGGTGTCCCAGAAGGAGAAGAGAAGGGGAAGTGGGCAGAAAGAATATTTGAGGAAAAAAGGGCTGAAAATTTCCCAACTCTTAGGAAAGACATAAATATCCTTGTCCCAGAAATGTAAGTACTCCACATAGGTAAATCCTAATAGATGTATTCTGAGACACATCCTAATCGGTATGTCAAATGCCAAAGATATAGAGGGAATTCTGATAGCAGCAAGCAAAGAGTGATTCATCATATACAAGGAGTCCTCATAAGACTAAGTGCCTATTTCTCATCAGAAACAAGGAAGGCAAGGAGGTAGTAGCATAATTAAGGTACTGAAAAACTGCCTGCCAAAAATTTTTTTTTTTCATTTTTTTTTTATTTCTCTCCCTTTCCCCCCACCCCACTTGTCTGTTCTTTGTGTCCATTTGCTGTGTGTTCTTCTTTGTCTGCTTCTGTTGTTGTCAGTGGCACCGGAAATCTGTGTCTCTTTTTGTTGCATCATCTTGCTGCGTCAACTCTCCGTGTGTATGATCACCACTCCTGGACAGGCTGAACTTTCTTTTGCACTGGTCGGCTCACCTTACGGGGCACACTCCTTGCATGTGTGGCTCCCTTATGCAGGGACACCCCTGCGTGGCACGGCACTCCTTGCACGCATCAGCACTGCGCCTGGGCCAGCTCCACATGGGTCAAGGAGGCCTGGGGTTTGAACCGCGGACCTCCCATGTGGTCGGCGGATACCCTATCCATTGGGCTAAGTCTGCTTCCCTGCCAAAAATTCTTTATCCATTGCAACTGTCCTTCAGAAATGAGGGAGAGTTTAAAATTTTTAAAGGTAAACAGAAAGAGTTCTACAAAAATTACTGAATTGTAATTTAGTAACTACAAGAATTATTAAGGGAAGTTCTGCAGGTTTAAAGGAAAAGAAACAAGACAGGAGTAGCTTGGAGTAGTGTGAAGAAATGAAAGTTATCAATAAGATTAACTAAAAGGGAAAATGTGAAACCCATTAGTACTGTATTCTCAATATACAGTTCTACTCTTCATTTCCTATAAGAATCAGACTACAATTGAACAAGAAAAAGGCATAGTTCCTGATAATGTACATGCAAAATATAAATTGATAAAGTGGAACAAAAAAACATACAGAGGGGAAACAGGGATGTGGAAGCAGTGAATGTATATACTATGGAAGCTAAGTATCTTTTCAAATAGGTCATAGATGTAGGTGTATATACCTGAGGATAACCACATAGAATGATTTTTTGGTGTTTTTTTGTTTTTGTTTGTTTGCTTGTTCTGGGGGGCTTTTTTTAGGAGGTACTGGGGGTCGAACCCAGGACATTGTACAGTGAAAGCAGGCACCCAACCACTGAGCCACATCCATTCCCCAATGAGAGGTGGTTTTTTCATTTGTTTGTTTTGTTTTTAGGAGGTACTGGGGACCGAACCCAGGACTTCATACATAGGAAGCAGGTGCTTAACCACTTAAGCTACATCTGCTCCCCTAGAATATATTTTTTAAGTATACAGAAACAGAATTGAAGAAGGGATTGGTCAGATACATCACTTGGGATCACTATATAGTAAAGAAGATTGTAATAAAGGGAAATAGAGGAAAATAAGATATATAAAAACCAAAGGACAAAATAACAAGTACTGTCTTTACAGTAATAACATCAAATGTTAATTGATTAAACTCCCCAATTAAAAGATGCACGTTGGCAAAGTGGATAAAGTAGCGTGATCCAGCTATATGTTGTTTATGAACAACGCATCTTAGACCCAAAGATACAAATAAGTTGAAAGTGAAAGAAAGGATGGCCAAAAATATTCCGTGCAAATAGTAAAAAACAAAACAACCCCAGCTGGGGTATACTGTATCCTCAATATAAGCTCTACTCTTTTCTTTTTTTTCTTTTTTAAGATTTATTTTTTTATTTACTTGTCTCCCCCCCCCATTTGTCTCCTCTCTGTGTCCATTTGCTGTGTGTTCTGTGACCATTTCTGTCCTTAGCAGCAGCACTGGGAACCTGTGTTTCTTTTTGTTGCATCAGCTCTCCGTGTGTGCGGTGCCGTTCTTGGGCAGGCTGCAATAATAGTTGGATACTATTCCACCACTCTAATCAATATATAGAACATCTAGACAGAAGATCAATAAGGAAACTGAGAACCTGAATAATATGATAAATGAACTAGACCTAACAGATATATACAGAACATTGCATCCCAGAATAGCAGGTTATTACATTCTTCTCAGAAGGATACATGTTGGGTCACAAAACAAGTCTCAGTAAATTTTTTAAGGATTGAAATTATACAGTGCATATTCTCTGACCATAAATGGAATGAAACTGGAAATCAATAATGGGAGAACTGGAAAGTACAAATACATGGAAGTTAAGTAACCCACTTTTAAATGATCAGTGGGTCAAAGAAGAAATTTCAAGGGAAATCACTTACTATTTTGAAATGATGAAAACTAGAACACAGCATATCAAAACTTACGGGATTCATTGAAGGTAGTACTAAGAGGGAAATTTATAGCCCTAAACACTTACATTAAAAAAGAAAATAGAACTAAAATCAAAGACCTAACTGTACATCTTGAGGAATTGGAGAAAGAACATCAAACTAATCCCAAAGCAAGCAGAAGGAAAGAAAGAACAAAGATTAGAAAAGAAATAAATTAAACTGAGAATAAAAAAAAAATAGAGAAAATTAACAAAACCAAAAAAGGGTTCTTTGAAAACATAAATAAAATTGCCAAACTTTTAGCTAGACTGACAACACAGGAGAGAAGACAAATAATTAGAAATGAGAGGGGGATATCACTACTGACCCCACAGAAATAGAAAAAGATCATAAGAGGATGCTATGAACAACTTTATGCCAAGAAATTAAACAATCCAGATGAAATGGACAAATTATGGGAAACACATGAACAGCCTACACTGACCCTAGAAGTAGAACCTCAACAGATCAATTACAGATAAAGAGATTGAACCAGTCATCAAAAACCTTCCAGGGAAGGGGACTTGGCCCAATGGATAAGGCTTCCGCCTACCACATGGGAGGTCGCGGTTCAAACCCTGGGCCTCCTTGATCCGTGTGGAGTTGGCTCATGTGCAGTGCTGATGCGCGCAAGGAGTGCCGTGCCATGCAGGGGTGTCCTCTGCGTAGGGGAGCCCCACATGCAAGGAGTGCACCCCGTAAGGAGAGCCACCCAGCGTGAAAGAAAGTGCAGCCTGCCCAGGAATGACGCTGCACACACGTACAGCTGACACAACAAGACGACGCAACAAAAAGAAACACAGATTCCCAGTGCCGCTGACAAGGATAGAAGGGGCCACAGAAGAACACACAGCGAATGGACACAGAGAACAGACAACTGGGGGGTGGGAGAGGAGAGAAATAAATAAATAAATATTTTTTTAAAAAAAAAACAAAAACCTTCCAACAAAGAAAGCCCAAGACCAGATGAATTCACAGGTGAATTCTATCAGTCATTCCAAGAAGAATTAATATCAGTCCTGCCCAAACTCTTACCAAAAATTGAAAAAGCAGGAACCCTACCAAACTCATTCTATGAGGCTGTGATTCAGTTTGAATTTGGTGAAGCCAGAAAAAAAAATGTGTTTAACTGATCTGTTCTTTGGGTGTGAGACTTTTGATTGCATAGTTCAGTGAAGAGACCTTGATAAGATTCCTTTTTGCTGGACTTTGTAAGTGAGGTGTCACCCAGATGCAGTCTCTGCCCTCATGCTGGGTCTTCTATAAACTGAGAACACACAGAAGACACAGAAAAGGGAGCTTTCCTATTTTGATCCGGCCATTTGAGAGAGAACTCAAGGATTGTTAGCAGCAAAAGCTGAGGCACAAAGTGCAGAAGAGAGTGGGGCCACAGACCAGTTCAAGGCTGAAGCAACTAGGCATTTGCCTGACTAACAGCTGTGCTCAGGAAGAAAGTAGAGCAGCCATCTGAGACGGAGGCCCAGAAAGAGAGAAGTCATATGCCTGTTCGCAACAGCTGAGCTCCTACAGACAGTGAGCCTTGAGAGGAGGGCAGGAACCTCAGCAGAGATTGATTGCCATCTTGTCTCACCACATGGCAGGATGCCAGGATCAGCAGTGACTGACTTTGGTAAGAGAACATGTCTGTTGATGCCTTGATTTGGACATTTTCACAATCTCATAGCTGTAAACTTTTACCTTATAAATTTCCTGTTATAAAAGCCAACCCATTTCTGGAACTTTGCATTGGCAGCCTTTGGCAGACTAATACAGAGGCCAATATCACCCTAATATCAAAGCCAGTTGAAGGTACTACAAGAAAAGAAAATTAAAGACCAGTTTCTTTCATGAATATAGATGCAAAAGTTCTCAACAAAATACTTGCAAATTGAATCCAATAGCACATTAAATGAATTATACACCATGATCAAGTATATTTTACCCAGGTATGCAAGGGTAATTCAACATAGAAAAATTAATACAATACACTACATTGGCAAAACAAAGGGAATAACTACATTAACTACATGATCATCTCCATTGATGCAGAAAAAGCATTTGACAAAATCCAGCATCCTTTCTTGATAAAAACATTTTTGTGATATAAGTAGGAATGATGGAAATTTTCTCAACAAGAAAAGGACATATATGAAAAACCTATAGGTAATATCATACCAGTGGTAAAAGACTGAAAGCTTTTCCTCTGTGATCAGGAACAGGACAAGGATGCCCATTATTATTACTGTTATTCAACATTGTACTGAAGTTGGGAAACAGACTTTGGCCCAGTGGTTAGGGCGTCCGTCTACCACATGGGAGGTCCGCGGTTCAAACCCCGGGCCTCCTTGACCCGTGTGGAGCTGGCCATGCGCAGTGCTGATGCGCGCAAGGAGTGCCGTGCTACGCAAGGGTGTCCCCCGCGTGAGGGAGCCCCACACGCAAGGAGTGCGCCCGTGAGGACAGCCACCCAGCGTGAAAAGAAAGAGCAGCCTGCCCAGGAATGGCGCCGCCCACACTTCCCGTGCCGCTGACGACAACAGAAGCGGACAAACAAACAAAAGCAGACAAAGAAACAAGACGCAGCAAATAGACACCAAGAACAGACAACCAGGGGAGGGGGGGGAAATTAAATAAATAAATTAATTAAAAAAAAAAAAAAAAAACATTGTACTGAAGTTCCAGCCAGAGCAGTTAGGGAAGAAAAGGAAATAAAAGGCATCTAAATTGGAAAGAAAGAAGTAAAATTATCCCTATTTGCAGATGACATGTTTCAATATATTGAAAGTCCCAGAAAACCTACAACAAAGCTACTAGAGCTACTAACCTAATTCAGCAAAGTGATGGAGTACAAGATCAACATACAGTAGTAATGAGCAAGCTGAGGAGAAAAATCAAGGAAAAAATTCCATTTACAATTGTAACTAAAAGAATCAAATGACTAGAAATAAATCCAGCCAAGAAAGTAAAGGACATACATAGAAAATTACAAAACATTGCTAAAAGAAATTTAAAAAGACTTAAATAAATGGAAGGACATTTCATTAAAATGTCAGTTCTACTCAGAATAATTTACAGTTTCAACACAATCTCAATAAAAATTCCAACAGCTTACTTTACAGAAATGGAAAACCCAATTATCAAATTTACTTGGAAAGGTAAGGGGCCTAAATAGCCAAAAACATCTTGGAAAAGAAGAATGAGGTTAGAGGACTCACTTCCTGACTTTAAAGAATATTGCAAAGCTGCAGTGGTCAAAACAACATGGTACTGACACAAGGACAGTCATAACAACCAATGGAATTGAACTGAGAGTTCAAAAATAGACCCTCACACCTATGGCCAGTTGATTTTTTTTTTTTAAGGAGGTACCAGGGATTGAACCCTGGACCTTGTGAATGAAAGAAGGCCCCTATCTTATACCATATACAAAAATGAATTCAAATTGGATCAAAGACCTAGAAGAAAATGTAGGGAAGCATCTCCAGGATCTTGTGTTAGGCAATGGTTTCTTAGACTTTATACCCAAAGCGTAAGCAATGAAAGAAAAAGTAGATAAACAGGACATCAATAAATTTCAAACTTTTGTGTGTCAAAGGACTTGGTCATGAAAACGAAAAGACAACCTACTCAATTTGAGAAAATATTTGAATATTTCACATCTGTTAAGGTTTTTTTAAAAACAAATTGGTTTTATTGGTACATATTAATAAAGCACACAATTTATGCCTTATAATTGATGGCATTTGGTATAAGCAATAAAGATTTAATATCCAGAGTATATAAAGAAATCCTACAACTCAACCAAAAAAAGGCAGCCCAATTTAAAAATGGGCAAAAGGCTCGAATAGACCTTTCTGTAAAGTGGATACGCAATGACTAAAAAAGGATATGATGTTTGACATTACTTCCTATTAGGGAAATGCAAACCAAAACCACATTGAGATATTTCACTTCCACTAGAATGGCTACTATTAAAAAAGAACAAAAGCCAGTGTCGATGTGGCAAAATAGGACACTTATTCATCACTGGTGGGAACATAAGATGGTGCAGATGCTGTGGAAGATAGTTTGACTGTTTTAGGAAGCAAAGTATAAAATAATCGATAACTGGACAATCCCACTACTAGATCTATACCCAGAAAAACTGAAAGCAGAGGCTCAAACAGATTTTTGCACATCATTGTTCACAGCAGCATTATTCACAGTTACCAAAAGATGATACTATCTAAGTGTCCATCAGCAAATTAATTGATAAACAAAATGTGGTATATAATACAATGGAATATTATTCTGCTGTAAAAAGAAATGAAGTCCTGATGTATATGACAACATGACTGAAATAAGCCAGACACAAAAGGACAAATATTGTATGATCTCACTGATATGAACTAATTCTAATAAGCAAACTTATACAGTTAGAATCTAGAATATAGATTATCAAAGGACAGACTGGGGTTAGAGAATGGGGAGTTGATTCTTAATTTGTACAGAATTTCTATTTAGATTGATTGTAAAGGTTTGGAAATGGATGGTGGTGATGGTAGCACATAATTGTAAGTGTAATTAATAGCACTAAATTATATAGATGAACGCAGTTTAAAAGAGGAATCTTTAGGTTGTATATGTTACTAGAATAAAAGTTAAAAGGTTTATCATAGGACTGTGTAACACAGTGACCCCAACTGTAGGCAATGGACTATAGTTAATAGTACAAATATAAGAATATTTTTTCATTCTTAAAACAAATGCATGACATTAATACAAAGTGTTAATAATAGGGTGATATATAGAAAAATATACCTTAATGTAAACTATGGACAATAGTTAATAGTACTATTTTGATCATATTTCATCAACTGTGACAAAGGTAACCACTGTTAAAAAAAAATTAGTACAGTTGCAAAAAAGTGCTATCATCAATTGTAACAAATATTCCGCTCCAATGCAAGGTGTTTGGGAATAAAGAAAGACTTTTTGTGATCATTCTAATATAGGAGCATTATCCCAGTCATATACCTTGCTGCTTTGGTCTTCAAAATTCTTTCAAACAATATTTTGTCTTTGATTGTAATGGCTTTAAAGATATATGTATTAGGAGAGCTGATGCTTCCAGTTTCAGTTTGTTCAAGCTATTATTGCATAATTCATATCCTTTTTTTTTTTAAGATTTATTTTATTTATTTCTCTCCCCTACCCCTGTTGTCTGCTTTCTGTGTCCATTCGCTGTGTGTTCTTCTGCATCTAATTGCATTATCCAGCAGCACTGGGAAACTGCATCTCTTTTTTGTTGCATCATCTTGCTGCATCAGCTCACTGTGTGTGTGGCGCCACTCCTGGGTGGGCTGCGCTTTTTTCACACGGGGCGGCTCTCCTTACGGGGTGCACTCCTTGAACCCACGTAGGGGTGCCCCTGTGTGGCACAGCACTCCTTGCACGCAGCAGTACTGTGCGTGGGCCAGCTTACCACACGGGTCAGGAGGCCCCGGGGATCGAACCCTGGACCCACCATATGGTAGATGAATGCTCTGTCAGTTGAGCCACTTCTGCTTTCATGCATAAGTCATATCTTGATACTTACCTGATGTAATAGTTTGATATGGTTATGAATTCCAAAATTAGATATTGGATTATGTTTGTGATCTGGTCTGCACCTGTGTGTGATTGAGTTATGATTGGGGCTTTGATTGGGCCACGTCATTAGGGTATTGAGTCCCTGCTCCTTGGTGGGTAGGGACTCACAGATAAAAGGCAGGTCAAAGGACAGAGTTGAGGGGTTTCTGATGTTGCAGTTTCGATGTTGGAGTTTGATGCTGAAGCCTTAAGCTGGAGGCCCAGGATGAAAATTCACAGAGGAGAGAGAAGCCAGCCCCAGGAAGAGAGAACCCTGAGCCAAGGAAGAAGCAAGCCCTGGGAAGGAAGGAACCTTGAACCCATAGAGAAGCAAGACCCTGGACGGGAGGAACCCAGGCAGCCCAAACCCTTGCAGTCATCAGCAGCCATCTTTCTCCAACACACAAAAATAGACTTTGGTGAGGGAAGTACCTTATGTTTATGGCCTGTTATCTGTAAACTCCTACCCCAAATAAATACCCTTTATAAAAACCAACCAATTTCTGGTATTTTGCATTAGCATCCCTTTGGCCGACTAATACACCTGATAATTGCATTATGACCTCTTCTTTCTTCATTTGAAGTATCCCTACATTAAAAAATTTTCAAAGAGGAGCCAAAAATATGCAGACAACTACAGTCATATTTCATTTTGGTGAATATTATTTCTTATCAGTAAAATATTAAGATGAGCTTTTGATAAAATGCATTCAATTATGTGTTAAAATAGTTAAAATTATATGCTTTTTAGAATTGAGAAACATGCCTTCTTTGGATTTTCATGTATTGTAACTATTTGTCAGGGTGGAAATAAGCATGTAAAGGTTATAAGGAAAGATAAGGTAAAGAATAGATGAATAGGAAAACGGACTTGGCCCAGTGGTTAGGGCATCCGCCTACCACATGGAAGGCGTGACCCGTGTGGAGCTGGCCCATGCGCAGTGCTGATGCGCGCAAGGAGTGCCTGCCACACAGGGATGTCCCCCGCATAGGGGAGCCCCACGCGCAAGGAGTGCGCCCATAAGGAGAGCCGCCCAGCGCAAAAGAAAGTGCAGCCTGCCCAGGAATGGCGCCGCCCACACTTCCCATGCCGCTGACGACAACAGAAGCGGACAAAGAAACAAGACACAGCAAATAGACACAGAGAACAGACAACCGGGGCAGGGGGGAATTAAATAAATAAATAAATAAATCTTTGGGGAAAAAAAAAAGGAATAGATGAATATGATTAAAAGACTTCTGAGAAGAAGGTGAGTTTTGGGTAAGGTTTTGAGAAAAGTAATAAATTGGAAAGGAGGGCATTAACTTCTGAAAAATTTAAGGACTTCAGTAAACTTATTTTCTGAAATTAAGTAGTTGTTTTTGTTTCTTACATTTTAATCATGGAAGAAAACAGTATGGTTGGTTTCATGTAATTTAAGCTTTAAACAAATTTGGAGAATAAGGGATATTTCCTGTCCTTAAGTTCTTTCATAGTTGGAACGTTGTTCTTAGTTCCAGATACTGTGAATGGTCCTGAGCAGAAGATGCACTAAACAGATGAATCTGAAAATTTATGAGTATGAAATGCAATCCACTTGAATATGTATTCCACATCTTATTTCTTCATAATTGATAATGGTTGACTTGGTGTAAACATAGCTGCTGAGCTGTTTTTTGTGCCCAAGTGTTTTCAGAAATGTTGGTTTGTGGTACCACTGAAAATCAAAACACAATATTTAGTGTGCAGATTTCTAGGAATATAAGTGTATAGTAAGTACATGGCAGAAAAGAAAGACTTTGCCTATATATTTTTGTAAAAATGATTAAGGATTTCTGATTGCATACAGTTCTTCCAATTTTTTTGTATTTATATTATAATTGTGTTTTTTGTGTGTGCTCACCCAATGTCTTCTTCTGTGTCTGCTTGTATTCTTATTAGGCAGTTCCAGGAACTGATCCTGGGACCTTCTGGAGTGGGAAATATGTAGTGTGCCACCTTGGCTCCCTGTCTGCTCGGTCTCTTATTAGCTCTCCTCTGTGTCTCTTTTTGTTGCATCATCTTGCTGCTCCAGCTGTCTGTGTTGGCCAGCACTCATGCATGGACCAGCACTCCTGCATGGGGTAGTACTCTGTGCAGGCCAGTACTCCACGTGGGCCAGCTCGCCACACGGACCAGCTTGTCTTCACCAGGAGGCCCTGGGTATTGAACCTTGGACCTCCTATATAGTAGACGGGAGGCCGATTGCTTCAGCCCTGTCCGCTTCCCTATATTATAGTGTTATTGTTTGCCAGTCAGTGCTTCACAAATACTAACTTATTAAATCTTCATAACAACCCTAAATATTTTCAGGTTTTCAAAAGAGGATAGTTCCAATGCATTTGCTAAATGCTTATTTTTTCTTATTAATTGTTTACTTTCAAAAGATGAATTAGGCAATTAACTACATTTCTTTGTTTGACATTAGAAATTTAACAGACTGACAACCAGCAAGATGGTGGTGGAATAAGGAGCTCCTAGAGTCAGCTCCTGCTACAGGGCAGGTAGTAAACCCCAGAGTTACCTGAAGCACCTGTTTGGGGGGATTCAGGGGACTGGAGGAGCGTCCTGTAATATTCTTGTGGGATTGAAGGGGGGAAGACAGCCCATCTGCAGAGAAGATTCATAAGTGGAGCACTTCACGCTGTGGAGGCTGGAGCCCGTCCTCCACTGGAGGCATGGGCTGCCTTGGGAGCTGTTCTGCAGCTGGAGTTAGAAGATCCACTTCCCAGGAGTGGGGAAAAGAGCACTGGCTTTGGCTATTGATTGGTGGATTCAGTGGGCTAGGGTATAGTCCTTGGAATGGCTAAGGTTTGAATCTGTCCAAGTTAGAGAGAGGTCAGTAGCTGCCATCTTGGCTCTGCGCCTGACATGAGGGGGTTGCAGCGCAGACTGAGGTTCACAGTGTTGGTAGGGATTGGCTTATTTCCATCCAGATCAGGTTGTAGCTCTAGTGGGGGGGAGGCTGGGGGGGCCTGCGCCAGCCTCTCCAGGAAATTGCAGGCCATGCCATGGAGGCTGATGATCATCCTACTTTGGCAGTGCAAGCTGCCCCAGGAGCTGTTCTTTGGCTGAAGTTGGAGGCTCCGTTTCCCGGAGTCGGGGGAGGAGGGGATGGTTGGCACCAATTTCAGCTGCCGATTGGTGGTTTTCGCTGGCTGGGTATAACCCTAGGAACAGCTCAAGTTTGAACCTGTCCCAAGTTTGAAGAGGTCCAGTAGTGGCCATTTTGATTCCACACAGCCTGAGGGGAAGCCAGGTTGACTGAAAGTCACAGTGACAGTAGGAACCAGTTTCTTTCACCCAGATCAGCCTGCAGCCCTAGCCTAGGCTTCAGCCCCACCACTGGCAGGGAGGAAACTGGTGGGCCCTGCACCAGCTTATCCAGGTAACTGCAGGTACATTTGGCTGGCACAGACTGAATAATTGGAAGTCTACCAGCACAACTGTAGTCATCTTAGACCTGCACTGTGTACATTGCTACCCACACCTGTAGCTCCATCCCTGCCCAAGGCAGAGAAGAAACGGACATGAAGCTTCATCAGACTTTCTGGGCAACTATAGTCTAGGCCTGCACAACTTGGATTATTCCACACAGTTGTGACTCTGTCCCTACCCTTGGCAAAGGAGAAAGTTGGGAGAAGCTTCACTGGTCCCTGGGACAATGAGAGCAGCTTAAACCTCCATAGCTTAAACCACCACTACATCCTTGGCTCCTATGGCACAACCAGCAAGGGAAAAAGGGCAGGAAGCCCTAAACTAAAGAGAACAACTGCATCCAGAATAAATGTTCTAGTAAGCCAGATGCCAAAACAGCATCAAAAAATTAGAATCCATACCAAGAAACAGAAAGATAAGGCTCAGTTAAAGGAACAAGATAAGCCTCCAGATGACATAAAGGAGTTGAGACGACTAATCATAGATGTTCAAACAAATCTCCTTAGTAAATTCAGTGAGATACCTAAAGAGATTAAGGATATTAAGAAGATATTGATTGAGCACAAAGAAGAATTTGAAAGCATACACAGAAAAATAGCAGATCTTACGGGAATGAAAGTACAATAAATGAAATTAAAACTACTTTGGAATCATATAATTGATTTCAGGAGGCAGAAGAAAGGATTGGTGAGCTTGAATAAATGGCCTCTAAAAGTGAACATACAAAAGAACAGATGAATGCAAAAAATTGAACAAATTCTCAGGGAACTAAACAATAGCCAGAGATGTGCAAATATACATGTCATAGGTGTCCCAGAAAGAGAAGAGAAGGGAAAAGGGGCAGAAGGAATATTTGAAGAAATAATGGTAGAAAATTTCCCAACCTTGTTGAAGGACATAGTTATCCAAGTCCAAGAAACACAACGTACTCCCATCTGAAAAAATCCAAATAGATCAATTCTGGGACACATACTAATCAGAATGTCAAATGCCAAAGACAGAGAATTCTGAGAACAGACAACAAGAGAAAAGCAATGCATAACATATAAGGGATACCCAGTAAGATTAAGTGCTGATTTCTCACCAGAAACCATGAAGGCAAGAAGACAGTGGTCTGATGTATTTAAGGTATTGAAAGAGAAGAACTGCCAGCCCAGAATCTTATATCCGGCAAGATTGTCTTTCAAAAGTGAGGGCAAGTTTAGAATATTCACAGATAAACAGAAACCGAGAGCATTTCTAACCAAGAGACCAATTTTCAGGAAATACTAAAGGGTGTACTAGAGCCTGAAAAGAAAAGAAAGGAGAAAGAAGCCTGGAAGAGAGTCTAGAAATTAAGATTATATCAATAAAAGTAACTGAAAATGTAAAAGAATGCTGAAAAGAAAATATAACAGATAAAACCCAGATATTCAGGAATAAACTTAAATAATGATGTGAAGCATTTGTATTCAGGAAACTATAACTCAATGTTAAACGAAATAAAAAAACCTAAATAATTGGAAGAACACTCCATGCTCACAGATTGGAAGACTAAATAGCATTAAGATGTCAATTCTACTCAAGTTGATATTCGGATTCAATGCAATCCTGATAAAAATTCCACCAGCATTTTTTAAATAAATTGAAAACACGGTTATCAAATTTATTTGGAAGGATAAGGTGTTCTGAGTAGCCAAAAACATCTTGAAAAGCCAAATTGGAGGACTCTGTTCTCCAGACTTTAAATCATATTACTTAGCTACAGTGGTAAAAATAGCATGGTACTAGCATAAAGACAGGCACATAGACCAAATGGAACCAAATTGATAGTTCAGAAACAGACCCTCATGTGTATGGTCAAGTGATTTTTGACTAGCTTGTCAAACCCAGTCAGCTCAGGCAGAACAATCCATTCAACAAAGAGTGCTGAAAGACCTGAATATCCATAGCAAAAAGAAGGAAAGAGAACTGCTATCTCACACCATATCGAAAAATTAACTCAAAATGTTTTAAAAACCTATATAAACCTATATAAAAGCAAGAACCATAAAGCTTCTAGAAGAAAATGTAGGAAAATATCTTTAAGACCTGGTGGTAGGTGTTAGATTCTTAAAGGAGATTAGAGGAGGACTGAGATGGACTACTGATGTTTGATGTATGTAGAAGTTTTAATTAGCTTTACTGTAAAAGTGTGGAAATGTATAGAGTGGATGGTAACACGTACTGTGGGTAACAGCCAGTTTATAAATGAGAATGTGGCTGAAAATGGTAGCCTAGGTATGTAAATGCCAGTTGACAGAATGCTAGAGAATAATCTAGGACCTGAATAGCACAGTAAACCAAGAGGTGGATGAGAATTGTGGTTGATGGTACAGATGCAAGTGTCCTTTGTCAGGTAAAGCAAATATACATCACTATTTGATCATATACAAATATGGGAAAATATGGTGGGAATGTGGAGAAGCATGGGAAAAATACAACTGGAGTGACAAATGGACTGTGCTTAGCAGTAATAATGTAATATTCTTGCATCTATGCCAAAAATGTACTGGGTCATAATGGGGCAGTGTGAAAAATGTGTGCCACATGTACACTACGGATGTGGTAACAGTTGGATGATATTATTTTATAATCTAAAACCAGTGTTATACCACATCATGATGTGTTGATAGAGGTGTTTTGTTTGGGAATTCTGCACATGTGCATGATGGTTTTATAAATTTACAACTTCTGTCATGAAAATTTATTTTAAAAATAATAATAGGCCATGTTGGGGGGAAATACACCAAATGTAAGATAAGGACTATAATTAGTAGTAAGATTTTGACAATATTCTTTCATAATCTAAAACAAATGTCTCATGACATTTGGTGGAGGGTCGATATATGGGACCACTATATGATGTTATGCATGTTTGCTTTGTAAGTCACAGCTTTTACTATACACTTATTGTTTATGTACGTTCATATATAAAGATAACAATAGGGTGGATTGGGGGAAAATACTTTGGTAAGTAGTAGTATTTTAATGATGCTCTTTAATAATTAAAAATGTTTAACAACAATGCAAGATATTGGTGGTAGGGTGAGGTATGAGAGTTCTGATTGATGTTATAGGTATTTTTTGTAAGTTCACAACTATTACTATATACATATTGTTTTTCATTTGCTTTTTATTTCTTTCTCTCCCCTTCCCCCCTCTCCCCCCCACCCAGTTGTCTGCTCTCTGTGTTCATTCGCTGCATGTTCTTCTGTGTTCTTGTCAGCAGCACCCGGAATCCATGTCTCTTTTTGTTACGTCATCTTGCTGCATCAGCTCTGTGTGTGTGTGTGTGGCACCATTCCTGGGCAGGCTACACTTTTTTTTGTGCTGGACAGCTCTCTTTACAGGATGCTCTCCTTGTGCATGGGGCTCCCCTACGCTGGGGACGCCCCTGCGTGGCACAGCACTCCTTGAGCACATCAGCACTGTGCATGGGCCGGCTCATCACACCTGTCAGGAGGCCCTGGGTTTGAACCTTGGACCTCCCACGTCTTAGGCGGACGCCATATCTGTTGGGCCAAATCTGCTTCCCTATATGTATTGTTAATGTATGAGTGATATACTTCAATAAATTTTAAAAATTAGAAAAAAATTTAACAGATTTAGTAGTGAAAATTCTGCATTGCTCAGTGGTTTCACTAAAATAGTATTTATGTTGCAAAAGATTAAAGGACATTTTTTATAGGCAGATTGTGTTACATATATGTTTGTAATTTAGGTAGAATAGAGACCTAGAAAGAAATAAAAGTAAGCTTCCTTCATTTCACAAGCATTTCTTTTGTCCTATTTACTTTTTTTTCAGAGTAATTCCTGTGAAACTTTAGACAGCATATAGGTTTGAAAATGCAATTAGAGTAATGATTATCCTTAAGCAGCATAATGTATCGTCTCTCCATTTTATGAACTTTGTTCTTCTGCCTCCAGATGGAGGAAGATGCACTAAAGCTACCTCATAATTGTAAAGAAGGTGCTTTACCTTCTTCAAAATATTTTCTACCTTATTAGGCAGTTTTGTTGTGTGGGTTTTTTTTATTCCTCTGAGGGCTTCTTTCAATTGTGTTAGTGTTGGGTACCAAGATTGTGGAGATTTTATTATTTTTGTCTTTGCCTTGTGATATTTTCATAATGACAGGAAAAATTACACCAGGTGATCCCTCCTATATTTATTTCATTTCTTCTCATCTTCTAGGACTTAAGGACAAACAGTTCTATGGAACTATTCAGGTAGACTTGCAGACCACAAGTGTATGTTACCGACCCATTGTGTCTTTTGTTACACTCCCTGCTTTGTAAATTTATCTAATACTGGGTGCTGTCCCTAAACTGCTTCTTATTCATCCCAAGATTAATGTAGCAGAAAATAAAATGTACCTCTCATTTTATCTCATCAGTGAAATCAGTGGGCAAATTATGATTTTCTGACATAATCTGAGCCCCCTTTAAAGTGTAATGTATCGCTGTCTGCATATATCTATATTATTTGAAAAATACAAACAAAAGTCATTTGTATAGATGTCTCAAATTCTGATTACTCCTGATGTACATATCCATAGGTGTTGTCCTTTATAGGCACTCAGTAAATATTTATTAAATAAGGAGATTTGGAGTGCATTTCCAGTTTGCTACTAAATAGTCTCTTTTCTACTGTGCTATCTACTCCCTTTTAGAATTCAACTTGTTTCATAAGTTAGAGGGTCAAGAAATAGCAGTAAGTCAAAAAATTGACTGCTTTAAGAGGAAAACAGCTGGCAGTGTGCTACCCTGAAGATGCAAGGACTGAAGAGACCCAGTGTGTGCTGCCTTGGGATAGAGTGGCCAGAGTGATGAAGAGTATCGTTTAATCTATGTATTGAACCAAGCATGCTTTGCAGCTCTGGTGGTCCTGTGATCCAGGGACATACTTGGCATAGGGTATAGAGATTGCCTAAGGACTGTGTTCATTTTGCTTTACATTCTGTTATGCATAGCCCAAATTTTATTTGACCCTGGGCCAGTGAGGCATTGGTTAATTTCATGGATCCTTGGAAATCATTTTGAGAATAATTTCTCTTAAATTAGCATTTTCCTGCAATTATATATAGAACCTTACATTTTGACATCACCTTCTCTCCTTCCCACCTGTCTGTCATTTATTTTCCACCCACTCTTACCTACTCCTCTTATCTTTTCATCAAGCTTCAATTTTCTTTTTTACCTATTCTCCCATCTATCAAACTATTTCTTATTCATGGCTCCATATAATTCCACAGAGCCATAGATAAGCATGAATGTCTCTATGTCAACATGACCCATTGTAATAGGTAAATGATCATATGCCAATGCAAAGAAGCTGCATCAAAATTGTTCTAACACTACTACTATGTAACATTCTCTAAGAGAGATGCTGTCACTTAGGCAAAAAGTAGTGGACTCTTGTTCTCTTTCCTCCTCCTTTTGGGTTGAAACTAGAGTAGGTTATTGTAGTTCTGCTTTTTTGGTTGGAGGATCAAAGATTTTGTTTTCCAATCTTGGTTCCTCCAAAGAGTGAAGTATTGATTCCACCCATTTCCACCACCCTTCTAAATTAGCTTCTGCTTGAGTTTCAGAGAAGGGCATTCACAGTCCTCTAGAGGGGAATGCTAGAGGAAGCAGTCCTATGACCAGGCTTCTTTAGGGATCTTGTGATTAGGCTTTTCTTCTTCTGCACACCACAAAGCAACCTTTGCCTCTTGGGTATTTCTCATTTCCTGCTTCATGGCTACATATGCCCTAAAGTCCTGAGAACAAACTAACATTACTGTTTGGTTTCCCTACTTATCTCACCTATTTTGGGAGCATCTCTTTGCTATTTTGTATGTCCTGTCATTATAGTCTGATGAAAAAACACTTATTATTATTCCTTTTAGGTAATTTTTTAAAATCTTACTTTGGAGAAGACACTGAATGGAGAAAAGCTTCTAATTTGTCATTGGAAGTTTTGAATAGAGCCATTTAATGTCTCCATTTGTTCTTATAGTGTTAAAATAGGGGAGTTGCAGAATTCACAAATTAGTCAACAGGTAAACTTCTAGCCATAGTTTTGATGAAAGAATCAAAAAAAGGGATGACCAGATACCTTTTGGTGTATCTTTTGTACATTTTGGCTTTATGTCTTTTATTTTTCTTCTCAGTTGCTTTAGGTCGCAACCAGCCTTTGAAAAAGGAGAAACCAAAATGGAAAAGTGATTATCCCATGACAGATGGACAACTGCGCAGCAAGAGGGATGAATTTTGGGATACTGCACCAGCTTTTGAAGGTCGCAAAGAGATTTGGGATGCCTTGAAGGCTGCAGCACATGCTTTTGAGAGCAATGATCATGAACTGGCACAAGCAATCATTGATGGTGCAAACATAACTTTACCACATGGTAGGTTTCGTGTTCCTCAAGGACAAAGGGAGTGCAAACAGCTTGTTTGTAATAGCTAGAAACCAAATGGAAACCATTTCTTGTTATACATCACTGTAACTTAAAAACATTAATGTAGCTAGGAATAGCATTCCTCTTCTTTTTGTATGTCTTTCACCTGGTGAAAGGGTTAAGTTTGTGTGCTTATATACTTTTTGTTGTTTTAATATTTGTTAATTTCAGGAAGGGGAACATTTGATAAACCTGTGTTTTCTAGTTTCCACGTAACCTAGTAGTTCTTCATCAAGGCCTCCCTCCTGTTTTTCCCCTGCCCAGCTATTGGAGCTTCTATATCTTGGTTGTCTACCAACACCAGAGGGTAGTCTGAATTTAGATTTCAGAAGCCATAGAGTCAGTAGATGCTTCTTCATCATTCTGCTTTCTTACCAAGGCTATTTTTAGCATAATGAACAAATCTAAACTTAGAAGTCTCACATGTTCTTAAGGACAGTTTTCTGTGTAGTAGTCTTGAGCATTATGAGATATCTCTCTTCTTCACTTAAGAATATGATTTCTTAACACCATAAGCTTTGGACCTTTCCAGGCATGTTCTGGACCAATGCACATACTCTTGGTTGGTCTTCTCCTTGAACAAAAACATATTTAAAATTTTCATGCTATATTTGAGATTTTGGTGTTAATTTTATATTTGTACTATTTTTCTTTTGCCTGCTATATTTATAAAATTTTTTCTTTAGTTTTCAATTTTATATTTTTCTATAGTTATCTCTTTAGAACATAAGTAATCTTCTGAATTCCCTTGCATTGTCTTTTTTTGTAACTTCTTTTTATTAGAGAAGTTATAGATTTACAGAAAAAAACATGCAAAATATACAGTTCCCATATAACCCCCCATACCCCTCTGTTAACATTTTTCATGGGTGTGGTATTTTTGTTATAATCGATGAAAGAATATTATCAAAACTGTACTATTGACCATAGTCAGTAGTTTACATTAGGGTTCACTGTTTGGGTTGTATAGTCCTATGGTTTTTTTTGTGGTTGGTTGGTTGTTTTCTTTGAGGTTCTGGGACTGGCAATTGAACACAGGACCTCATATGCAGAAGGTTGGCGCTCAACCATTGAGCCACACATTGGCTCCCCTGAGTTGCTTGTCTCTCTGCTCGTTGTCTCTCTGCTCGTTGTTTGCTCTTTTTTTTATTTTGCTCATTGTTTTCCTTGTCTGCTCATTTTTGCTCATTGTTTGCTCATTGTTTTTGGGTTTGGTTTTTTGGTTTTTTGCTTGTTGTCTGCTCGTTGTTTGTTTTTTTCTTTAGGAAGCACTCCTAAGAACTGAACCTGGGACCTCCCATGTGGGAGGTGGGTGCTGAACTGCTTACGCCACATCTGCTTCCCCATCCTATGGGTTTTGTTTGTTTTTATTCTAGTAAAATATATACAATCTAAACTTTCCCCTTTTAACCACATTCACATATAATTCAGGGTTGTCTGTCACTTTCACAGTGCCATCACCACCATGCATTACCAAACCCTTTCCATCACTCCAAACCAAAATCTGCACAAATGAAGCATTAAGTCTCCATTTCCTTCCCTTATCCCACACCTATCCGCCAGACCCTGATAACGTGTATTCTAGTTGCTTATTCTATAAACTTTCTTATTCTAAGCATTTCATGTAAGTGAAATCATATATTATTTGTCCTTTTGTGCCTGGCTTACATTCAGCATGTGGTCTTCAGGGTTTCTCCATGTTGTTGCATGTATCAGAAATTCATTCCTGTTCACTGCTTAAATAACATTACATTGTATGTATATACTGCATTTTTAAAATTCACTCATCAGTTGCTGGATACTTGGGTTGCTTTTGTCTTTTAGCAATTGTGAAATAATGCCACTAAACATCAGTTGCAAATATTTGAGTACCTGCTTTCAGTTCTTTTGGGTGTATGTCTGTGAGATGGCTGAGTCATGGTAGTTCTATAATTTCTGAGGAACCACCAAACTTTTCCACAGAGGCTGCATTATTTTACATTCCTCCCAAAAATAAATGAATGTTCCTCTTTCTCCACATTCTCTCCAACACTTATTTCTTTTAATAGCAGCCATTCTATTATTGGATGTAAAATAGTATCTCATTGTGGTTTTGATTTGCATTTCTTTAATGCTAATAATGTTGAGCATCTTTTCATGTGTGTTTTGGCCATTTGTATGTCTTCTTTGGAGAGAAGCCCTTTGATGCCCAAGTTTTTAATTTTGATGAAGTCTCATTTATTTATTTTTTCTTTTGTTGCTTTGCTTTTGGTTAAAATTCTCAACAACCAAGCCTAATATAAAGTCCAGAAGATTCTTCCCTGTTTTCTACTAGGAGTTTTATATTCAGTTCTCTTCTTAAAAACAAACAACAAAAAACCCTTAAGCTTTATTAAAATCCTAATAATTTTTGCCCATTTGCCTGCCAAACAGCATATCTGGCTTCAAAATATTAGGAAAATACCAGAGTTCAAGAGTAGGTTATATCAAGTGAACAGAAGTGCTGTTTCAAATTTTTTTCTTGTTCTGAGCAACCCACCAGTTCAAGTATTTATAAAGTACATGACTTGATAAAGCTTTTTCCAGTCATATTGGGGCAAATATAAGCTTTGGTAAACTTTAATCCTTTTAAAATTGAGCTTATTCTCCTGCAAAGAAATCTGTATCCTGTGATTTATTTTCAGGATATTCAGAAATAATCTTTCTTGACTTGATGCTTCCATTGGCAGGAATCTTATCACACAAGAAACACTCTGGCTTTTGTATCTCAACACATTTAGCAATGCAAATAAAGTCAAAGTAAATCTAAGAGTCATTTAACTTTCTTTTACTACTGCCAACTTAAGCTAAGTTCAATGTGAACAGAAAGAGATGTACATAAGCATGCCAAATGTACTTTAGTTCTGATTAATACAATGTTATTCTATATGCCATTATAAAATGAGTATGATTTTCATAAGGAATCCATGCCATGTCACCTATCCATATTTAAAACAAAATATTAAAAACATTTTGCGTTTAAAATGTTGCACAATGGAAGCAGATGTAGCTCATGTAGCTAAGTGGTTGAATGCCTGGTTCCCATGTACAAGGTTCCAGGTTCAATCCCTGGTACCTCCTAAGAAAAAGAAGATTGCACAAAAATTAGAAGGTAACAAAAATAAAGCTTAATAAAATTATATATACAGTACATATAATAGATAATAAGTTTATATATAATTTTTTTCTTATTTTTAGCTCTTAACATCACCCACAACATGAAGTCTGTACATGACTTCAAGTTAAAAATCTCTTTTTAAAGTGGTCTGAAATATGACATTTAACCTCTGTTATTGTTATAGGGAACTTCCCACTCCACAAATGAGCCCATTGCTGCGTATTTCTGGTTATCTTTACATCGAATAACTATCCACCTTCTATTCGTCATCCATTGGTCTAGCATGGTACCTCCCTTTCCCCTTATTATGCCAAATATTTGGTGACAGTTCTCTTATTCCACATGAGGTTTCTCTTTATTTTTTTATATAATTTTATTTCAAAAATCAAACAAATACCAGAATAAGGCAGCTCAACAAATTATGGAAGCATTAATCCAGACACTTCCCTCATCTAATTCCAACTTCTAACTCAGTTGTTCTCTGGTGTTCAGAAAGATACATAGATAAACACAGATGAATTAAATGACATAGTCAAGGTCTCCTTATTAATAGAAAAAAATGAAGAGAAAAAAATGCTTAATTGTTCATATATAGTTTTGGTTCTTATTTTTATGTCTTTGATCCATTTTGAGTTGATTTTTGTATATGGTGTAAGGTTGGAGTCTATCTTCATTCTTTTTCATATGTATATCCAGTTTTCCCAACACTCTTTGTTCAAGAGATTATTCTTTCCCTGTTGATTGGACTTGTCAGCCTTGTCAAAAATCAGTTGGCCATATATGTTTATTCCTGAACTCCCAATTCAATTTTATCACTCTCCATGTCTGTCCTTGTCCCAGTCCTTGATTTTTATAACTTTGTAGTAAGTTTTAAAATCTGGAAGTGTGAGTCCATCAACCTCATTGTTTTTTTCAAGGTGTTTTTGGTTATTTGAGGCCCCTTACCCTTCCATATAAATTTGATGGTTGGCTTTTCCATTTCTGCAAAGAAGGCTATTGGAATTTTGATTTTGATTCTGTTGAATGTGTAAATTTTTTTGGTAGAATTAACATCTTAACAATAGTCTTTCAAACCATGAGCATGGAATGCCCTTCCATTTTCTTTAGCAATGTCTTGTAGTTTTCTGTATACAAGAAAGTTTCCTTTACATACTGTGTTAGATTTAGTCATAGATAATTCTTTTAGTGGCATTATAAATGGACTTTTTTCTTGATTAGATTGTTCATTAATTATTAAAAATGCTACTGATATTTGCATTTTGATCTTATAACCCCGTCATTTTGCTGTATTTGTTTATTAGTTCTAGTAACTTTGTTGTGGATTTTTCAGGATTTTCTGTTTATAGGATCATGTCATCTGCAAGTGGGTAAAGTTTTACTTCTTCCTTTCCAATTTAAATGAATTTTTAAAAATTATTTAGGATATGTATTCTTTGCAATATTTGTTCTTTAGTACAAAATAAATTTCTGTGAATATTCCAGGCGTTCCTAAAAGTATATTCCATATTTGATAAAATTATTTCTATATGTGGTCTAAATATGTATTTATATTAATTTTTTTAAAGGCAACTGAAAAATCTTTAATTCATATTAAATAATCTCAACCATATTGTAAATGCATCAAACAAGAATTTGTACTAATGCAGTTATCAGTGACAAACTGATTCCCTAGACTTAGAAGTATTCTATACCCAATTTATCTGCCCCAGAACTCATTTTTTCATACTTCCTGGTGTGTTTTTTTTTTTTAATTTTTAAATTTTTGTCTTTTTTAAAAAAAGATACATAGATCACAAAAAATGTTATATTTAAAAATATAAGAAGTTCCTATATACCTCACACCCCACCCCACCCGACTCCTCCCACATCAACAACCTCTCTCATCACAGTGGCACATTCATTGCATTTGATGAATACATTTTGGAGCACTGCTGTACCGTGTGATTATAGTTTACACTGTAGTTTATAAATGGCTTTTATTTTTTCTTCCCTAATTGCTCTGGCCAGAACTTCCAGTATAATGTTGAAAAACAGTAATGAGAGTGAGCATCCTTGTCTTGTTCCTGATCTTAGAAGGAAAGTTTTCAGTCTTTCACCATTGAATATTCTTTTTCATATATGCCCATGTTCATGTTGAGGAAGGTTCCTTCCTTCTATTCCTAGTTTTCTAAGTGTTTTTTATCAAGAAGGATTTTGTCAGATGTGTTTTATGCATCACCTGAGATGATCATGTGTTTTTTCCCCCTTCATTCTATTGTTGTGGTCTTTATATTATTTGATTTCTTATGTTGAACCACTCTTGCATACCTAGGATAAATCCCGCTTGATTATGATATATAATTCTTTTAATGTGCTGATGGATTTGGTTCACTAGTATTTTCTTGAAGATTTTTGCATCTATATCCATAAGGAATATTGGTCTGTAATTTTCTTTTCTTGTAGAATCTTTGACTGGCTTTGGTATTAAAGTGATGTTGGCCTCGTAGAATGAGGTGGGAAGTGTCCCCTCCTCTTCAAATTTTTGGAAGAGTTTGAGGAGGATTGGTGTTAATTCTTTTTTTTAATATAATAAACTTTATTTTTAAAGAGGTTTTAGATTACAGAAAAGTTTTATAGAAAGTATGAGGGTTTCCCATGTACCCCCTTCCCTCTCCCACATCATCCCCTATTTTTTTAATGTAGCAGTACAGTTTATTATGATCATCTGTAAAAGCCACTCATTAAAAATATGGACATTTAAAAAATGACTCACTTGTGGTAAGGACTAACCTACCTGCAGTAATAATATAAAATAATTCGGGAAACAGACTTGGCCTAGTGGTTAGGGCGTCTGTCTACCACATGGGAGGTCGGCGGTTCAAACTCCGGGCCTCCTTGACCTGTGTGGAGCTGGCCCATGCGCAGCGCTGATGCGCGCAAGGAGTGCCCTGCCACGCAGGGGTGTCCCCCGGGTAGGGGAGCCCCACGCACAAGGAGAGCGCCCCGTAAGGAGAGCCACCCAGCGGGAAAGAAAGAGCAGCCTGCCCAGGAATGGCGCCGCCCACACTTCCCTTGCCGCTGAGGACAACAGAAGCAGACAAAGAAACAAGACGCAGCAAATAGACACAGAGAACAGACAACCGGGGGAGGGGAGGAATTAAAAATAAATAAATAAATCTTTAAAAAATTAAAAAATAAAATAATTCTTCTTGTAATGTTTGATAAAAGCAGTGAAGCTATTTGTTCCTGGTGTTTTCTTTATTGGGAGCTTTTTTTTTTTTTTTTAATTGGGAGCTTTTTGATGACTGATTTCAATCTCTACTTGTTAGTGGTCTGTTGAGATCTATTTCTTGAGTTGCTGAGGTAGTTTGTGTGTTTCTAGGAATTTGTCCGTTTCGTTTTTTGATTGAAGAGTTTAAACCACTTACATTTGAAGTAATGTTGATAATTTAGGACTTTCTTCTCCCATTTTGCTATTTGGTCCCTCAATTCTTCCGTTAATGCCTACTTACATAGTTATTTGATATTTTTTGTATTGTACTATTTTGAGTCCCTTCTCATTTCATACTGTATGTGTTTTTCATGTATTTTCTTTGTGGTTACCATGGAGCTAAAATTAAACATCATAAATCTGTAATAATCATGTTTGATTTGATACCAACTTAACTTCAATAGCATACACACCCACTGTTCCTGTAACCCTCCATCACCTCAACTATTTGTTGTAGTTGTTACAAATTATATCTTTATACATGGTATGTCAAAACCATAGGTTTATCATAACTTTTTATGAATTTGCATTTTAGAACCTGTAAGAAGTAAAAAGTGGAATTATATATTAAAAATTATAATACATTAGTACTGGAATTTATAATTCCCATATGGTTACCTGTACAGGAAGTTTTTATTTCTTTATGCTGTTTGAATCCATTATCTGGTGTCCTTTCCTTTTAGTTCTGAAGAACTCCCTTTAGCATTGCTTCTTGGACAGGTCTTAGGTTGAACTCCCTGAGCTTTCCTTTACCTGGGAATGTCTTAATGTCTCCCTTGTTTTTTATTTGTTTGTTTGTTTGTTTTTAAAGATTTATTTCTCTCCCCTTTCCCCCCATTGTCTGCTCTGTGTCCATTCACTATGTGTTCTTCTGCGTCCACTTGCATTGTCAAGCGGCACTGGGAAACTGCATCTCTTTTTTGTTGCGTCATCTTGCTGCATCAACTCTCTGTGTGTGTGGCATCACTCCTGGGCAGGCTGCGCTTTTTTCACGCAGGGTGGCTCTCCTTGCGGGGCATACTCCTTGTGTGTGGGGCACCCCTACGCAAGGGCACCCCTGCATAACACAGCACTCCTTGCGCATGGCAGCACTGCACATGGGCCAGCTTACCACACAGGTCGGGAGACCCTGGGTATTGAACTCTGGACCCTCCATATGGTAGATGGATGCTCTATCAGTTCAGCCACGTCCACTTCCCATCTCCCTTGTTTTTGAAGGACAGTTATATTAGTCACCCAAAGGGTGCTTATGCCAAGTACCAGAAATCTGTTGGTTTTTATAAAGTCTATTTATTTGGGGTAAAAGCTTACAGTTACAAGGCCCTAAAGAGTTCAATTAAGGTTGCTTTCCTCACGAAAGTCAGTTGCCACATGTTGAAGCAAGATGGTTGCCAATCTCTGAGAGGGCTCAGCCTTCTTCTCTCTCAGCTATAGGCTGGCATAGGGTTTGTTTCTTTCTACGCTTCTTCAGCTCAGCTGCTCTGTTCTCTTCAGCTCATGCTATTGTGCAAATGACTCATCTCTCTTCCCGGGGTGCAGGATCAAAGTTCTCACCTCTGCCATGTCTTTGGAGTGCCCTTTCTTTTCTGTGTATCTTCTTCTGTGTCTTCTTGAGTAAGTGTCCATTTATATAGCCCACCAAGGGGGTGGGGACTTAACCTGAGTTACATCCTACTGAATTAAAGCCCTAATCTTAACATAATTTAATCAAAGACCATCTCAGCTGAATCTAATACAGTCAAAGGGTCTCATGCCCAGAGAAACAGACCAATTTAAAAACATTTCTCTTTTTGGAATTCATAAATGATTTCAAACCACCAAGGACAAGTATTATCAGATACAAAGTTACTAGTTGGCAATTGTTTTCTTAAAATACTTCCTCCAATTGCCTTCTTGCTTCCATGGCTTCTGATAAAAATCAGCATGTAATCTTACTGGGATTCCTTTGTATACAAATTTTTTTTCTCTTGTGGTATTAAGAACTCTGTTTTAATTTGCTAAAAGCTACTGGGAACAATATACCAGAAATGGGTTTATAATGGGAATTTATTAGGTTAAAAACTTACAGTTCTGAGGCTGTGAAATGTCAAATCAAGGCATCATCAGAGATGCTATCTCATGAAAGATTGGCTGCTGGCACATCCTGGACTCCTTCCATGTGGCAAGGCACATGGAAGCATCTGCTTCTCTTCTGGGTCTCATTGCTTCAGCTTCTGGCTTCTCCTTGGCTTCCTCTCTCCTGGGTTGCTCTGTGAACTCCTGGGTTCCTTCTCTCTCCATCTCTGCAGCTTTTTCTCTCTGTGTGTCTGTTTCCAATCCTCCATTTATGAAGAACTCCAACAAGAGGACTAAGACCCACCCTGGGTCCCGCCTTACTGAAGTCAAAGCCCACGCCCACCTATGAATCCAATCCAGTCAAAGGGTCTCTCACCCACAGGAATGGATTCGTTTTAAGAACATGATATTTTTTGGGATCCACAAAAAGCTTCAAACTGTCACACTCTCCTTATCCTTGGCATGCAGCCTTTTGACTGTTAGGTGTCAGGGCATGAGTCTCTTCAAGTTTATCTTGTTTGGTGTCCATTAGGCTCTCTGAATATGCATATTTATGTCCTTTGTTAAATTTGGGAGATTTTCTGCCATTATTTCTTTGAATATTCCTTCTGCCCTGTCCTCTCTTTTCTTGTCTTTCTGGGAGTATCATAATGTCTGTAGTGGTATGCTTGATGGTATGTCACAGGTCTCTTAGACTCTGTTTGTTTAATTCTTTTTTCTTATTGCTCCTCAGCCTGAATCATTTCAATGATCTTGTCTTTATTTTTATTTTATTTTATTTTTATTTTTTGAGGTACCAGGGCAGGGGGTTGAACCCAGGACCTCCCATGTGGGAAGGAGATGCTTAACCACTGAACCACATCAGCTCCCTTCAATTATCTTGTCTTTAAGTTCACTTATTCTTTCTTCTGCCATCTCCAATCTGCTGTTGACACCTCCTAGGGAATTTTTCACTTAAATTATTGTCATCTTCAATGCCAGGATTTCTGTTTGGTTCCTTATTAAAGTTTCTATCTCTTTATTGAGGCTCTCACATTGTTCATTCATTGTTTTCCTGATATCCTTTAGTTCTTTCTCCTTATTTTCCTTTATCTTTTTTAGCATATTAAGGATAGTTTTTTTAAGTCTTTTTCTGGTATGTCCGAAGTTTGATCTACATTGATGGTGTCTGGTTTTTTATGTTATTTCCTTTGGGTGGACCATCATTTCCTTTTTCTTTGTGTGTCTTGTAATCGTTTGTTGCTCATTGTACATTTTAGTATTTTAAAGAGTTAACTCTGGGATTTGGTCCCTGAGCTAGCTGTTCCTTAATTTTATATCCAGTTGTTACTATAAGACAAATTTCCTTGAGTGCCGGGAGCTCACAGAAACAAACCAATGCAAAAAAACACCTTTCACAGTCTTTGCAAATTGTGTTTGAGTTGGCTAGTGCTCTCCTTTAGAGTTTAGCCCTCCTATCAAGAAGATCAACATGAGAGAAGCGCAGGTACCTGTCAGTCTTTTTTGAGGCAGCCTCTTGTCCTTTCTGGGCTTATGCTTGCTTGTGGCCTTAGGAATTTCCCCATTTAAAGGAATTTGAATGCCCTCTCTACTCCCAGTGAAATAGACTTTCTTCCCTTCGTGGAGAGACCCTAGGCTGCTTTGTCTTAATTATTTCTTATACTTCTTTAGCTGTCTGCATGTTACTTTTCTCCCTGCAGGACAATTCTGGGAGGGCAAGTGAGATGAGTTTCCTAGTTCATTCTTGGAGGTTTCCATCCTATAGATTGGCACACAGACATGCAGGCACTTTCAGTATGCATATAGGGGTTACCCTGCTCCCTCAGAAACAAGACATAGTATCCACAATGAGTGCAGGCTGGCTCCACACCACACCAGGGAGGGCTTTGGAAATGGGCCAGCAAGGGTACCATGAACTTCTCTTATGGTTTTTCAAGCTGTGTTTTGATTCAGCCCTTTCCCAGTTATTGCAGTCGTTTAACTGTTTTCCAGAGTTTTGAGAAAGATGACTCTGCCAATTTTTGCTAGCTCAGAGATTCTATGGAGGGAGAGGATATGGCTCAAGCAATTGAGTGCCTGCTTTCCACATGGGAGGTCCTGGGTTCAGTTCCCATTGCCTCCTAAAAGCAAAACAAAAAACCCAAACAACAAGCAAACAAATGAAAAAAACATCTCAAGGGAATTGATGTGACTTAGTGGTTGAGTGCTGGCTTCCCATGTATGAGATCTCAGTTTCAATCCCCTCCTGGGACCTCAAAAAAGAAAAAAAAAAAAAGATTCAATGGAGCTTTGGCTCCCTGGGGCATCTTATGATGCCATCCAGATCAGTTGTTCTTCCTTGCATTGTTTTCATTGTTGCCCTCATTATTTATTTTTCAGTATCTCCTTTTATTCAGCAACATTTTTTTTTAAGATTTATTTTCTCTCTTCCCACCCCATTATTGTTTGCACTTGCTGTATCTGTTTGTTGTTTTTTGTTTCTTTAGGAGGCACTGGGAACTGAACCGGGACCTCCAATAAGGGAGGGAGGCCCCTAATCGCTTAAGCCACCTCTGTTCCCTGCTTTGTTGTGTCTCTTGTTATGTTTTTCCTCTTATGTCCCTTGTCGTGTCATCTTGTCACATCAGCTTGCTGCACCTGCCCATTGCACCAGCCCACTATCCTGTTCATCCTCTTTAGGAGACACCAGGAACCTCCACTCTCTACTTTGTTGTATCTCTCATTACGCGTTTTTCTTCTTGTGTCTCTTGTTGCATTGTCTTGTTGTGTCTGCTTGCCGTGCCTGCATGTTGCGCCAGCTCACTCTCTCCTTTAGGAGGCACCTGGAACTGAACCACAGGCCTCCCATGTGGCAGGTGGGAGCCCAATTGCTTGAGCCACATCTACTTCCCTCACCTACATTCTTTAAAGGAACAGTTCTTTTCACTAATCATCTGCTCTGTCATTTAACCATTTCAAATAAAAGATGCCTAATCTAATAACTTTGCCAAATTTCCATTAATTTCTGAATTAATTGTACTTCAGGAAACCTGTTTTTACATTCTAGGACTGTTTTTCATTCTATCTTTTCTTTATTATGTAAGCTTATTATCATTTACTTAATAACATTTACTGCGTTAAATATATAGGATAAGTTGTCTGTCACCTCTACTTACTAGAAGAGATGACACATTTGGTTTTTCTGAAGGCCACTGTTTTAACAGTTGATTTGATGGGATGAGATGGACCAGACCTGCTTCTCCTAAAGCTTGACTAGCCAATATAAGCTTGATATAATTCTCAGCAATGTTTTTGCATGAGCGAGCCTTACAATACCCCTTTCCTATAATTTGTTAGCACCCCTGCATTTCCTGAAAGACTGCTTTTTATATATGGATGAAGGATAATTTCAGTGGCTCTTTTAACTTTATTGTGATTCGGGTTTATAGAGAACCCTATGAGATTCAGGTTTATAGAGAACCCTATGAAGCATAAATTGTTTCCTATGGATTTATTAGATGTACTGTACAGTTTTGCATGTGTTTTATTATTTAAGCCTTAGAACATCTTGGTAAAGTAGGTACTATAATCTCAAGGAAACAGATTCAATGTGTCCAAAATTAGGGTCTGAATTCGATTTTGGTATAATCAAGTCTAAAAACACTGCATCTTCTATCACAACTCACTGCTCCTCCTGCATCTTTTTGTTTCTTCTTCAAGCTTAATGGTGAGCTGCCAGAATCAAAGATCTAACTCACAGTTTCCATTCTTTATGTTATTTCTCTTAGTATTCTTGTCCTTTTTAGTGTTGTTTAACTTGCTTATAAGTTGAGGCCTTCCATTGTCATAGGAGATCACATTTGTTGAAATTTAGATGAGTTCAGGCTTTGGGGTCATTTAGACAAGAGAAGTCAGGACTGTAGACTTCCTTTCCTATAGTCTTTGAAAGATACTTCAGTGTATACAAGTATATTAGTCGGCCAAAAGGGTGCTGATGCAAAGTACCAGAACTTTGTTGGCTTTTATAAAGGTATTTATTTGGATAGAAGCATACAGTCACAAGGCCCTAAAGAGTCCACCTTAAGGTACCATAAGAGGAACTTTTTCATCCAAAGTCGTTTGCCAAGTGTTGAAGCAAGATGGCAGGCGATGTCTGCAAGCATTCAGCTTTCCTCTTTTCAGGCTTCATGGGCCACGCCTCTTCCAATCTCAGCTGTGGGTTTGAAGGGCCAGTGTCTTTCCAGGCTCAATTGCTCAGGGCTCTGGTCTCTACAGCTGCAAACTATCAGGCAGATGGCTCAGCTCCAGCATCCAAAACTCAGTTCTCTTCTCTGCCTGTGTCCTTTTTCTGTCTGAGTGTCCACCCACCTGGGGGCAGGGACTCAGTGTCCTACTGACGTGGCCAAATAAAGTCCCAATCTTAATTTAATCAAGTAAAAGTGAAACCTCTAAAGCTTATACAGTCTAATATGCCCAGAGGAACAGACCAGTTTACAAACATAACTCAATTTCCCTTTTTGAAAGTCACAAATAATCTCAAAGTGCCACAGCAAGCCTTGGGGTTCTGGGACATTACCATTTTAGTTCATTTTGACAGGGCAGTTTTCCATATCAGATGGCCATTGTGTTTCAAATATTTTTTTCCATTTTATTGAGGTATATCTAGGTATACTAAACAGCACATTTAAAAAGTGTACGATTTCATCAGCTTTAACCATCACCAGGATGGCATTTTTATATCCTTGAAAGTTTCCTTGTCCAAACGTTGATTTTTAACTTTTACAAACCTGCTCACATGTAGCTATGCAAGTCTCAAGTGGTAGTATTGCAGGAATGAGAGTAGAGAGGGATCAGTAGTGAGGCCTTTGAATGCTTCAAAAAATATCTTTCTTTTTTAACCAGAAAGACTGCTAGAAAAAGTAAAGTGTTAGACATAATGGCATTTATTGTAAAGCTATTTTTGTTATTTGGCATCTAATTTCGTTTTATGTTTATAATTTTCTAGTGAAATGTTTTGAAGCCTAATTAAAAACAGCCATGGAAAATAGAATGTCTGTGCCAATAATCATCTAGGTAAAAGATAAAAACAACTTCAGAAAATTGTCTGAAATCAGAACAGAAGGTTGAGACTTGGCAGCTTTTTTCCTGCCATGGGGAGCTTGCCGGGCTTCCTGACCTAGGGAAATGATTCCCTGGCAGTCATTTATCCTAGTGGGCATCTGTCTATGCTAGGACTAGAGGCCTTCAGTGGGCTTGTGAGGAGAAAGAAGGAAAAAAAGACAAGAGCATACTTCCACAGAGCATATTAGGTTAGCAATATAAGCAAGCCTACCTAAGAACCTTTTTAGAGCAATAAAAAATTGCTGAATGAACTGCCCCCTCTGTGGCTGATGGTTGCTTATTAAAACCTTTTGTAAAATGAAAAATGCAGACTTGAGTGAGGTAGAAAAATCTTTATCAACTTTTAGAGTGGTTCCTTTTCTTGTGTCTTTAAACACATTGCGTTTCTTTAAGCAAATCTTTCCACCTTTTAACTATTGCCCCATTTTCTCACATCTCTCTCAAATGTCAGTGATATAAAGACAGTAATATGTCCATATGTTACATTGGCCAGCCTCTTACCACTGAGACCGCTCAGATCACCATATCTTTTTTTTTCTGACTCAGGGGCCTCATCTTCCATTTCCTTCTTTACCTGTTGTTAATGTCATTGGCAGATAGGTTGTTAGACTGTATTTGGCACCATCAGCTTCTCATACCTTATGATTTCATTTCTTGAGAACTGAGCCCTGTAGTCTTAATCTATGTTATACATAGGAATCTGGTTATTTTATTCTGTCATGTCCTGTGTAACCCTTGATAAATTACTTTTCTTTGCTTCATTTTTCCAGTCTGTAAAATGAGTACTTTACCTCCTAGGACTATGGGAGGAAATAATCTCCAGGCTTTGTCTTATTAACCAGCATAGCTCTAGCACCTAGAACATTGACATGTAATAGGCACTCAGTATTTGTTGAATGGCTGCCTCATACCTGTGTTAGCCACCTCTAGTAATTTCCTATAGTATTACAGCTAAAGCCCTGAACCATTCTCCCAGGCTTTGCACTATTGCTACCCATTGAGTGATTTTATTTTATTTTTTTAGTTTATTTCTCTCCCCTTCCCTGCACCCTGCCCCCAGTTCCCCAGTTGTCTGCTCTCTGTGTCCATTCACGTGTGTGTGCTTCTGTGTCCGCTTGTATTCTCATCAGCGGCACCTGGAATATGTGTCTCGTTTTGTTGCGTCATCTTGCTGCATCATCTCTCCATGTGTGACGCCATTCCTGGGCAGGCTGTACTTTCTTTCGCGCTGGGCGGCTCGCCTTACAGGACGCACTCCTTGCATGTGGGGCTCCCTTACGCGGGGGATACCACCCCTTGCGCGCATCAGCACTGCGCATGGGCCAGCTCACCACACGGGTCAGGAGGCCTGGGGTTTGAACCTTGGACCTCCTGTGTGGTAGGCAGACGCCCTATATGTTGGGCCAAATCTGCTTCCCTATTTAGTGATTTTATATCAACTTTATATTCTACTTTAACAAAGCCATTTGCTGCTCCCTGCTTACCTTGTACTTTTTTTTTTCTGTCATTAAAAATATGGAATGCTTCACAAATGTGCCTGTTATCCTTGTGCAGGGGCAATGCTACTCTTCTCTGTGTCATTACAATTTTAGTATATGTTCTGCCAAAGTGAACACCTTTGTACTTATTCTTGTTCCCATATCATTCCTCTTTTTTGAAATGCCCTTCACTTCTCCATATCTTTAAAGTCATTCTCACACCAAACCATTTCTATGGTCTCTCCTTGTTGGCTTTACCAACTCTAGTTATTTTTCCATTCTGTGATGTCTCTGGGCCTCCGTTTGATTTGCAGTGTATCAGTTTAGTGCTTAAGACTGTGGTGGGTATGTTGCATCTGCTCACCGTGAGTGTAAACCTGGGGATCAGGGGCGATCTTGGCTCTCTTGTAGCCTTTGCTCCTTTTTTTTTTTTTTTTTTTAAATATTTATTTATTATTATTATTATTATTTTTAATTACATTAAAAAAAAAATATGAGGTCCCATTCAACCCCACCGCCCCCGCCCCCCACTCCCCCCACAGCAACACTCTCTCCCATCATCGTGATACATCCATTGCACCTGGTAAGTTCATCTCTGAGCATCACTGCACCCCATAGTCAATGGTCCACATCATAGCCCAGACTCTCTCACGTTCCATCCAGTGGGCCCTGGGGGGATCTACAGTGTCCCGTAATTGTCCGTGAAGCACTATCCAGGACAACTCCACGTCCCGAAAACGCCTCCACATCTCATCTCTTCCTCCCGTTCCCCACACCCAGCAGCCCCCATGGCTACCGTTCCCACACCCATTCCACCTTTTCTCTGTGGACATTGGATTGGTTGTGTCCATTGCACACCTATGTCAAGTGAGGGCTTAGATTCCACATGGGTACTGGATGCACTCTTCCCGCTTCTAGTTGTAGACACTCTAGGCTCCATGTTGTGGTGGTTGACCTTCTTCAACTCCATGTTAGCTGAGTGGAGTAAGTCCAATAAGTCAAAGTGTAGGAGCTGAAGTCTGTTGAGGCTCTGGGCCTGGGTGTCGTATTATCAGTCCAGAGATTCAAATCCCCTACATATATCTTAAACCCAGCACCAACTACAATTCCAATAAAGTAGCATGCAAGTCTTGTGAAAAGAGATCCCCTCTGAGTCCATTTCCATCACGCAGAAACACCAGCTCCAAAGAAGGGCCATCTGTCATGGCAGTGAACCCCTTCTGCCATGACCATAGAACCCGTGGGTCTCTTTATCCCTCAAAAGAACCAATACCTGGGGTTGTATCTACCTTATCTGTCTCTTAGACTCTGTTCAGTTGTACGTAGGGGTATTCCTTCTGACAACCTCCAGACTCTTTTTTAGAGACTCACAGCCTTATAATCTCATTTCTCCTTTCCATTTCCCCCTTACATTAGGTCAAACCGCTTCCCGAAGTCATGTTATTATATGTAGATAGGTATATTCTGCTGTTCCGCATTGAATCTTTAATTCAAGGTCATTTTCTAGTTGCTTCTTCAGCTGGTATGTGGTAGTGATCCCTCGGTGCCAGGGAGGCTCATCCCCGGGTGTCGTGTCCCACGCTGGGGGGAATGCATCACATCTACACGCTGAGTTTGGCTGTGAGAGTGGCCACATTTGAGTAACATGAAGGCTGTCAGGAGGAAACCCCCAGGCACAATGCTACTCTAGGCCTTGTTCTTATTGCAGGTGGATAGGCTCAAAAGTGTAGCCATTAGTATCAAGAGCCCACTGTTGGGCCCTCCTTCCTTCCTGGTTCTTGCCGTTGCACCTGGAGGATTGCCGCTGCTCTCCCAGGGCCCACAACAGTGACCCCCCGGCCAGGAGCCCAGTACCCCCCCAGCTGTTGTTTTTAATTGTTTCCACTATGAGTATATATAGACATTACCATATACCCTGGGCATATGCCCTGTATAACTCCCTGTCAACCATATATATCCTGTCAATAACATCCCATATCAGTATTCCTCTGCTGCCATTGTTGAACCACTCTGTGATCCAAAACTTCCCGTAAAGTGAATCCCAACATAATGTCAGCTTCAGAAGAGTCTTAGATCACCAAAATTCATATATACAATATACGGTATTTCCCCAGATCCACCATAAAACCTTTTCCCTTCCACAGCAATAATCTTTTAACTTATTCATATCATATTTCCTGAAACTGATGTACAGATTCCGAAACTATAGTTTTCAAACAAGGTAACATTTGTGCTTACTATGTGGTCCATACTTTAGGTTGTACAGTTTTCTAAATTTTTTAGTTATCCTATGTTTTGTCTTATGGTTTTCATTATTAGTCTGTCGTCCCCTATATGTTTTTGGTGTAATATTAGCTGTTATATATTCATCCTCGTGTACTCTCACATAACTCCTCTTTTGCCCCCTTATTTACCTTTGTTCCATCCATTGCACGTCCATTTTCCCCTCCCCTTAGGGCCCACAACGCCTGCCAATCTAATGCCCTGGGAGCCGTCCTTTCTCACGAGAGATACAGTTCTCTCTATTCGACGGCATTAGTCTTCCCCAGGATATGGGTCCACCCCACCCAATGGTAGAACCCACCTTGGCAAAATGAGCCTTCAGCTATTCCCTCCGGAGTCCTCCCGCATCAGACCATACCCCCTGAGCGTCCTAACCAGGTAACCCTCCTACTTATACTTTGATACGTTTTACTCAACATTTAGTTCTCAATGAACTTCTGGCACTCTCCCATGTTTGTATGTTGCCCCTCCCTCCCACCTATTTCTTGGACCATATTACCCCTCTTCCCATCCCCAGCCCCCCTCAAACCCAGAAAACCCCACCCGAAGGTAACCCCTTGCCCCCATTTTGTCCCTTCTTTGTGCTCATACTTACCCCCAGCTCATCACAGATTCCACCCCTACAGACATTAACTCATATCCTTCCTCCACCCCCCGATTTCCAGTAAGCCACTTTTCCAGACTCTAGCTCTCTGAGGCAGTTAACTTATTTCATATCATTGAGGTCATATAGTATTTGTCCTTCAATGCCTGGGTTGCTTCACTCAACATAAGATTCTCAAGGTTCATCCATGTTATCACGTGCGATTGTAGTGTATTGGTTCTTACAGCTGAGTAGTATTCCATTGTGTGTATATACCACATTTTATTGATCCACTCATCTGTTGATGGACTTTTGGATTGATTCCAGCTTTTGGCGATGGTGAACAATGCTGCTATGAACATTGGTGTACATATATCGGTTTGTGTCCTTGTTTTCAGATCTGATGGGTATATACCCAGCAGTGGTATTGCTGGGTCATATGGCAAATCTATGGATAATTTTTTGAGAAACTGCCAAACTGTCCTCCAGAATGGTTGGATCCTTCTACATTCCCACCAGCAATGGATGAGTGTTCCCCTTTCTTCACATCCTCTCCAGCATTTGTATTCTACTGTTTTTTTCATGGCTGCCAATCTTATGGGAATAAGATGGTATCTCATTGTAGTTTTGATTTGCATTTCCCTGATAGCTAGGGATTTGGAGCATTTTTTCATGTGCTTTTTAGCCATTTGTATTTCTTCTTTGGAGAAGTGTCTGTTTAAATCTTTTTCCCATTTTTTAAATGGGTTGTTTATCTTTTTGTTTTCGAGATCTATGAGTTCTTTATATATGTAAGTTATAAGTCTCTTATCAGATATATGGTTGCCAAATATTTTCTCCCATTGTGTGGGTTCCCTTTTTACTTTCTTGACAAACTCCTTTGAGGTGCAGAAGGCTTTAATTTTGAGGTAGTCCCATTTATCTATTTGTTCTTTTGCTGCTCGTGCTTTTGGTGTGATATTCATGAAGCCATTTCCTATTACAAGGTCCTGTAGATGTTTCCCTACACTGCTTTCTAAGGTCTTTATGGTCTTGGCTCTTATATTTAGGTCTTTGATCCATCTTGAGTTGATCTTTGTATAAGGTGTGAGATGGTAATCCTCTTTCATTCTTCTACATATAGCTATCCAGTTCTCCAGGCACCATTTGTTGAATAGGCCATTCTCTCCCAGTTGAGAGGGTTTGGTGGCTTTATCGAATATTATATGGCTATATACATGAGGTTCTATATCTGAACTTTCAGTTCGATTCCATTGGTCTGTGTGTCTCTCCTTATGCCAGTACCATGCTGTTTTCACTACTGTAGCTTTGTAGTATGTTTTGAAGTCAGGAAGTGTGATTCCTCCTATTTCGTTTTTCTTTTTCAATATGTCTTTGGCTATTCGGGGCCTCTTTTTATTCCAAATAAATTTCGTAGTTAGTTTTTCTAGTTCCTTAAAAAAGGCTGTGTTGATTTTTATTGGGATTGCATTGAATGTGTAGATCAGTTTTGGTAGGATAGACATCTTAATAATATTCAGTCTTCCTATCCATGAACAGGGAATATTCTTCCATTTATTTAGGTCTTCTTTGATTTCCTTGAACAATCTTGTATAGTTCTCGATGTATAAGTTTTTTACCTCTTTAGTTAAATTTATTCCTAAGTATTTGATTTTTTTATTTACTATTGTGAATGGTATTTGTTTCTTGATTTCCTCCTGATCTTGCTCATTATTGGTGTATAGAAATGCTACTGATTTTTGCGCATTGATCTTATAACCTGCGACTTTGCTAAACTCATTTATGAGTTCTAGGAGCTTTGTTGTCGATCTCTCAGGGTTTTCTATATATAGGATCATGTCATCTGCAAATAATGAAATTTTGACTTCTTCCCTTCCAATTTGAATGCCTTTTATATCTGGTTCTTGTCTCAGTGCTCGAGCCAGTACTTCCAAGACAATGTTAAATAGGAGCGGAGACAATGGGCATCCTTGTCTTGTTCCTGATTTTAGAGGGAAGGATTTCAGGATTTCGCCATTGTAAACAATGTTGGCTTTAGGTTTTTCATATATACTCTTTATCATGTTCAAAAAGTTTCCTTGTATTCCGATCTTTTGGAGTGTTTTTATCAGGAAGGGGTGCTGTATTTTGTCAAATGCCTTTTCTGCATCTATAGATATAATCATGTGGTTTTTTTCTCTCAATCTGTTTATATGGTGTATTACATTGATTGATTTTCTTATGTTGAACCATCCTTGCATACCTGGAATAAATCCCACTTGGTCATGGTGTATAATTCGTTTAATGTGTTGTTGAATACGATTAGCAAGTATTTTGTTAAGTATTTTTGCGTCTAGGTTCATTAGAGAAATTGGTCTGTAATTTTCCTTTCTTGTGGTGTCTTTGTTTGGCTTTGGTACTAGGGTAATGTTGGCATCATAGAAGGAATTAGGCAGTGTTCCTTCTGTTTCGATTTTTTGGAATAGTTTCAACAGGATTGGTGTTAGTTCTTTCCGGAATGTTTTGTAGAATTCACCTGTGAAGCCGTCTGGCCCTGGGCTCTTCTTAGTTGGGAGATTTTTAATGACTGATTCTATCTCTTTGTGGTGATTGGTTTGTTAAGATCATCAATTTCTTCTTTCGTCAGTATGGGCTGCTTATGTATTTCTAGGAATTTGTCCATTTCCTCTAAATTGTCATTTTTGTAGGAATATAGTTTTTCAAAGTATCCTCTTATGATAGTCTTTATTTCTGTGGGGTCAGTGGTGATTTCACCTTTCTCATTTCTTATTTTGTGTATTTGCATCTTTTCTCTTTTTTTTTTTGTTAGTCTCGCTAAAGGTTTGTCAATTTTGTTGATCTTCTCAAAAAACCAGCTCTTGGTCTTGTTTATTTTTTCAAGTGCTTTCTTATTTTCTATTTCATTTAGTTCTGCTCTTATCTTTGTTATTTCCTTCCTTCTTCTTCCTGTTGGGTTACTTTGTTGTTGTTTTTCTAATTCCTTCAAATGTGCAGTTAATTCTTCAATTTCTGCTCTTTCTTCTTTTTTGATATATGAATTTATGGCTATAAATTTCCCTCTCAGTACCGCTTTTGCTGCATCCCATAAATTTTGGTATGTTGTGTTATCATTATCATTTGTTTCAAGGTAGTCATTGATTTCTTTTGAGAATTCCTCTTTGACCCACTGTTTTTCTAAGAGTGTGCTGTTTAATTTCCAAATTGTCGTGTGAAGTCTGGGTCTCTGTCCCTTGCAAATTTCCAGCTTCACTCCACTGTGGTCAGAGATATTGTTTTGTATGATTTCAATCTTTCTGAATTCATTAAGCCTTTCTTTGTGGCCTAGCATATGGTCAGTCTTGGAGAATGTTCCATGTGCGTTTGAGAAAAATGTATATCCTGCTGTGTTTGGGTGTAATGATCTATATATGTCTATTAGATCCAGCTCTTCTAATATACTGTTCAAATGTTTTGTTTCTTTAGTGATTCTCTTTTGAGATGTTCTGTCCAGAGTTGATAGTGGTGTATTAAAATCCCCCACTATAATTGTAGATGCATCTATTCTTTCACTTAGTTTTTCCAGCGTTTGCCTCACATATTTAGAGGCGCCCTTGTTAGGAGCATAAATATTTATGATTGTTCGATCTTCTTGACAAATTGTCCCTTTCACTAAAATATAGTATCCTTCTTTGTCTCTCACAATTGTTTTGCATTTAAAGTCTATTTTGTCTGATATTAATATAGCTACTCCTGCCTTTTTTTGGTTGTTGTTTGCTTGTATGATTGTTTTCCAGCCATTCACTTTCAACCTCCATGAGTCTCTGGGTCTAAGATGTGTCTCTTGTAGGCAGCATATAGATGGGTCGTATTTCCTTATCCAGTGTCCCAGTCTGAATCTTTTGATAGGTGAGTTTAATCCGTTGACATTCAGTGTTATTACGTTTAGAGAGTTATTTATGGTAGCCATATTTTGGTTGGATTTGTGTTTGTTATATTTTGTTTGTATTATTTTATTTTCCCCTTCTATTTTTGTCTTTCTTGTTGCTTTTACACTCTCCTCCATCTCTGATTGTCCTGTTTTTTCCTTTCTTCCTGCAATATTCCCTTAAGAATTTCTTGAAGGGGAGGTTTCTTGTTGATATACTCTTTCAGTTTCTGTTTATCTGTGAATATTTTGAACTCTCCATCATTTTTGAATGCTAGTTTAGCTGGATAGAGTATTCTTGGTTGGAAATTTTTTTCCTTTAGTACCTTGACTATATCATACCACTGCCTTCTTGCCTCCATCGTTTCAGATGAGAAATCAGCACTTAATCTTATGGAGTTCCCCTTGTATGTGATGGTTTTCTTTTCTCTTGCTGCTTTTAGAATTTTTTCTTTGTCTTGAGCATTGGATAATTTGACAAGTATATGTCTTGGGGTGGGCCTGTTGGGGTTTATGACCAGTGGAGTGCGCTGTGCTTCTTGGATATGTACATCTGTCTCTTTCAGTAGATTTGGGAAGTTTTCATTCATTATTTCCTGCAACACTCCTTCTGACCCCTTTCCCTTCTCTTCTCCTTCTGGAATGCCTATAATACGTATGTTTGAGCGTTTTGCGTTATCATTCAGGTCCCTAAGTCCTATCTGGATTTTTTCTACCTTTTTATTGACCACTTCTACTATCTGTTTGATTTCCAATGCACTGTCTTCCACATCACTAATTCTCTGCTCTGCCTCTTCTAGTCTGCTGATATTTGCTGCAAGTGTATTTTTGATTTCTTGAATTGTGGTGTTCATTTCCATCATATCTGTTATTTTTTTGCGCATGTCTGCAATTTCCCCTCCAAGTGTTGTCTTCACGCTGTTAACCTCTTTCATTACTTCATCAAATTTGTCGGTGATAAATGTTCTGAGATCTTTCATTGCTTGTGCGAAGTCCTGCTCCCCTTCCTGATTTTCAGTTTGTTGATTGGATTCAGCCATGTTTTCCTGATTACTGGTTTGGTTTGTAGATTTTTGTTGCTGTCTTGTCAACATTTTTTCTTGACGGGTTTAATCAGTTCCTTAGCTTCTTTGTCTAGTCTTGGAGATTAATTAGCTGTTGTTTTTGCGTAAGTGTTATATCTTCTCTTTGTCAGTTTGTTCTTCTTATTCCAATTTCTTATTGCTAGTTAAGCTCACTTTAAAGGAAAGTATTAGTGCTGGGGAAAGTCAATTGTGTAAGGAAGGAAAAAGTGTGAAGTAGTATTGGTGATATATGTTTACAAAGCAACAATATGAGTTCTGGGAGGATGGAGGTTAGATCATGTAAATTGTGTAGAGTTATAGTAGTAGGAAAGTACCTATAATGAGGTAGACGACTGAATATGGGAGGAATGTGGTACGTACTAAGAGGCTATTGTTTTCGTGAGAGAGGGAAAGAGAAAAGAAAGGTAATAGTTTCAGGGACGAATACCAGATGGAAAACTAAACAAAGGTATTAGAAATTAAGAGTTAGACACTTTGTGGATCAAAGAAAGGGAGATGGAATATAGGAGAGATAGCAGATGGTGGAGGATATCAAGTTGTAGGGGAAAAGGGATAGTGTAGATAGGCTAAATCTATTCACAGAGAAATGAGGCAGTGGATGGTGAAGAAACCCAGCAAATGTGAGGTATTTCCTGTAGGACCTATTGTATTGTTAAGGTAAAATAGTATAAGAAGAATATTGGGGACAAGAAAGAGAGGATTGAAAAAAAAAAAAAAAAAAGAACAACAACAACAACAACAAAAAATACCAAAGAACAGAAACCCCGCCGCCAGGCTCGGCTGGGCTCAGCTGGGCTCCGGTCCCCCGTCCGCCGCGGCTCGGCTGGCCTCGGCTGGGCTCGGCCGGGCTCGGCTTTCCCGCCCTCCGCCTGGCGCGGCGCAGCGCGGCTCGGCTCTCCCGCTCGCAGCGCGGCGCGGCTGGTCTCGGCTGAGCTCAGCCGGGCTCCGCCCCCCCCGCCCGCCGCGGCTCAGCCGGGCTCGGCCGGACTCGGCTACCCTGGCCGCCGCCCGCCGGGGCTCCGCGCGGTGCTAGCTGCCTCGGCTCCGCCTAGCCAAGGAGGGAATCCTCCACACGTAGCTGGGATCTCCGTGTATATTTCACAGATGGATCCTCTCTGTTACCTTCCCTCCAAATCGATGTCCAGACACCTCCGGACCAGGAAAAATCCCGAAACAGCCGGTCCCAAAGAGTCTCCGACGCCTCCCAGCCAATTCCCCCCAGGAGCTAGTAACCGGGAAGTTCACTCAGCCGCCATCTTGCCTCCCCCTCCTGAAAAGTCCCAATTTATATCTTATAGACCAGTCCTTTCCATTACCTTCCCACCAAATCAATGTCCAGACACTTCCTGCCCTGAAAAAATCCTGAAAAAGCCTGGTCCCGGAGAACCTCCAGCGGTGCCCAGCTGCCTCTTCCCAGGAGAGACGGCAAGGCAAGCTCACTCAGCCACCATCTAGCCTTTGCTCCTTAATGCCAAATGCCCTGCCCTTTGAGGTGCTAATAAATGTTTATACAGCGACTTTGTAGAATGTAAGAATTATTTTCTAGTGATTCTTATGAAGTGCTAAAAAGGATGAAATAGAGATCACTACAGAAACTACAGAGCAGTTTTGTCTTTAGTAAAGAGATTTGGGGCCATTAAATGGTGGAGTATTGGGAGTATATTATTCAAAAGGGTCTGGGCTTCAGAGGACCCAGTCTGCTCAGAATAGGTAATTTTGGAGTAACATTTAGTAATAGCAAAAATTATTTTTGTTGATACTTTATGATCCCAGATAATTAATTTGGTGAGAAGGTAACTCTTGAAACTGACTTTAAAATGAAATTATTTAACTTCATGATCTGGATTTTCCTCCAATTTAGTTTTTAGTTTAAAACTATAGCATATTTATAATTCAGGCAGTAGTTAATTGAATAAAAGAGACAAGCCAGAAAACTTCATATTAAATTAAAAACAAGCCACCTTTTCCAAAAATATTAAAATATGGGCGCTTCTCTTGTTGTGTGGCCTCTTTGGACTAAGAACTTCTGGCCAAAGTACTTCAATTTAGGATGTCCCAGCATCACATTATTGTGATGAATTAGGCTCTGGGATCTTTTTTTTTTTCTTTTTCTTTCTTTTTGGTCTTTTTTAAAAATAACTGATTCATTTCTTAGATATGGCAGGGAAGCAGATTTGGCTCAAATGATAGAGCTTCCGCCTACCACATGGGAGGTCCAGGGTTCAAACCCCAGGCCTCCTGACCCGTGTGGTGAGCTGGTCCACGCTCAGTGCTGATGTGCTCAAGGAGTGCCACGCCACGCAGGGGTTTTCCCACATAGGGGAGCCCCACGTGCAAGGAGTGCAAGCACCCTGTAGGGAGAGCTACCCCATGTGAAAAAAGCACGGCCTGCCCAGGAGTGGTGCCACACACACACAGAGCTAATGCAGAAAGGTGATGCAACAAAAAGAGACACATATTCCCAGTGCTGCTGACAAGAATGCAAGCAGACACAGAAGAACACACAGTGAATGGACACAGAGCGCTGACAATGGGGGAAGGGGAGAGAAATAAATAAAAAATAAATCTTTAGGAAATAAAAAGAAAGATACAGCAATACAATTTGAATTTGCCCTTAATTTGGTCTAAGCATTAATATTTGTAAATTTGAATTTTGTGCTTTTACTTCTTTGGAATAATAAAAATGTGAATTAAGTATGAAATGACTTAGATGAGGTAGGGGTAAGAATTAATTTTAAATTAGATAAGCATTCAAATAATTGGGACTGGACCTCGATGACATCATTGGTGGTCAGAAGACAGTGATTTGCATTACTCAATTTATATTTTTTTCCCTACAGTGACAGGCTAGGAAGAGGAGCTTACGCATTTTGGAAGGTATAAACAATGCATTCATTTAAACTCTTACTCCTGTCTTTTCCTTTTTGAAGGTGCACTTACAGAGTGCTATGATGAACTGGGAAACAGATATCAGCTTCCAGTCTATTGCTTGGCGCCACCAATCAACATGATAGAAGAAAAGAGCGACATAGAGACTCTGGATATTCCTGAGCCACCACCCAATTCTGGATATGAATGTCAGCTCCGTTTGCGCCTTTCCACAGGCAAAGACCTCAAACTTGTGGTCCGTAGTACAGACACGGTATATCACATGAAGAGGCGGTTGCACACAGCAGAAGGAGTGGAACCGAGTAGTCAGCGTTGGTTCTTTTCTGGCAGGCCTCTCACTGACAAAATGAAGTTGGAAGAGCTGAAGATCCCAAAGGACTATGTTGTACAGGTTATAGTGAGCCAACCTTTGCAAAACCCAACACCAGTTGAGAACTGAACTGATCCCTATCGTCTGGTCCCACAACGCCCCCCCCACCCCCGCTCCCTTTTATTGTTGTTGTTTCCTATTCTACCACGTGAAATTTATTTTCACTGCTCCGAATTCCCTGTGAATGGATTTAGTTCTGAGGAATGACCAGTGAAAAATTCCATCTGTGATGGAGACCAACAAAAATAATTAATAAAACACAAAGAGCCAGCCTTTGAGACTCATGTAATTACAATTTCTAATTTGAGAGGTAGTTAAGAAATAGATAATCATTTATTTTAAAACACCCAATAATTATATAATAGCTGTAATTAAATGATTTGGATCTGTAAATGGAACATTGTATCCATGAAGAACAGCACCTGGCACTATTCGAAAATAGAATTTTTTTTAATAAGTCAAATTATTCAATTTATGGAAATGATCAATGACAGTTACAAAACTTAAGCTTTTTTTTTTTTATTTTTATGAAAACCAAAAGGGCAGTATTTAAGGTTTGCTTCTATTCTGGTTTTAATTATTTGCTCCATTGATACTTAGCCATAAAGGAATAGAGACTGGCATATTGTGTTTCACTGTTGCTTTCCCCATCCCTATATGTTGAGCTCCTTATTTACAGTCACACTAAATATTGACGCCTTCCATCATATTGGTGGCAGGTATCCTTCTGGAACACTAGGCAATAATTTAGTGCAGTCAGATCTTTGAATGTCAGTTGACACTCAGTTGAAACATCTCTTATTCTCTTGTTGCATAGGTATTTTGAAATGTCTATGTAACAAAGCTGTTTTCATATCTAGGGTTGGAAGGTCACTACTATTTAATGCCTTCATTGATCTTCCTACACTGCTTGGAAGTTTTCATAACTAACTGCCCCCAGATGCATAGGTCCTGGGCCAGGAAACACAGTGAATCTAGTACAGCTATTCCCACTGCGGAGTACTAAAGTATTGAACTCTTCTTTCTGAAATTGCAGGAAGGATGTAAGGAAAACCCATTCTATATGTGCATGGGCGAATTGTGCCTGATTTTGGTCTTTTAGAGAACATTTCAACTTAAAATTTACAAATGTGAAAAGTGTACTGATGTTACTTAAACATCAGCAGTGAGACCAAATGATGAAGCATTACTTTATGCCTTAGTGCTTTCCTGTTCACTGTTATCTCTTCTCATGGTGGAAGAGGTAAAGTAGATTGGGGACTGAAAACCCCTGTGAAATAACCTGATTCTTCTCTACTGACTGTAGTAAAGCTTCCAAGGATTATATGAATTTCAAGATTTTAGAAGTTGGCTCCATAAGTGAACAGGGGGCTAACACATGATCCTTGCACCCCTGACAATCCATGAGATGGAAGAGTGGAGGCAAGAAGGCACTTCTCAGATGGGAAATATCAAACTACCACACCTGTTTGGATGTGAAGCATCATTATTAATTGTGATGGCAAATGAATCTGCTAATTAGTTTAAATGTCATGTTTTAAATGGTATTAAATTTCCTATAGCCTGATTAGATGTCATATCTATAATTGTAACTTATGTTTTCTAAGCGCTTTACTCCTTTTTTTATGCAATCATTTTTAAGATTGTGGCTATATCTGATTTGGGTTTGCTGAATTCAAGAGAAAACAGCAGCATTAATTCCAAAGGAGAACTTTATATTTGGAAATGGAGGTATGAAGTTATTTCAGGATAATACCCCTGTCGTCAGAAAATTTGTTCGTTTGTGTGCCACATTGAATATCAACATCTCTCAAAATTTGTCAACACTTTTAAGAAAAATATGTTCACACCTATTTTTCTTAAGTATATTTAGTGATGTCATCAGTAGTCTATAGTTGTTTGTTGATGGTTTGAGCTCTCTTAAGAGTTTATTTTATTTTAAAGGAATATATACTTTGAATAACAATTCTCTGGGCATGTTTAACTAACCTAGGTGAGAAAACCATGGTGCTGTTTAATTGTAAATAGATTGATATAAGATTGGACCAATACTTGATGTGTATAATTTTAGTATGTAGGATTTTTGTGCTTTTTTTAAAAAAAAAAAAAAAGTTCAATTTTTCTCTTTGTCTTTGTCTTTATTCTGGGTTCTAAATTTTTGTTACTCTGTATAGTGGTAATCTGCCTCATTCTAATGAAAAGTTTGAAGGTTTTCCTTCTTCACATAGTTCATTTTCACCAAACTTAGGCTCTGCTTTGCCAAGCCATACATGGTCATTTATAGATATACTGCATCTTTGCACTTAAATCTTGGTCTAAAATAGGTGGTTGTTTTTCTCTTTAAGAATTGTGTTGTAAACCAAATTCTTTTTTTGTTTTCCAGAAGCACTGAGCTTATTGATTTTGGATCAGAGTGGCAAATTTTGTTTTACTTTTTAAGATTTTATTCAAAACAGGTGATACACTTGCTTGGTAAAGAAAAAAAAAAGTCCCAACATTCCAAAGTGAAAAGAGACTCTCCCCTCCTTCCTGTCCCTCATCTCCTATTTCTCCTCCCTGTTAACAGTTTCATGCATCACAATCACCTGGAAGGCTTATTAAAACACAGTTTGGGGAAGCAGATGTGGCTCAACTGATAGAGCACCTGCCTACCACATGGGAGGTCCAAGGTTCAAACCCAGGGCCTCCTGACCCATGTGGTGAGCTGGCCCACACACAGTGCTGATGAATGCAAGGAGTACAGTGCCACATAGGGGTGTTCCCCGTGTAGGGGAGTCCTACGTGCAAGGAGTGCACCCCGCAAGGAGAGCTGCCCCATGTGAAAAAGCACAGCCTGTCCAGGAGTGGCGCCACACACAAGAAGAGCTGACACAGCAAGTTGACGCAACAAAAAGAGACACAGATTCCCAGTGCCGCTGACAAGAATGCAAGTGGACACAGAAGAACACACAGCTAATAGACACAGAGAGCAGAAAATGGTGGAGGGGAAGGGGAGAGAAATAAATAATAGATTAAAAATTCTTTAAAAAAACAAACACAGTTTGCTTCTCTATCCCCAGAGTTTCTGATTCAGGTCTGGGTGGTACCCAATAAGTTGCATTTCTAACAAGTTCCCTGGTGATGGCCGCTGCTGCTGCTAGTCCCAGGTCTACCCTTGAGAACCACTGCTGTAGCATATATGAGTATATGAGTACATCCCTTTCCTTTTTTCTCATAAATAGCTATACTATTCTTGACCCTTGGATTTTCTCTTATATGGTAAATCTTATATATTGAAACATATAAGTCGATCCAGAGCTGCTTCATTCCTCTTATAGCTGTAATAGCATTCCATTGTATGAGAGTGCCACCGTTATTTTCTTAATTTGGATCAGTTAGGTAGTTTCCAGTCTTTTGCTACTGTGAACCAGCCACAGTGAAAGTCCTTTTATATAGATACATCTTTGTGTCTATATACATTTATAGAATGCATTCCTAGAGGGGAAGTTGCTGAATCGATCAGTGTGTATATTTAGAGTAGGTGATGAATTGCCCTCTAAATACATTTTTACCAATTTATAACTTCTTATTTCCCTATACCCTGACCAACTGTTTGATCTTTACAATCTGAAAGGTGAAAAGTTTAATCCTGTGGTTTTTGTATTTTTCTTCTGAGTGAAGTTTAACATACTGTATATTTAAAACCATTTGTATTTTTTCCCCTGTGAATTGCCCTTTACCTCCTGATTTAACTTAGGGTTCACTGTGTAGTGTAGTTCCATGGAATTTTGTTGTTGTTCAGTTACCATATATACGATCCAACATTTCCCCTTTTAATCATATTCCGATATTTCGGTGCTGTAGAATATGTTCACAATGTTGGGCTACCCTTACCACCATCCTTTACTAAAACATTTCCATCATTCCAAATTTTAATGTGCATTCCTGCACATTTTAAGCCTTAATGTCCCATTCCCTGTCCCCATACTGTCCCCTCATAACCTATATTCTAGATTCTGACTATGGGTTTGCATATTCTAATTGTTTCAAATCAGTGAGAGCATACAACTTTTGTCCTTTCGTGTGTGACTTATTTCACTCAACACCATGTCATCCAGGTTCATCCATGTTGGTGTCACATGTATCAGGACTTCATTTCTTTTTATGACTAATAGTCAATTGTGTATGTATATACCACATTCTGTTTATTCATTCGTCAGTGGATGGACACTTGCGTTCCTTCCATGCTTTGACAATTGTGAATAATGCCACCATGAACGTTCGTATGCAAATTCCTGTTCAAGTCTCTGCTTTCAATCCTTTTGGGCATATACCTGGTAGTGGGATTGCAAGGTCATTGATGACAGTTCTATACTTAGTTTTTTGAGGAACTGCCAAACTGTCTTGGTGGCTGCACCATTTTACATTGCTACCAGCAAGAATGATTATTCCTATTTATCTGCATTCTCTCCAAGACTTGATATTTTTTGTTTCGTTGTTAACAGTAGCCATTCTAATGGGTGTGAAAGAGTATTTCATTGTGATTTTGATTTGCATATTTCCCTGATGGCTAATGACGTTAAGCCTCATTTCATGTGCTTTCTGGTCATGTGTATATCTTCTTTGGAAAGATGTTTATTCAGATCTTTGGCCCATTTTTTAATTGGTTGGTTTTCTTTTTGTTAAGTTGAAAGATTTCTTTATATATTCTGGATTTTAAAACTAAAGGTTATGAATTGTCTGTTTATGTTTGCTTATATTCCTACTGCATTTATTTATCTCCCCCCCCCCCCCATTGTTTGTGCTCACTTTCTGCTCTCTCTATTTGCTCTTTGCTCTCTGCGTCTGCTCATCTTTTTAGGAGGCACCAGGAACCAAACCTGGGACCTCTCACGTGGGAGATAGGCACTCAATCGCTTGAGCCACCTCGGCTCCCTGCTTTGTTGTGTCTCTCATTGTCTTTCCTCTTTTGTCTTCTTGTTGCGTCAGTGCACCATGCCTGCCCATTGTGCCAGCTCGCTGTCCTGCTTGTTTTCTCCAGGTGGCCCCGGAAACCGAATCCAGGACCTCCCACATGATAGCCGGGAGCTCAATCACTTGCTCCACACCTGCTTCCCCCTGTTGCATTTTGTTCTGTACTCTTGACTTGTAAATACTCTGTTAGGGAAATTAGTCCTTTTCTATAATATGTTAATTTTGTGTGTGTGAAATTTTCCATGTGCAAATTTTAAGTTTTACATGGTATATATGTCAGTATTTTATGGATTCTGGGTTTCCTTCATAACTGCAAAGGGTCTTCCCCACTCTGAGATTATTTTTTTAAATCTCATGTTTCTAGTATGTCTTTCATGGTTTCATTGTTACCTAGAATGTATTGTGGTGCAAGGAGTAAGGTAGCAATACAGATTTATTTTTCCAGATATCTACCTGTTTTCCTATTTGAAAAATCTTCATCTTTTCATTGATATGAAAAATTCACCCTTATTTTATGGCAAAGTTTTAAAAATAATTTGTTAAAAGGGCCCTTTTTTGTTAATTGGACAAATTAACAGATACACCTTTGTGTTCCACCTTCAACTTTGAAGTACTATTATTTGGTATTTTTGCTTATGGAGAAAAGAAAGAAGAATGTAGCTGATAACATCCCTTGCTGTTGCCAGTCTTTACGGTTTCCTTTTGGGTCTCTTGTGGCCCTGTTGCTGTCTGATCCCTCTGTCTGTGGGGCTCCTGGGGAGGGTAACCATGTCCATCTCAGCAGGTGTCACCCTGGCTGATTTGGCCTTTTCTAGTCTTTGTCTTTGGCATGAGGCTTAAGGTAATGATAGTAAATGAGAGCTAAAAAGACTGGTGGAAGAGAAATGATTTCACTTTACTTAGCCTCCTCTAAAAGTCCTTCCTTCTTGTAACTGACAGTGTTTACAGAGGAACCTGCCATTCATCTACCCCTGCAAATGCTGCTGCTCTCTACCCAGTACTTGGGCACCTTGAACAAATACACACTTGGTTGGCCAAGAAATTCTAATGTAATTATGACATAGAAATAATAGTCTTAGGTACATAGAAATGTACCTAAATGTACATGGTCTAAATTGTGTACTTAAAAACATAATCCAGTGGATTAGTTCATTGTAGAAATAATGAAACAAATTGAAGGATCTTCACACATACCTACACACACACTTTTTTTTTTTTAATTGTCAGAGTGTAATTGAGAAAAGTCCTAAAGTGGACACTGAGAGCTTTTTTTTTTTTTGCTGTACTCTTAGTCCCAAATGAATATCACTTTACCGGTGCAATTCAATTTGTTTTTACACAAAAACTTAGGCCCATCAGAGCTAATGCTTAGTTTCCAGACTGCAACCTAGAACCACTCAGCTTTTTAATAGTTCTTTTTTTTAATCTAATAATGACTCAGGATATCTTTTATAGTCACCCAAATGATTTCCAGAGAGGGAAGGAAAACATACTACCTTCTAATTCATGAAACTTTAGTCATTAAATATGGTTTAAAATTCATTTAGCCAAAATTAATATCTTTTATGCTTACCATCTTTGGCTGCCTCTCCTCCCTCCTTGCTCCCTCCCCTTCTAAAAAAATAGGGGTATAGTATCTTCACTGCTTTAGCAATCAAGAGAACACTTGTCATGGTTTCCCTCTTTTTCTTCTCCTCCTCCCTCTCCCCTTCCCCCATCCTGCTGTTTTTGCTATCTGTGGACATTCACTGTGTGACCTTCTCTATCTTTTCCTCTTTTTTTGTCTTCTCATCTTTCTCCTGTAGGATTCACCATGATTCCATCCTGGGGACCTCTAATGTGGAGAGCGGTTCCTTGTCAGTTGAGCCACCTCAGTTCCTGGTCTCTGCTGCGCTTCACCTTGATTCTTCCCTTCGTCTCTCTTTTGTTGTGCTGTCATCTTGCTGCATGACTCATTTGCGCAGGCATTGGCCCACCACATGGGCGCTCACGCAGTCACTCAGCTCGCCACACGGGCACTTGCATGGGCACTTGGCTCACCATGCAAGTACTCAGCTTGCCACGTGGGCACCTGCATGGGCATCAGTCACCACACAGGCACCCACGTGGGCACTCGGCTTGCTGTATGGGCGCTTGGCTCACTGCGCGGGCACTCGGCTCACCACGTGGGCACTGACTCACCATGCAAGCACACTTCTCTTTCACCAGGAGTCCCCAGGGATCGAACCCGGGTCCTCCATATGGTAGGCGGAGGCCCTATCACTTGAGGCACATCCGCTTCCCTCATGGTTTCCCTTTATATATCTCAGGAGCATTTCCTCTTGGGAAACAGGAGAGAGAAACTTTCTGAAAACCTCGTCGTAGTTTCTCCTCCTCCCAGAACCATGCCTAGATCCTAAAGCTATCAGTAGCCAAAGCCATGCGAGCTCGCAATAGAGACACCCACATCAAGTGAGCTTAGTGGTGAGCTACCGTGAACTGTGGCCATTCTCTAGCGGCCATTTTCCAGTTAAATAATACTAGCGTCTTAGTGCAATGCTCTGTGCAGGGCCGGTGCTGTCTATACTTGTTTGGCACAAGGTAAATTTCTTGCCAGTGTAATTGCAAACGCTTCACCAAATCGGATTAAGGGAACAGCACCGTTCTAAATGAGAGATGCTTTGCATCTTTTGGTCTTCACAATTCCATGAGACAGGTATCATTTTTCCCCATACGGAACACCCAGATCAAAGATAGTAAGTGACTTGGGTGCATTTCCCTCCCTAACTCCATTCAGTTGTGTGTGTGTGTGTTTTAAGATAAGTAATTTTATTATTTAATAAGCATTAAACCAGTATGTGATGCATTACAGGCAATTGCTAAAGAGATTGCCTCTGTTCGTTTTTGTAGTGCTATGGGAAAAACAAGTTTTGGCTGCTAAACACATTACTTATGCTCGTAAGTGTTATCAGAGTCACATGTCTCTTGGAGTACAAGGTCTTTGTAGAAATTAACATGATTTACGACAAGTTTGACAATCTTAGGTAAGCAGCATTGTTTGCACATTGACGGTGTAATCACATTTGCTTTCTAATGATACTAGACACTCTGGAACTCTGAATGCCTTAAGGCCACTTTTATTACCTAATGTACCCTGAAGAAATACTTGGTTTATCATGCAGGAGGTATGTTTCTTTAACCCCCAAACTTGTTTAGAAATTTATGATAGAAAAAGAAGTGGTCATGAGCATCATGCAGTGAAATGTTTTTTGAAAACTTATACAAAATCTGCTAAAACTAGAGTAACAGCTCCTGACTGAAAGGAGGGTGTCTAATTGACATTGACTTTGAATACTGGCTATACTACTGGTAAGCCCTATGTTGTTGGGTAAGGCTCTTAGTGTCTGTAATTTGAGGATAATAATACCTAATTCACAGGGTTAGAAGGATAAATAAAGTCCTGCATCCAAAGCACCTGTCTATCCCATAGCCAGCGCTAAATAAATGGTAGGAATCATCATGAAACATCACAATACAGGCAGGTAAGGATTCACAATTTCTGTGTCAAAATAAATTAAAACTATTTAAAGAGTTAATTATTTAAAATTTTTAAATGATGCACAGGTATGTACCTAGTAGTTTAGGTATAGTTGCTTAAGCACCTATAATCAGAGATTAATTCAGGTTCTAAGAAGAACGCCTCTCCATATCCTGTAATTCAGTTTCCCTTATGGGAAGGCATTTCACCAATGGCCAGTGTAGAAATTTGATATTATTGATGAATTCCAAAAAGAAGGATTATGTTTGTAAACTGATTTTTTTCCTCTGGGCATATTAGATTATATTGGATTCAGAGCTTTACTTGGTTAAGTAATCAGGTAAACCTCTGGTGCCAGTATGTCATTGAGTGCCCACCCTTGGTGGGTGGAGACTCACAGATAAAAGGTATGGCAAAGGACAGAGTTGGAGTTTGATGCTGAAGCCTTAAGCTGGAGCCCAGGGAAGTAAGCTCACAGATGAAAAAGAAGGAAGACCCTGAAAGAGAGGAACCCAGGAAGCCTGAACCCTCATATACATCGGCAGCCATCTTGCTCCAACATGTGAAAATAGACTGGTGAGGGAAGTAACTTATGCTTTATGGCCTGGTATCTGTAAGCGCCTACCCCAAATAAATACCCTTTATTAAAACCACCAATTTCTGGTATTTTGCATCAGTACTCCTTTGGCTGACTAATAGAGCCAGTCTAAAGTTTCTTGCCTCCAAATGGTCTCAGCCTAAGAATTGGGAGAACAGAAAGGATTCTGAGTATTGGACCACCAGTGACAAATCAGGAAAGCTTCACCTTTCAGCTGCTTAGCTCCAGCAAATGTTTGTAATTATTTTTTACAGGGCTGATCTGAAAAGCCGAGCAGAACTGGGACATGTCAACAAAGAGAAAGTGGTTATTTCACATTACACAAATGTGAGTTCTGTGTAAAGTTTGCAGATAATTAAAATTAAGAAATTGCTGATTGAGGAGTGCTTATTTAGACCCTTCATATGTAAAAATCATTGTAAAGATACTCACTTTGATGTTTAAATTTATTTTTAGACATGTTTACAGTTTTATTTTAATCATTTAATATCTACAATTAGGTATTTTTGTTTTTTAAATAAGACTCTCTAAGCGACTCATACGAACTTTGTGTGACTCTTTCTTTCTGAGCAAAGATTTCTCCTCTTTCTCTTTCTCTGCTTTCTGCCTTTCTTGGTATTTGTCAATGGAGAAGATAGTAAACAGCTTAAATTCCTTGTAATTAAGAAACTTGGAGAAAAAAGAAAAATTATTTTAGGAAGAATTTGATACTTTGTTTCAGATGACAGCAAGATTGTGATCATTTCTCACTTAAAAACTTGGAAACTAATGAGGATCAGTAATTAGGACATAATTTTCATCTAATTGTAGTATAGTGCCCAGAAATAGAGAAGTGTTGTAGACCCTAAAGGAACCAAGGGTCACTTCTCCTGTGTCAAGTCCAGGTTCTTCACAATATGCTTGTCCCATCTTTTTCAAATGTACCTTCCACTTATTTCCCCAACATGGGGAAGCCCTTCAGAAAGGTGCAATTCACCATCTTTATCATAGCTGTTTTCTCTTAGGATTTTACTCATGTGTTCCCACCATGCAATTCCTTCCTTTCTCCTTAGTCAAAATCTATAAACCCTTCCCCAACACCAACTGCTGCCATGTTAATAAATTTCCTCCTCTAAACTTCGCTTTGGTGTCCATTCTGCAGAATGCAGCACTTGGTTGTGCAATCTTCTCTCTTCCATGAACTTACAAATCTCTTCATTTTTTTTCTGATCTTAGCACCATGCAATATGCTTATTTGATTAGGTTTTTCCCACCCTTCTCCTCACCTACTGTACTTAGTAGGACACGGCCCTTTGCTTTTGGCCAAAGAAGCTGCCCTTGTCATCCTTTTGAAATCTGCACTTACACGGTCACCTGTGACATCAAAGTCATGGTAGAGCTCTTTGAGTTCCTGTTTTTTAATATTGAAGAGAAAGCTGTAGATTTTAAAGTTGACTGGGCCAATTTTCAGGTTCCCATCCACATCTAGCAGCTCAAAGACAGGCCGGGAGTGGCGATAGATAAATTGCTCTTCCAAATTGTTCTGTTTTGAGAGAAATATGTAAGTCAAGGATCAGGGTATAGGTGCCACTCTCTGTTTGTTACATAAAGACTTGTATGTTGACTGGTCTATTCCATAGAGAGCCAAAAGGCAATATCACAGAAGCTCAGAGTTGCTAGGATTCTATCATCAACGCATCAAGTCCTATTTTAGCATCTGCCTTCAAGGGGAGTTTACTACCACCTGAAGTAATTCTTCTGATCACTGTAATCCATTTCCTTACATTCAGTGAAAATCTCCTTATGAAGCATAGCTTTGGTGATAAAATTATGACCACACAAGGCCTCTGGCTTCAAGGACTGGGAAATAGGAGAATAGACTGCTGGAACTGTGTACAAGGTTAAGGCGGGAACTGAAAGAGGAGTGTTCTCATCTCTACCAGGCACCCTTTCCGAGAATCCTCTGAGAACAGGGGCCATTGAGGGAGGGAGGCACTTGAGATTACTCTTATAGGATCACCACATAGACCAAGTGGAGAAAGCCATGCTGAGAGGGAGCAGGATGGAGAAAAGTCTGTTGTCTAGAAAAGGAAGTCGCATGGGAAGGCTGGAAATAGGTGGGGGCAGCAGCAGTAGACGGTCTGGGCAGACACTACTGAAAATGTCTAAGTTACAGATGCACCATTTGGGAACCAAAATAACACACACCCCCCTCCCCATTTTTAAACTAGGGGCTACACCTTTAGCAAGGTGACGGTAGCAGTCAAGCTCTGCCGCCTCTGCTCTGAATCCTCACTTGTTACTTGCCTGATGTGCCAGCAGTATGCAAACCAACATGTAGAACTGGTCAAAACCAATCTCACCCACAGCATTCCAGTCCAGCATGTCAAACACAATCATGATCTGTGCTCGGTTCAAATTGGTCACATGATGAAGGAAGTGAAAGAACAGCACATCTGTTATGGCGGGGAGGTGAGGAGATGATTATGTTGAAAATTCCCAAAATGCTACACAACTGGGAGCCGCATAAATAGTAGTAATTTTTAAAATTATTTTTAAAAAAGCTTTAGAACACAGAAATGTTATGTAAAAAACATAGGGGATTCCCATATGCTCACCCCCTCCCCCTCCCATACTTTCCCACATTAACAGCATCTTTCATTAATTAGTGTGGTACGTTTGTTACAATTGAACACATATTAAAGCATTGCTACTGACTGGACTATAGTTTACATTATAGTTTACACACTGCCCTGCACAATTTTATGGGTTATGGCAAAATGTATGATGGCCTGAATCCATCATGGCAAGTCATGCAGCAATTCCAATATCCTGAAAAAGTCCCATGTTCCACCTCTTCTTCCCTCTCCCTCCCCTCAGAACCTCTGGTGGCCACTGCCTTTATAGCCATGATGGAAGTTCCTCCATTGCTAGAATAAGCTTGTCTACAACAGAATAATAGTAAGTCTACTTTAGTCCATTGTTCATTCCCCAACCTTGAGGATTTGGGGATGGTGATGCCCGCTCTGTTTCTAATTGAGAGGAGGCTTAGATCCCATGAGGCAGATGGGTGGAGCTATCTTGCTTGCAGTTGCAGGCACTCTCTGTTCCTTAGGGTGGGCATTGTCCACCATCTCCTTATTAGTGGTCGAGTCCAGTGAACTGGGCTGTGTTTATATGCTGAGTCTGGCTCAGAGAGAAGACACATTTGAGCAACAAGGAGGCTTTCCGGAGGCAACTCGTAGGCAATATATAATACTAAGCTAAGGATCATAAGTACAATCATTAATGTCAAGGGCCTGGCGTAATGGTCTGTCCTCCTTCACTAGGCACTGCCCTTGTACTTGGGGGATTCTTGCTGTTCTATCCGAGAATGTAACAGATCTCCTGAGAATGGGAATTCAATATCCTTTTGGTTGTTGTGTGGGTCTCCACCCACGGAGACAATGCCCCATGAACACTCGAACATATTCATATACCCGGGAGGCATGTCCCAGGAGCACCCCTCCCCACACATCCCCCATCACCGCCATCCCACACCAGATCCTCCCCTGCCACAGTTGTGATCCTTCTATGATCCAAAACTTCTCCAAAAATGAAGCCAAAAAAATTAATAAAAATAAAATTATAATTCTAAAGTAACAAAATTAATTTTTTTAAAAAAATGGGAATAAAATAAGAACTTTTATACATTGTGCCTTTTATCATTGAAATACCTGTTACCTTGTATGTACAGTGACAATTTCTTCTGAATATCTCCCCCGCGTCCTATTTTTTTCAATTTATCGTCATAGGGGATTCCTATATACCCAACTCCTTCTGCCTTTTCCACTCTCCTCTATTAATAATATTTTTACATGGGGATGGTACACTTGTTACAGATGATGTACAACTATTGAAGCATGGCTGCTAAACACGGTCAGTGATTTCATTATGGTTTACATTTTGCACTGTACGCTTTTATTTTACAGGGTTTTGAATAAATTTAAAATGGCCTGTATCCGATATTGCAAGATCATGCAGGACAATTCTAAATGGTAGTCATTTTGAAAGCTCATTGACCTGGAAGCAAAAATGACTTCTGTGACTGGCTTCTCTGCTATGCCTTTCACAATTCCCAGCAACTTCCTCACCATTCTCAAACTGCAGTTGCCCTTGAGCTCTGTGGAAAAGCATCATGCAGATGCTGTGGAGGATGGGCTAGTGGACAGGGCATGCTCTTGACCCCAGCTCACAGGCTCAATGCAGGAGACAGATGTGCATCCAGGAGTTACCATGCAAAACAGGCACAAAGTACTCCTTGTGAACGAGAGGGAGAGCCGTTCTCCCTGGGGATCTAGGATACTTTCTTGGAGAAGCTGACATTTTACATAGGGCTTTCCCTTGAAGGAGATAGATAAAACGTGGGAGAAATTTAAAAAAAAAGTATCGTAATTCTTCATGCCTGCATAAAGTAAATGCATTTGGCTGTGGGGAAAGGGAACTAACATTATTGAACCCCGTACATGTTAGGCACTTTTAAATGCCACGACGTATTGAACCAACCAACCCTACAGGGAAAGTGGTGTCACAACCCTTTGATAATAGGCCTCAGATATTAACTTTACCAGGGCTTTTCGATGCGTATTGGGCATACTGATCACTTGAAGATCTTGTAAAAATGCAGATTCTGATTCAGGAATCTGGCATGGAACTGAGATTCTGCATTTCTAGCAAGCTCCTGGGCGATGCAGATGCTGCAGGTCTGTGGACCACACTTTGAGGGGCACAGGTCTACTCACATAGTAAGTGGCAGAGTTGGGGGTCAAATATAAGTCTGAAGGCACAGCCTGTTTTCTTTCCACAGCAAAGCCACATCTTTTACACATTAGTTAATGTATATTCAACCATATATATTCAGAGGAAAAATATTGTAATGTAAAGATCAAGGAAGGTTTTTGCCTGACATTCCACTCACCAATCACATGTCTTAGCAAGTAGAAGATGGAAGAATGAAGCATGCTGGTACATTAATACATTAGTACATATATATACAAAATCCTGTGTAATTTAAGGGATTTTCAAGTGTAATATATGTGATTTCCACTTACCCGTTGATTATAGAAACTATCTCCTACAGCAGCTGTGTCTCCATTAAATATCTAAAACACGTCTATGGAATTTGGAGTCCCAGCTGAAGACAGCTAAGAGCACAGTGAACCAGCGGTCACAGTGTCATGATTTGGGGGCTTCTGGTGGTCTCTTGACATTCCTTCTCCATGCCCCACCAGATATGAGCATTTGGGAACAAAACCCCATATTCAAAGTGATGTTTGTATAGTTGCTACTTGAAAAATGTTTTAGTGTGGGACTTAGTAGCTACTTAATCAATCCTGATTTTAAACCAGCTGGTTCTGGCCCACTCACATCCCCAAGCAAGGCAAACCTAAAACACAAGCTTCACTCTTGCAGGTCGCCAGCCAATCCCTTGGTGATCAGCAGACATGTGATGACTTCGCCTCTTGGGTAATTGCATCATAAGGAGTGATTTAGTTACTAAGGAGATCAGACTCTTCTCAGCAAATGTTCCAGTGAGACTAAGTGTGTGCTTTGGAGTCACAAAGGCCCGGGCTTCATTCTTGCCTTCGCTGTTCACAGCGAGGTTCCCTGCCAGGTACCTTATGTAGGGGAGGGTTATTGGGGGAGAGTTGATACAAATCACTATGTGAAGAAAACCTGAGGAATCTCATTATGAGAACAAGGTGCCCTCTTTTTAAATTTTTTTTTCTTAAAGATTGAATGGACTTCTGAACATTTTTACAGAAAACCCTTTATTCACAAATTTCATTTATCACTGAGGTCAAGATGTGTGGATGATTAGGATACGTTATTTATACCCATTATTCTAAAAAGACTCTAAAGTGTTTTTAGTTATTATAATTGGTGTTTTATTAGTTTATGGACTCAAATAGGGCCTAGATAGTCAACATTTTTTGGTCACTTACAGATCATCTGTTCCACCTCCCATTTGGCAGATGAGAAGTAAAGTCTTAGTGAAGGGTCCTGAAGGTTAATGACTGAGGGGGACTCAAACCCCAGGAATAATAATTATGAAGTTCTTATGCTGTGAATTTTCCATACATTATCTCCTTTAATTATCATGTTTAAATATCTATGAGATTGACTCCATTATTAGAAGCCTCATTTTACCAGATAAGGAAAATGAAACCTTAAGAGTATAATGACATGTTCTCCAAGTCACCAAGGAATAATGGGTGGGATTATTCAGGATTCCAACCTAGGCAGTCTGATCCTGTAATTCTATCCTCCTCACTGAACTGCCACCAGTCTCAACTCTGTTGGCATTTTCTCTCTGTGCTTCATCTAGAAGGTAAAGTAAATATTTGCCAACTAAATGGTTTCTGGTTCTGGAAACATTTCTGAAGGTACTGACCGTTCAAGGTATTTCTGCGGTGCACGTCAAGAAGATGAAAATAGTCCACCAAGGCCTTCACGTTTCTCACTGATAGTAAACAGTAGATTTTGTCCAGATAGAGGTACCACAGAAAGGATCCTTTCTTCAGTTTCATCTTGGTACTTAACTCAAAGACTGGCAACCTGGAATAGAATAGAGAATTTTACCTTGGAACTAGAATGTTGGGAAGAGTATCTGAGGATCACTGGCAGTGAAGGTCTTCCTAGGTAAAAAAAAAAAGTCAGAGGAAACAGTCAAAAAATGAATATTGCTTCCTCCCAATTCTCCAGCCTGGCTATAGGTAATTATTGTCCTGGATCTCTTGTTAACTTGATTATGCTTCTATCACTAAAATATGTCAGTTCTAAACTGAAATCACAGACTGTTTAGAAATGAATGAGAGTGTGTACTATATATGAAAATGTGTGCTGTGTGGCCAAAGCCATTCTCAGAGGAGCATTTATAGTCTAAGTTATTTATTGGAAAACAAGGGAAATTAAAAAATACATGAAAAAGTATTTAAAAAGCCTAGAAAATAGAGTAAAATAAAACCAACCAGAACATTTTACCTTTTGTATAATGGAAAATTTCAAATATATTAAGAAGGAGAAAGATTTGTATATAAGTCAGGTTTCTCTAAAGAAACAGAATAGACAGGAGATATCTATAAATAGTATGAGATTTTATAAAATTCCTTCACGTCACTGTGGCGATGCACAAGTCCAAATTTTGCAGGGAGGCTGCAAGCCAGGACTCCAACAGAGGGCCTTGATGAGGTCCCAGGAAACGTTGGCTGTCTGAAGTAGAGCTGGGAATTTTCTCTGAATGCTGAAATCACTTTTCCTTATCAAGGCATTCAACCGATTGAATAAAACGTCACTCATTGCTGACGGTAATCTCCTTGGTTGATTGTAGATGTAATTAGCCATCTATGCAATCAACTCGCTGATAATTAAAGTCCATAAATGTCCCTGCATTACAATTAGCCCAGTGCTTGCTTGACCAAACCACTGGGTACCATTACCTGCCCAAGTTGACACATTAGCCTAACCGGCACAATTAGTGTGATAATACTTCATGTTCTCATTACCCAGCTTCAACAAATATCAATTTAGGACCAATCCTGTTTAATCTACTGCCATCAGCATTACTGGATTATTTAAAGCAAATTCCATAACTAACATTTTATCTGTAAGTATTTGAATATAGATTTCAAAAAGTGACTTAAAAAAACAACACATAACCATATTATCACACCTAAAACAAACCAAAAAAAAAAAAAAATCATTCCTTACTGTCATCCGATATCCAGGCAGTATTCAACTTTACCTAACTGCTTCTTAAATTTTTTTATAGATGAATTGTCCAAACCAGGAAACAAAATGGATCTATGCACTATATTTAGCCTCTCTAAATCTTCTTAGGTTCCCCCTTTCTTGCTCTTTCTTTCTTGTAGTTTTATTTGTTAGAGAATCCATATTCTCACATAGAGGGAACAATCTGGTTTTTGCAGATTTCGTCCACAACATGTTAGTTAGCATGTTCCTCTGTTTCCTGTTTTCCCTGTGAAGGAATAGTTGCATTGAGAGTTAAAAACTGTTTTTGGAAAAGACCAATAAAAACAGACTAATTTTTGGCAAGTGTGATGAGGAGAAAAAGTGATTTTGAAAATTAGGAATGAGAAAGGAAACAACTATTGATATGGAAGAGCTTAAAATAAGCATTAGAACACTATGGACAACTCTATACCAAAAAATTTGCAAATCAAAACTAGCTGTCCAAAAGCTGTATAATTGTGAGCTAAAAATGTGAGCCACATATGTAATTTTTTTTATTACGGAAGTTGTGGGTTTACAGAAAATTCATGCCTAAAATACAGGGGCCCCATATACTACATATGTAATTTTAAATTTCCTTAGCCACATGTTTTAAGTAAAAAGATCTCCACCCTGATCAAAATGGTGGAATGAGATGTTTCAGGGCTCTGTCCCCCCACAGAAGCTTTAAACAATCAGCAAGAATTGGCAGAGATCTCTCTCTCAAAACTCTGGAAATGAGTTAAAGGACTGCAGATACAAGGCGAGGGCTGAATCACGAAAGAAGTTATTTAAAAGTGGTAGAATCTTGTGGCATCCTGGCTGACCCCTCCACCACCCCTCACCAATGTGGAGTTGACCCAGGCTCCAAGTATAGATCCCTGGTCCCAGTTCTGGAGAAAGAAGAAAAACCCTCATGCACACAGTGGGAGCTTGCATGTCTCAGCCAATGCGGCCTGAAAGAATCAGTGAACTTGAACATAAGGTGACTGAAATCATACAGTCTTAGTTGTGGAAAGAGGAAAGAATGAAGATAAGTAAGCAGAACCTGAGGAATCTGTGGGACAGGATCAAGTGTACCAATATGCTCATTGTGGAAGTTCCAGAAGAAGGAAGAGAGAGGGAAGGAGGGAAGGATGGAAGCAGAGAAGGGGAGGGGGGAAGGGACAGAGAGGGAGGGAAGGGGCAGAGAGAATATTCAAAGAAATAATGACTGAAAACTTCCCAAATTTAACCTAAGACATGAATATATACATCCAAGTTACTCAGCAAACTCGAAGCAGGATAAACCCAAACAGACCCACCACACCATGCTATAAACAAATAGTTAAATGCCAAAAATAGAGAATTCTGGAAGCTACAAGAGAGAAGCAAAGGAGCTTCAATAAGATTAAGTACTAATTTCTCATCAGAAGCCACAGAGACAAGAAGGTAATGGGAAGACATATTTAACGTCCTGAAAGCAAAAAATTGCCAACCAAAAATTCTGTATTTCACAAAACTGTCTTTAAAAAATGAGGGAGTGATTAAGACCTTCTCAGATAGACAAAAGTTAGGAGACTTTGTTACCACTAGACCAGTCCTATAAGAAATGCTAAAGGGAGTTCTGCAGGTTGAAAGGAAAGGACGATAGAAAAGAGATAGAAGCCACATGAAGAAACAAAGATCTCCAGTAAAGAAAAGGACATGGGTAATGAAATACCAGACTATTGTAGTTTTCATTTGTAACTCCACTTTTTACTTCCTACAGGATGAAAAAGGCAAATATATAAAAAGTGATGATAAATTAATGGTTTTGGACTCATAGTATATAAATATGTAATTTGTCATAAGATCTACATAAAGGTAGGAGGATGGAGGATTATAGAGACATAGTTTTTGTATAATTTTGATAACTTAGTATCAAAGCAAATGAGATTATTATTGATTTAGGATGTTACATTTAAGCCCTATGATAACCACAAAGAAAATACCAGAGAATACACAAACTCATAGAAACAGAAGGTGGGATAGAGGTTACCAGGGGTGCAGGCAGTGGCAATGGGGTATTAATGCAAAATGAGTGTAGGGTTTCTGTTTGAAGTAAAGGGAACGTTCTAGTAATGGACAGTGGTGACAGTACTACAGCATTCTGAATGTGACTAACCCCACTGAATGACATGCTTGGAAAGGGTGGGGATGGAAGATTTATGTCTTGTATATATTTCTACAATTTTTAAAAAGGATAAATCACAATTAAATGCAAAACATCATACTGGATGGGATCCAAGATTGGAAAAGACAAGACTCAAAAAGACTTAATTGGGCCATAAGAAAAAATTAGAATAATGAATGTAAGAGAAGCGGATGTTGGCTCAAACTATTGGGCTGCCGTCTACCATATGGGAGGTCCAGGTTTCGATTCCTGGGGCCTTCTAGTTAAGGCAAGGTGGCCCATGCAGGAATGCTGGCCCACGTGGCAAGCTGGCCCGAGTGGAGAGCTGGTGCAGCAAGATGATACGACAAAAAGAGACACAGAGAAGAGACAATAAGACACAGCAGACCAGGGAGAGGAGGTGGTGCAAGACATGGAGCCCCTCTCTCCCACTCTGGAAGGTCCCAGGATCAGTTCCTGGTGCTGTCTAAAGAGAAGACAAGCAGACACCGAAGAACACACAGCAAATGGACACAGAAAGCAGACAATGGTGGGGGAAGGGAGGCAGGGAGAAATAAATAGATAAATAAATCTTTAAAAAAAAAAAGAATGGGTGCTTTGGTGTCTTCAGAGGGCTGCTCAGGAGAAAGTTTATCCCCCTGTGCAATCTGGTATTTGGAGGTTTTTGTTTTGTTTTGTTTTAAGATTTACTTTATTTATTTATTCCCCCACCCCAGTTGCTTGTGCTAGCTGTGTCCACTTGCTGTATGCTCTCTGTGTCTGCTTGTCTCTGAATCTGGGACACCTTGAGCCACCTCAGCTTCCTAGTTTGTTGTGTCTCTCATTGTCTTTCCTCTTTGTGTCTTCGGGTTGCATCAGCTCACTGCGTCTACCCGTTGTGCCAGCTCGCTCTCTTGCTCGTCTTCTCCGGGAGGCACCGGGAGAAACACAGGACCTCCTGTGTGGTAGGTGGGAGCTCAGTTGCTTGAGCCACATCCGTTTCCCGGAGGCTTTTACATAGGTGCCGCCATCTGCTTCTTCATATCTGCCTGGATCTCACGCAGAGTAGAGCCCGGGGGTTGTCACCTGGCTCCCAGGCAAGTAGCAAAGGATGGAGGAGTGGGAGCCCAAGGGACAGTGGGTCGCACAGACAAGGGGACTGCCCGAGCAAGTCGCTCCGAGGAGGAGAGTGGGGATGATAGGACTACGTGCCTCTGTACCTTTCTGGCAGCGCCAACAGCTGCTGCTCCAGCGGCTGCGTAAGGGATCTGCAAATAACGAGCAGGAGAGCGGCAGGGCCGCCCAGGCCGATGGGGATGTGGTCCCCCTGGGCCCTCAGCCCAGCCTCAGCCTCCTGGGTCAGCACCAGCACCTGCAGAGGCCACCAAGGAGAAGCAGTTAAAGGAAGAAAAGATTCTAGAGTGTGGCCAAGGGCTGAGCCTCGACGTGGGTGATTGAGGTGGCCGAGGAATCACACAGGATGACCCCGCCAGGCCAGCTGGACGCCCCCACCCCTCTGTGTCCTGATCATGCATGAAGAGCAGCACGAGTGTGTCGGGGAGACGTACCAAATCCTGGTGGAGGGAGAGGGTATCCCACCACCCATCGAAAGCTTCAGGGAAGTGGCATTCCCTGCAGACATCCTCAGAGACTGCAGGAGAAAGGCACCCAGCCGCCGACGCCCGCTCAGCTCCAGGGCATCCCTCCAGGCTGCCCGGCCCCGACGTGCTCGCCTTCACTGGGTCGGGCAAGACGCTGGCGTTCACCTTGCCCGTCCTCATGTTCCGCCCGGAGCAAGAGAAGGGGCTGCCCTTTGCCCAAGGCGGGGACCCTACGGACGCCTCATCTGCCCCTGGCGGGAGCTGGCCAGCAGACCCCCAGCATCCTGGAGCGCCCCTGCCGCCTGCCGCGGGAGGACAGCTCGACCACGCTGGCTCGCTCTCTGCCTCGGGGCGCGCCTGCCAAGCACAGATGCAGACTGTCCAGCGTGGCGCGCCTGCCACAGCGGCCACCCCGGGCGCCTCGTGCACCTGCCGCAGAGGAGGACGGTCAGCCTGGACGTCCGCCGCTCCCCGGCCCTGTGCGAGGCCGCGCCATGCACGCGGGCTCCCAGGGTGACGTCCGCACCGTCTTTTCTTATTCCAGAGGCCAGCGGCTGACCCTGCTCTTCAGCGCCACTGTGCCCACGGAGATTCAGAACTTTGCCGAGAGCGCCCTGGTCAAGCCCGTCTCCGTCACCATCACACACTGCCTACCACGTAGGACACAGTGTGGCCGGGAGCGGCTGAGCCAGTGTTGGGCTGAGAAGGGTTCCACCTGCGAGAAGCAAATCCAACAGTGTAGAAGCACAGAAATAGCAAGGTGCAAGTTCCCCTTCCAATACCCAACCAGGGTGACTATTGTTACATTCGGTTTCCATCTCTCGGATGTTTTATAGACAGACAATAAATGTACATAGAAAACATACACACACACACACAAAAAGAAAGCGTATACAGTACTTACATAAATACCATTTTTCTCAAATCAAAGCATTTTCTACTGTACAACTTGCCCCACTTGTTTCTCCAATACGTTTTTTAGACATTGGTTTATTCCATTTTTACTGAAGAAACTGTATTCTTCTATACTATGACAAAAGCAAATATAATTTGGAATATAGCTACCTAAACAAAGCTTTTCCAGAACCAAGGAGATAATTTAGGAGGAGTGGAGACGGTACAGCATTTTTAATATTTTTCCCAAAACAGGGAATATTTTAAAATTCAGAAATGAAACTGAAATATGAGTAAGTTTGATTTTATACTTAACATGTTCCTGATATTTATCTATTTCTACTTTCAGTTCTAGGAATTTTTATTCTTCATTGCATATGTCAGTCTGTTGAATTGTCAGCACGCTGCTTACTATGCCGAGCTGACAGCCAGAAGGACAGGCCTGCGAGGCGCCGACCCACTCAGCGCAGGTGTCAGAGTACCCGGGAACTGCCTGGCTGACTGTCTCTGAGGGACAGATATCCACTCACAGAGGGAAGGGACAGAATGAGGCCAGCTTCCCTAGAGGATGCCACGTGCCCATGGCCAGAGGTCCTGGAACACCGCTGGTGCAGGGAGAGCTGGCCTAGGCACACCGCTCCCGTGCCACCACCTGGGGTGGTGGTGGGAGCCGATGCCATGAGGTGGACCGGCTTTAGCCGGGCTGTCTCCAGGGAGCATTTACATAAGCCCTGGAGAGTAGAGGAAGGAACATGGCGCCATTTCCCATCTGCTGGGTGTGTTGTCTTCCAGGCCCCCTCTTCCCAAGCGCAGTATTTGTGGGCCTCGGGGAAAGGCGGCAGGCTGCACCCAGACATCCCCTCCCACGGCCTCTCACTTAGGATGGCCGTGTCCTCCCGCAGCCTCTGCCGTTTCACCTTTATGAAATGCCTCTCTTTATCCCCGGGAAGACTGCTTGGCTCGATGTCTGCTTGGGAGCAATGCACCCCAGAAAAAACGTGGTCTTAGAATTGGTCCACACTTGTGGGTATGAACTCTGGCAAATGGGACCTTCTGATGAGGCAACTTCAGCTAAGGTGTGGCCAGGTCAGGAAGGGTGTCAAGCCTGTGACAGAAAGCCTCGTAGGGAAGGTCAGAGAGAGAGAGAGACAGAGGAGGCTGGAGGAAGCAGCCTGAGGCCGAACGTCAGTGGACCCTGGAGGAGAAGGGGGGGCCAGGGGAGGCCGCCAGGAGCATTGCCACGCGACGGCAAGGCCGAGGACCCAGGAGCGTTGGCAGCCGCCCAGAAGGCCAGACCTGGGAGAAAGCATCACCTGGAAGCCACCTTGATTTTCACTCTCAATCTTTCTGTGGGTCTCTGATAAATAGCACAGAGTTGGGCCTTGGTTGTTTTCTTTTTCATCTTTTCTGGCAATCTTTTTTTTTTTTAAGGTTTATTTAATTTCTTTCTCCCCACCCTCTCGTTGTTTGCACTTGCTGTGTCCGTTCGTCTTCTTTGTTTCTTTAGGAGGCACTGGGAACAGAACCTGGCACCTCTGATGTGGAAAGGAGGCACCTAATCACTTTAGCCACCTCCACTGCCCGCTTTGTTGTGTCTCTTGTTACATCATCTTGCTGTGTCAGCTTGCCGTGCCTGACCGTCACCCCAGCTCACCATCATCTTTAGGAGGCACTGGGAACTGAACCACAGACCTTCCATGTGGCAGGCGGGAGCCCAATTGCTTGAGCCACATCTGCTTCCCTGGCAATCTCTTAATTTAATCTCTTTTAAGTGCTTAGCCATTAGTATTTAATGTAATGACTGATATGGTTATATTAAGTTCTCTAACTTGCTATATGTCTTCTAATTATCCTAACTGTTCTTTTGTTATCTATTCCTGCCTTCTTAAAATAAACCAAGTATATTGCATTATTCTAAAAAAACAAAAAACAGGAATGTATGCTCTGTATCATTAAATTTCTTGAACTTGTTATCTTCACTTGAAGTAATTACATAAATGAATACCTTGTTCTTAGGAAATGCATATAGAAGTTTTGTGTTCAAGAAGTATGATGTGTGCAACCTGCTCTCAAATGTTCAGAAGAGATAGATATTACATAGATAGATAGATAGACAGATAGATAGATAGAGATAGTAGATATGGCAAAAGTGGCAAAATATTAAAATTAGTGGATCTGGATATTTGAGAGGGGAATGTATGTTGTAGTTCTCTGTATTGGGTTTCTATTATTTTTGCAACTGTCCTGTAAGCTTGAAGTTATTTTAAAATAAAATGTAAAAAGAAGTGAAATTAATCATATATTTTTAATCCAGCATATCCAAAATATTATCACTTCAATTTTAATCAATATTTTAATGATATATTTTACATTTTTTGTACTAACTCTGAAATCCAGTGTGTATTTTACAATTGAGGCACATCTCAGATCAGACCAGACACATTTCAAGAGCTTGACAGCCACCTGTGGCTAGTGGCTACCATACTGGACAGCATACATCTAGATGAATAGAATTTTTTTTTCTAGGAAAATTGGCTTAAGAATAATTTTTTAAAAAACAGCAACACCTGAATTAGCCAATAAGCACAGAGCGGGGAGCAAAAAAGGTCATCAGTGACCTAACACTAAGAACATATGCTGGCTCAGATGGTTTTATGAGGAAGTTTCTCCAAACTATCAAGGAACAGATGGTTTCTAAGAAGTTCTGTTTCAAAGTAATCCTGATTTCATTAATATGATGAGCTAGGTTGTGTAGATAAATTTTCTCATTAAACAACCAACAATTCTAAGGATAAGATCATCCACAACATTGAAGAGCTGAAGAAAGAATCAGGCAGGAACCCAGAGAAGCAACTTTGGTTGTCATTGCATGGGGAGCAAAAGTAAGCCTATGGCCCCCAAAGTGGGGAGAACACCCAGCACTTAAAGAGCTAGACACCAAAGGGCTACACTCTCAGTGTAAGGATCAACCAAAAGTTACACTACAAGAATCAATTTCCTAAGAGACTGAGAAAACTTGCCATGGCACTGAGCAGAACAGCAAGGGGAAAACAATCCCTGGGAAGTTATGACCAAACTAGCCCTAGTTCATGTAGGCAACCCCAATTCACGTCACGTGAATGGTCCAAGAAGCCTCAAGCCCTGAATATAAATGAAAGTGGATTTGAACTGGTAGGATCCCCAGGCACCTAGCAAAGCAAACACATATCCTTTCTATAGGATTGCAATTTTTAGCTTAGGTCTCAGTAAAAACCCAGAAATGATTTTCCAAGGAAATGATGCACGATGAGCAAGAAGCAACAGATTCAGCAGACAGCAGAACCAGAACTGTAAAACCTTTAGATATTTGAATTACTCAACTATGATTATGAAATAATTATGCTTACTATTTTTAAAGTAAAAAGATACACTTTAAAATGGCTGTAAAGAATAGGAATCTACAAAAATTTAAAAGATTTGAAAAATGACCAAAGAGATCAAAATTTCATTTGTAGAAATGAAGAATGCAGTAATTGAAATGAAAAACTGAGTGGATGGGTTTAACAAAGGAATAGACAAAGAATGGATGAACTAATAGAGAGATCAGAGGAAACTAAAATGCAATATAAGAGAAAATTTATGAGGGAAAGAAGCATGAAGGATAGAGTGAGAATATCTAATATATCTAATTAGAGATCTAGATAGAGAAGAAAAAATTAATGGGAGAAGAGTAAAATGTGAAGGTATAATAGTTGAGAATTTTCCAAAGTCAATGAAAGACACCCATCCACAGATTGCATTCATCACCATCGTTATCATTATCAACAATGGAACAGTTATAAAGGTATGTCCCAGGCACAATTCTAAATGCCTCAACATATTAACTCATTCAATCCTCACAACAACCCTACAAGGTAGACAATTTTTTAAAAAGATTTATGTTTTATTTATTTCTCTCCCCTTCCCTCCCCCCCCCCCAGTTGTCTGAGCTCTGTGTCCATTCGCTGTGTGTGTTCTTCTGTGTCCGCTTGTATTCTTGTCAGTGGCACCAGGAATCTGTGTCTCTTTTTGTTGCGTCATCTTGGTGCGTCAGCTCTCCATGTGTGTGGCACCACTCCTGGGCAGGCTGAACTTTTTAGCGCGGGGCGGCTCTCCTTTTGGGGCACGTTCCTTGTGCGTGGGGCTCCCCTACACGGGGGACACCCCTGCATGGCACGGCACTCCTTGTGCCATCAGCACTGCATGTGGGCCAGCTCACTACATGGGTCAGGAAGCCCTGGGTTTGAACCCTGGACCTCCCATAGGGTAGGAGGGCGCTCTATCAGTTGAGCCAAATCTGCTTCCCCAAGGTAGAGACTATTATGCCTATTTTACAGATTAGGAAACTGAGGCTCAGGTTTGGAAAGTGAGTCTCCCAAAATTAAAAAGTCAGTTAGTGGTAGAGTCAGGATGTGAACCTACATAATTTGGCAACAACCACTGCTGTTGCTGTATTAAATCACTATGCTATATTGCCTTTCAGAAGCCTGAACTCGTATGTAATTTAAATAAGGAGAAATAAAACCTGTACACATCAAAGTGAAACTGTAACCTACCAAAGACAAAGAAAAGATTTAAAAGCAGCCAGAGAAGATAGAAAGATTATCTCAAAGGAATGATGGTTAAGTTAATGCCTAACATCTCTATAACATGGAAATACAGTGGAATAATATCTCAATGAATATTTTACAAAATCCAACCAAGCTAGAATTACATACTCAGAAAAATATCTTTCAAGATAATTGAGACATTTCTCAAAAAGTTAAATGTAGAATTACCATATGACCCAGCAATTCCAGTCCTAGGTTGCATATACCCTACACAATTGAAAACAGGTATTAAAACAATACTTATACATGAATGTTCATAGCAGCACTATTCACAATAGTCAAAAGGTGGAAATAATCCAAGTGTTCATCAAAAGATGAATGGATGCCTGGACAGAACTTTTTTGGAGTAATGCTTCCATAACTTTTTGAGCTGTCCTTTCTATGTTAATTTATCTCTTGAATTTGAAATAAAGTTTGAATTTTAAAAAGATGGATGGGTAAACAAAATACGTTATAGACATGGAGACATGGAAAGGAATGAAAACCTGATATATACTACACCATGGATGGACTTTGAAAACATCACACTAAGTCAGACACAGGAGTCACACGTTATCTGATCCATTTATATGAAATATCCAGAATAGGTAAACCCATAGAGAAAGAAAGCAGATGAGTGGTTTCCCAGGACTAGGGAGAGGGTGGTGTGGGGGTGACTGTTGAATGGGTATGGGGCTCCCAGTGGGGTGATGAAATGTTGTAGTTGCACACATTGTAAATGGACTAAATGCTGCTGAAATGTACTTTAAAATGGTTAACTTTACGTTATGTGAATTCCATCTCAATTTTTAAAAAAGGAATGAGGAAAATCCATCCTAAATTTGGTCAATTTATAGAGAATGTAAATCAAGGAAATACAAAGGACAGGAGAGGTACATGGTAAATGATACCATAGTGATACAATCAGAAAACCCAGACTGTGGGGGCCTCTGAAGGAAAAAGCCAATGGCTGTGTACAGACTTAATTTGGATCCTAATTTTTTTTTTTTTGAGGTACCTGGGCCCTGGATTGAACCCAGGATCTCAAAAGTGGGAAGGTAACACTCAATTGCTTGAGCCACATCTGCTCCCCTAGACTGTGTTTTCAAAAGTCCATGAAAGCAGATAATGAGATTACTATACATTCATATTTGGAACCAAAGAAGACAAACCCATTTTTAGAAAATGTTTTCATCAAAAAATAAAACGTTTTTGTGTTAAAAAATTATAGTGATTTTATTTTCTTATGCAAGCAATCATACTTATTTGTATGACAACAGCACATCAAACAAAAAGACTGGTAAAGAAAAATACCTCTATTCTCACCAAAGGTAACTGTTACTTTAGTGTATAGCTATAACGCTCATTGTCATAGGATATAGTTTGGCATGAAGATATACAGATTGATTTGTAGCTTTTTTTTTTTTAGTTCATGAATGTCTTATAATGTATTTTATCGAACCCTTATTATTCTGAAGTTAGATTGTATTTTAAACAGGGCTGTGGCTGTGTTATATGTCATTTGGGTGTGTGAAAATATAACTGAAAAATATTAACTTACAAAAATAAAAAGCCCATGACAGCAAACAACTTGCAAAAAAGCATAAGAAAATGGAGGGGTAGGAATACTGACTGTTTGGATGTAATTTTAGGTGTGATGGTGGATATGGTTGCTTTTTAAAATATGAAATGATATCTGGAATTTGCTTCAAAATAATCCAGGCTTGTGGGTGACAGTGTACAGAAAGCAGAATTTGTCATGAGTGATTATTATAGAAACTAAGTAATGAGTACACTATTTTACATATGCTTGAAGTTTTCTATAGTGAAAAGAAAAGTTAGGATTAAATAAAGATATTTTAAGTCCAAAATTTAAAAATAATAACTAAGAGTTATCACCAACAGGGTTCCTCTGCAGAATTCCAAAGGAGGAACTTCTAGTATTCAGAGAAAGATCCCAGAGAGAAAATCCAAGATGCAACAAGGAAATAAAGAGCAAAAATTAGTAAAAATATGTGGATAAATCCAAATAAACATCGATGGGGTAAAACAATAATAACAATAATGTTATACAGAGTTCTTAAAAAGAGAGAAAATTTAAATGCATACAACTATGATGTCAGGTGGGAGTGGGAGGATGAGATAAAGTTCTAAGTTCCTCTTGTCTAGAAGGAAAAAGCATAAACTTAAATTTTGATAATTTAAAGATTATATTTTTTGGAATAATGACTAAAAGAATAGAAATAGAATATGAAATTCCAAATTCAGTAGAAGAATAACAACAATAGCAATAACAATCCAAAAGAGGCAAGTAAAAAAGAAAAGATGTGGGAAGTGGACTTGGCCCAATGGATAGAGTATCTGCTTACCACATGGGAGGTCCGCAGTTCAAACCCCGGGCCTCCTTGACCTATGTGGAGCTGGCCCATGTGCAGTGCTGATGTGCGCAAGGAGTGTCCTGCCACCCAGGGGTGACCCCGAATAGGGGAGCCCCACGCGCAAGGAGTGTGCCCCATAAGGGGAGCCGCTCAGCGCGAAAGAAAGTGCAGCCTGCCCAGGAATGGAGCCGCACACATGGAAAGCAGACACAAGATGATGTAACAAAAAAAGAAACACGGATTCCTGGTGCTGCTGATAAGGATAGAAGCAGTCACAGAAGAACACACAGCGAATGGACACAGACAGCAGACTACCGGAAGGAGGGGAGAAAAATACATAAATAAATAAATCTTTAAGAAGAAAAGATGTAACCAATAGAAAGAATTTTGTGTGATCTATTAACTTTTAAAAAAGAATTTAAAAAAATAGAAAGCAAAAGATAAAATGGAATATTTAACCCATATATGTTTGCAATTATAGTAAATGTATGACTCCAATTAAAAGCAAAGATTATGGAATGAATGAAAAACATATTAACTATGTGTTTAAAAAAAATACATCTAAGACCCAAAAGAGAGAAATGTTAAAAGTAAAAGAATGGAACAAGATAAAAGAAAGTCATTGCTCAATAACTGATACAGTAAGCAGAGAAAAACCAATAAGGATTTAGGATATTTACACAATAAGATAAACAATTGACCCAACAGATATATATATATATATATATATATATAACTTCATGCAACAACTGCAGAATATAAACACTATTTTCAATAATTTATGGGTCATATACAGAAATTTACCTGTACTAACACAGAAAGCAAGTGTGACAAATGTCAAAACACTACTATTGTATAGTACACATTCTCTGGCCACAATATATTTAACTAGAAATCAGTCACGGAAGATAATTAGAGGGAACGGATGTAGCTCAAGTGGTTGAGCGCCTGCTTCCCATGTATGAGGTCCTGGGTTCACTCCTGACCACCTCTCCCCCCAAAAAAAGATAATTAGAAAGTCTCATGTTTTGACATTTAGGAACTATACTTCTATATAACTCGTGGATAAAAGAGGAAAACATGGAAATAAGAAAAGAGTTCAAACTAAATAATAAAATACTATGTATCAAAATGGACTGCAGGGAAGCAGACTTGGCCCAGTGGTTAGGGCATCCATCTACCACATGGGAGGTCCATGGTTCAAACCCGGGGCCTCCTTGACCCGTGTGGAGCTGGCCATGCGTAGTGCTGATGCGCGCAAGGAGTGCCCTGCCACGCAGGGGTGTCCCCCGCGTAGGGGAGCCCCGCGTGCAATGAGTGCGCCCCGTGAGGAGAGCCGCCCAGCGTGAAAGAAAGTGCAGCCTGCCCAGGAATGGCGCCCCACACTTGGAGAGCTGACACACCAAGATGACACAACAAAAAGAAACACAGATTCCCGTGCTGACTACAACAGAAGTGGACAAAGAATACGCAGCAAATAGACACAGAGAACAGACAACTGGGGTGAGGTGGGGCAGGGGAGGGGAGAGATAAAATAAATAAATCTTAAAAAAAAAAAAAGGAAGGCAGCTAAAGCAATATTTAAAGGGATAGTCCTAAATATATTAGAAAGATAAAAGCTGAAATTAGTTATGTACCAAATATATTAGAAAGATAAAAGCTGAAATTAGTTATGTACCCATCTAAGAAATTAAGAAAAATAGCAAAACAAATCCCCCCAAAAGTAGGAGGGAGTAACAAAGCCAAGAGATACATTAATGCAATGGAAAATAAACATGTAATAGGTAGAATTAATAAAGTCTAATTTGTTCTTTTGAAAAAAGCTATTAAAATGGCCAAAAATGATTTATGTACCTCCGGTGTCATCTTGCTGGTATTTCATTGAAAATATTTTCATCTAATTCAAAAGTACCACACTGAAGCAAAAGTGTTAACAGGGAAAGCTCTGTGTATGTGTGTGTGGGGGGAATATCGGAACTCTGTATTGTCTGCATGATTTTACTGTAATCCTTCTCTAATTAAAAAAAGGGGGGAGAAATTGGGAATAATGTTTTTACTCAATATGCACGTGCCTGAAACTCTTTCACAAAGCATGATATAAATAAGTGCCAAAGCAGCTCTTTCTCCCGACAGGCTTGTGGATCGCGTGGGGGGATCCCCTGGGAAGCAGGAAATCAGCCGGGAAGCCCCGGCCTCTGAAGGGCTGGCGGCGGCGGCAACAGCGCTGCATTTCGCGCGCTAGGAGGCAGCACCACGCCGCGGAACCCACGTCGGACCCGCCGCCAGGACGTGTGCCCCGAGGAAAGTGCCTCGGGCCGCCCGGCCTCGGCATCCTCACTGGAAAAGTGGGGGCGAGCAGAGCACCTCGCGTGGTAGTTGCGGGGCAGATTCAATGAGCTAACGCGGGTTCGCCGTCTTGTCACTGTCACCCATCAGCGGGCGCTCTCGAGATTCCAATTCGCTCTCCTCGCGCCCACCAAAGTTCTGGGAGCCCTGGGGCGCGGCGCGGCGTGGCTGGCCTCCCACATCTGGACGGTCCCGCCGAGGGGTCCCCAAGCTTCTCTAAATCCCAGCGTCAGGCTCGCGGGCGCGAGGCGCGCGGAGACTACAGTTTCCAGAGTGCCCCGCGGCGACGGGCGGGGCCGGGGAGCTCCCGCGGCCAATTAGGGGGTCCCGGGGCGCTGCCGGGGAGCTGCAGGTGGAGCCGGGGGCCGGTGGGCGGGCGCCCGGAACGCGTCCCGGGGCTCGCGGGTTGGGCCGGGGGCGCGGTGCGAGCGGGCTCGGCACTCCGTCGGCGGCCCCCGACACCGAGCCGAGCGGGGGCGGGGACCTGGGCCGCCTGCGCGGTTCCGGGTGCTCCCGCCGCGGCGCAGCCCAGGGCGCACTTGACCGGGGTCGGGCTGCGGGGAAGGGCGGGTCTGGGGAGAGCCCCCGAGCGCCGCGGCGTCCTCCAGGCCCTCCTCCTCGCGGCCGCCGGAGCCACCGCCGCAGCCGGCTCCACGGCGCGCCGCGGCTCGCGCGCCCCCGGCCATGGCTTTTGCCAATTTCCGCCGCATCCTCCGCCTGTCCACCTTCGAGAAGAGAAAGTCCCGCGAATATGAGCACGTCCGCCGGGACCTGGACCCCAACGAGGTGTGGGAGATCGTGGGCGAGTTGGGCGACGGCGCCTTCGGCAAGGTTTACAAGGTGAGGGCGCTGGAGGCGGGTGGGCGAGCGCCCGGGGCGCCGAGAGCGGCTCCGCAAGGAAGGGGCGCCTGCTCTGGTCAGCTCCGGCCACGGCTCCGGGGGCACAGGGGGAAGCGCCAGCCCTGAGCCTGGGGTCCCAGGACCCCGTTCCGGTGACCCTTGTTCTTGGGGCAACGTCACTCAGCCCGTCTGAGTCCCTGCGCGCCCCCTCTGGGCTTGGCTGTGGCGGTGGAGCTCAGTATCTGAGTACTTCCTGTGCTCCAGGCACTGCACTCGGCGCCGCAGGGGGAGACAAAGGGATGCTCCTGGGACCCCAGCACCCGGGGGGGGGGGGGGGAAGGGTCGCCGGAAGCACTCGCACTACAACTGATAAGAGACATACTAATAAGTGAGACCACACGGATGATGGGGGAATGGCGGGGTGATGGGGTCGGAGAAGCTCGGCTGCGCGGGGGAGGGCCGGAGACAGGACAAGGTGTGACCTGTAGAATGAAAAAGGCTGGAAAAGGTGGCCTGGGGCTGCGATTTCGGGCAGGTCCGGGCCTCCGGAATGTTGAGCTGCGGGGAGCAGACTTGATTCTGTGTCTGAGTCATAGTTGGGGAGTCTCCCAGTCTGCAGTCACCTCTCCCCTAGAGCAACGCGAGTCCGGAGCTTTTGTGAAGGGGTGGGTGGGGCAGAGCTGATTAAATCTAGACAGGATTGCCACCGGACGTTGCCTGGTTTCTGCTCCTGCGAGTCAATTTTGTGTTGCTGAGTTGTGTTGGGGACTCATGCACCAACAGCTTGACTCCACTCTTTCTGGGATCTCCTTTCCCCAAGGAAAGTCTTTTAGTGGGAGAATTCCGCATGCTAAACTGGTGTGTACCTCCTGGAGCGTGCCTCCTTCCTGAGCCAGTCATCACCTCCTTGGGGCTCCTGAAACCTGAAGGCCACTCTGCCCCCATGATTACTCTTTCAGGAAGCTGGACCACAGAGAACCCCTCTTCAAGCCCACAGGGCCAGGGCTTAGGCTCTTTGACTTGAGAGGGGTCTGTAGTGTGGTTTCTTGGACTATGGTTCCTGGACCAGGATCATCTGCGTTATCATCAGCGTTATCTGGGAGATTGTTAAAAATGCAGAATCCCAGGCCCCACCCAGACCTACTGAATTAGAATCTGCATTTTAACTGATTCCTAAACACATCAAAGTTTGAGAAGCCCTGCTCTAGAGGCTTAGGGTGGGGGCAGTTTTGAGGCCACTTGGCCTGGTCCCGCGCTGCTTTTGTTACTTCACCCCCTCCCCTCTGAGCTAACACTTCCTGTTCCAGGGTGGAACCCCCACAGGAGCAAAGGTCCTGTGGATGGAGAGGCAGGCCTCAGCGTTGTGGCCTTCGGGCTGTCTTGATTTGCTGCCCTCCTTTTCCTGGGGGCTCTGCATGATTTTGAGGGCAACCAGCACACTCTACCCTGTACATGCTTTACCCTTTTCCTAGCTGCACCTTTCTACTGATGTCACGAAGAACCAGTCCACCGCCTCTCCACTCCCCCTGGACACCCTGCCCTGCGTCCTTGCCTGCCAGGGACAGAGCCCGTCCCGTGTGCTCCGACCATTGACGGCAGCTGGACCTTTGCTCAGCTCACTGCATCCTCTGCCTTCTCCAGATGCTGCAGTTGGTGTGTTTAGTGCATGCTGTTGCCTCTCACTGGTGTTTTCTTTTTCCCCATTAAGGCCTCTCTGTACCCATCTAGTCCCCTTCCCCCACTTTATCCTGGCTTCCAGTGTTTCATTTTCTTTCAAATCTTAATGCAGAACTTTGCTTTTGCACTTGTAAGAGATTCACGCCCCCCCCCCCCCCCCCCCCCCCCCCCCGTTTCAGTTGTCATTTCCGTCTGCTTTTGCTCTGTTAAAATCCCCTGCAATTCTTGGAGTTTCTTACAAAGGAGCTCGGGTGATTTGCAACATCTTTTGTCTCCTCCTGGTTCTCCATAACATATGGGCCCTTTTAAATTTGAGTCCAGTTCTCGAAGCTGTCATAGTGCCCTCCCTCCACCTCCAAACCCAGGCTTTACTCCTAATCGAGACGAGCAAAGCTAGGCCAAGAGAGCTGTGCGACTCTTGATAAGCCTGGGCGATTTATTCTGTTACCTGCCTGGCCTTAGTGTGTACTGCTGTCGTCTAGCTGACCTCTTATGTGTGAGGACCCTGGGGCCCAGAGAAGGGAAGGAACTAGAGCCAAAGGCTCTGGGCTTCAGTTGAACACTTTTTCCTCAGTGTCCAAGGAAGCCCCATCCTGGATGAAAGACCCCGTCATCTCGGCTTCCAGTCCTGGAGAAGTGCTGCTTACTGTGCCCTTCTCTCTGAAGCTGAAGCTGGCACTGCTTTTACTAAAGAGCCTCTAACCAGGGACCGTGACACGTGCCCCCATCGTGGTTCCTGGGCATGGTGTCTGTGGCAGCACAGGCCGGAAGTTCCATCTCGGTTTTACTGCTGCGACCAGAGCTTCCATTTTGACATGGCGCCTGGGGAAGCAGCTAGCTCTGAGCTGGGGAAGTGGTGGCCGCACCATCTTCTCTCCTTTTCTAGAATTTGCAAGTTTTCTTTGGGCAATCTAGGTGGTGAAGGGGAAGCCAGCCTGTCAGGAGGTGACTCAGCAGTTCCAGGTTTTCTTTTGAGACTCTTATTCAAAGCTTCAACATTAGCATTCTAAAGATATAGAGGTGGAGACTTTCCCTCCTTCTCCTGGATAGGCCTTTATCAGTCTGCCGAGGAGAAAAAGAGGTGGATGCCATTGATTTTGTGCACAGTCAAGCTCGCTCTCACCCAGTCCCTACTCGATTGATTCCACATTGTTAAAAAAGACAATCATTACAGTCTATTTCTAGATACAAAGTAAGGCTCACAAATTACATGGTTTCAGGATTTTTGTCATTCAAAATCACCTTTATTCTGAAGATGAGGTAAAATAGGGGCTGATAGACTGTTGAATGGGAAAAGCTGTCTTCAGCAGGGCGTGTATGCTGTCAGAGCAGCAGGGCGAAACAGGTGCTCTCGTGCCAAACACCGACATTTCTGTGCAGAAATGAAGATGTGGGTCAGCAGCCTGTGATTATTTTTTGCTTCTTGAATATTGCTTTGGTTTTGATCTTATGTTGTCTTTAAAGTATAAAAAGTTTATTGTTTTGCCAGTTTAAAAACATCTCCTCGGTGTGGGTGTAGCTTAGTGTTGGAGCACCTGCCTCTCTTGTACAAGGTCCCAGGTTCAATCCCCAGTACCTCCTAAACAACAAAACAAAACAATAATAATCTTTTCACTAGTTTAAAATGGGAAGTATACCAAAAGAAAAAGAAAAAGAAAAAAAAAAAAGAATACAAAGAAAAAAAAATACTGTAACTCCCACCAATTGACATTTTGGTATATTTCCTTCAGAGCTATATGGATGGTTTGGCAAATTTTTAAAAAAATGGAGTTGTAAGCATATATCTCTACATCTTTTTGCCACCTTCCATTTCTAAGGCCGTTTACTATATTATTCTCAATACTTCACACATACCTTCTGGGATGTCTCAATTCCTAGCCTCCCCCCATCCTACTCTTATGGCTATGTAAGTCATTTCTGCTATAATGTGACATAAGCATTTCTCAGAATCACCGTGCTGTGCAAAATCGTGCAGTAGGCACCAGAGGGCTTATGGGGAAGATGGGGCACAACACCCGAAACATCAGTGACACATTAAAAAGAAAAAAGATCACCTAATAAAAACAGCAGTACATTTTAGCATGTTAAACAAATAAGCAGTGCACAAACACTGCAATAACAGACACCTGTGAAAAAGCCCTCGGTGTGCTCGTGGGCAGGGCGCCTGGCAGGACTGCAGTTGTGAAGCGCGGGGAGGAGGGTGGGCTGAGAGTGGGTGCAAGCCTTGTGCCATTGCACCCTGGGTAGGTCGGGGCGTCTGAGGGCGTGCCGTGTGCATCTGGCCCGTGCCTCGCGGCTGGGTGCAGTTCCCGCCTTCACCGCCCGTTTCCACGCAGTTTGCGCGGGAGCACACGGGAAACTAGGGTGATGACCAGCTCGTGCCCTGACCTGTCGATGGAGCAGGAACAGAAGCTGCGCTTTTGACGTCAGCGCTGTGGCAGAGCCGACTGTACCCTCAGGAGCGGCGCTGCTCGGAAAGTTCTTTCCCTAATTTGGACTGTCTTTTAGGCCAGACCCCCAGAAGGGAGTGACCCGGCCCGAGGGCTTGCATCCTTGAGGGCGATTGGGCGGGTCCCTGCGGCAGGCCTCTTGGCCTCCCAGACGTCGCTGTCCTCCCGCCTGTGCTGGCCTTGCCCCCTGGAGCGACGGTGACCCCATCCTTCAGTGGCCCCGTCCTGCCCCCGCTGCCTGGAGCTGACTTGTTGGGACAAAGCAGAGGTTGAGCGAGGTGTGCGCCTTCCCGCCCCCTCCCGGGACCTCCCTGGGGAGGGCGCCTCTCACCCCTTCTCGGGCCTTAGCTTCTTAAAGCCTGGGTTTCCGCTTCCTCGATCCTGGTGCTGTCCCCTCCTCCTCCGGAAAGAGCTCTGCCCCCAGGCAGTAACCTTGTTTCCGCTCCTCTAAGTATTTTTAAACCGAAGCCCCTGCTATTGTGAGTGGATTCCTGACTTGATTCCTAAATGAGGGTGAAATGCGCCCTCCCGGGGAGGTCCCCTGGCCCTGCCCTGCTGACCGGCTGATTTAGCCCTTGCCCACTGAGACGTTTTCTGGCTGGCCCCAGAGAAACCAGGTGAAGTGAGCTCAGAAACCACCCCCACCGCAGCCCCCACCCGCAGCCAGGACCTCTGGGGTCCCTCTGGCCTCTTGAGGATGCCCAGAGTAGAGGGGAATCCCCAGGGGCTGCCAGCCCCCAGCCCCCCCAGAACAGCCCAAGGTCGTAGCTCCTGGGCGCAGCTGCTGCTGAGGGCGGTGGACCAGACAGGTTGAGGGAAGAGATTTTGGGGTCCGTAGGCTCTGGGTCCCAGTCCTGGCCTGGCCCATTCAGCTCCAAGCAGGTGGCCTCTTGGAACCTCAGTCTCTTGTCTGTGAAATGGAGGTGATAGGAGGTGATACCTTTAGCATCTGATCCCCACCCAGGAAGTGCTCAGGAAATGAGAAGTGCTGATTATTACTGATGCTTCTGGTAACGTAACGAACAGGAGACTTCCTGGCCAATTGCCATGACTTAAAACACCGGACGAGGCATAAACACTCGAGCCAGAAACACTTGAGCGTGTGTGGCTAATCCCTCCTGCCAGGGCTTCTCAGCCTGGCCTCTCTGCGCCGATGCCAAGAGCAGCCACCCCCCCCCCTCCAGTTGTGACAACCAAAAATATCTCCAGACACTGCCAGATGTCCCCTGGGGGCAAAATCACCCTCAGGTTGAGAATCACCTCACACAGCTGAACCCGGCCTTGATTCGGTTCAGCAAACAGTGTGTTTACCTACTGCGTGTCAAGGCTCTGGGCGTGTGATGAAAGACTTGGGCCTGGCAGCCAGGCAGACCAGAGTTCGAATCCTGGTTGTCTCTGCGCCTCCGTTTCCCCATGTGTACGATTGGGCTGATGATCATGCTCAGCCCACAGAGCTTTGTGAGAATTAGACGAGCAGTTCGCCCAAAAGGCCTAGCAGATGGTCCATAGTAGGTGCTCAGGACACGCCAGCGTCCTCCCCTGCTGCTTCCACAGGGGAGGAGAGAGGAAAGCGTGGCCCAGGCGGAGAGATCTGTAGTGGTACAAACAGAGGGTGCCTGGACAGAGAGAGGAGAAGGCTTCTGCCTGGCCGGACAGGTCCTGGGATGGTGGAGAGAGGGGAGTCCCGGCCGGGAGAGAGGCTGGACAGAGACGGTGAAGTGGTGCGCTCCTGGCCCTGAGCCGTGAACCGCGGACAGGTTTGTGGGGCTCCCGCGTGGCTGAGCCAAATTTGACTTGTGATTTTTCACTATTTTAAAATTCGGTGATTTCACATAACAGCCTAGCCAGGTAAGCTGGCACCACTGCCTGCAGAAATGTGATTTGAGCCCACACAGAGGATTTTAACATTTCTAGTAGTCTTATTAAAAAACAAACAAAAAAGGAGACGCTAAGCAGTAGAAACAAGCCTTACTAGTAGATCTAAATTAATCCATTATATCCAAAACGTCACTTTAGCATGTAGTCTGTGTCGAGTTCATGTGATCGTTGCTGCCCTTCTCCTCCACGGTATGCCTTGGAAGTCTGGTATGTGTTTTGCACTCACGGCACATCTGGACTAGCTGCATTCTGACCTCAGCTCACGTCCTGCCGGCCCCAAACCCCCAGGGCCTGGCCCGGTCAGCCTCCTGTCCTGTGAGAGAGGGGGCATGCTTGGAGGGGGAGGGCGAGGCTGTGACCAGGAGGGGAGCAGTTTGCCCAAGGCCGCACAGCTGCGGGATGCCCAAGCCAGCTTCCTGGCCATCCAGGGTCAAGGCAGCCCGTGACTCAAACCCAGGTCAGAGTGGCCATGCCCTGGTGACCGGGGCAGGCGACGTGGGAGGACAGATGCCGGGTGGCAGGCGGGCCCCAGAAGGACGTGTCGTCCGTGAGGGTGGGAGGCCTGGAGATGCTAAGGTGTGGGTGGGAGTCAGGAGGGGGAGGAGGGCGGAGAGGAGACACCGAAGGGGGCGCGCGTGTGCCAGGGATCGGAGACGACGCGGGTCCCAGCCGAGTTCCTGGAGTTCCAGCCTGGCTCTCATGCAGGGAGAGTGATCCTGGGAAGATGACTTTGTTTGTGCCTCAGTTTCTTTAGCTGAAAAATGGCTTTAGTGATGGTACTGCCTCACAGGGCTGTTGGTGGTTGAAATGAGATAACCCACGCAAGGTGCTTGGTCCAGTATACTGGAAGAGCTCAGATAAATGTTAGTCACTAGGATAATTCCTGAGCACCTACTGTATGCCAGGCACTGTGGGGTTCCCAGGTAAACAAGATAAATGAGCGTGGGGATTGACTTTTGCTCAGTTATGATCTCCCTGGTATTTATCCTTCTGCTGTCCCATGAAGGACAGGGGTTGGTATCTCTGCTCCACATCTGAGGAAGCAGGGGCCCAGAGAGGTGCAGGGACTTGCTCCAGGACACACAGCTTGTCCATGGCAGGGTGGAACTTGATCCCAGGGCTCTGTGCCTTTATCCACGGCACTGGATGGAGGGAAAGACGCAGGGGCTTGGGAGGGTGTGGGTCCTTTCGAGTAGAGTAGCATCTCCCTGCAGGCTTGGCCTGGCTGTCTCCAAGAACTGACTCTCCTACCCAGGCCTGCCTGAGCGGGTGTGAGCCTGGGGGAGGCAATGGTGGCCTCTTGTGCAGAGGAAGTGGTGACGGGGCCAGGCAGGGCCAGCAGAGGAAGTGGCGGGGGAGAGGGGCCGGTGTCAGGCGGGAGCCGGGTACTCCCGGGGCCCTGGTGGGGGTGGGGCTCCTGGCACCGCAGAGTCCTGGGGCGCAAGGTGCAAGGAGGAACAGACCCCGAGCCGCCTCCTTCCCCCTCCTCCTCCCTCCCCCGTACTCACCCCTACTTGCCTTCACTCGCTCTTTTCTCTCTTCCCCTTTCTCTCTGCTTTCCCCTTGGTTGCGTTACTCTTCTCTTCCTTCCCCTACAGCTTACTTATTTTTTCTGACCAACAGGCGATACCAGAGCCAGAGTTGAGGCTTTAGGCTTTGCGGGAGGGGGAGTTGGGGAAGGGCGGGCAGGGCAGTGGTGGCTAAGGAGCAAGCCTGTCGCGCGTGGGGAAGGTGGCACCACAGAGAAATCCAGGGGCGCACAGCCCTTTCCCCCCAGGACCTCTGCCCCCGTCGCGCCCTCTTCCTCTGACTGCACCGTGGGCTGCTCGTCCTCTGCTCTCGGCTCAGTTATCCCCTCTGCCTTGAGGCCTGCCTGACCACCCCTGCTTGGCGCGGCAGCGCTCCCTGTCGATTTCCTTCCGAGCTCTTGTCACCAGCGGGATTCTCCTACCTGTCTCCTTGTTTCCTCTGTCTTCCCTGTCCCTGAGGGCAGCGTGTCAGCCATCTCTTGTGTCCCCAGCACCTGGAGTTAGGGCCTGCTGCTGCCCACGCTAGATGCTAAGATGATACCTGCCGAGTGAGTGAATGAGTGAACGAACAAACGAACAAACAAGGGAGTGCAGGGCACACCCGGCTTCCTCCCTGTCCCTCAGAGGGCCCAGCTGTGCTGGTGCAGGCCCTGGGACCGTGCAGGCTCTGGGACCGGCTCTGCGCTTTCTCCCAGCCTCCCCTCCTCCCTGCTGCCCGGCCTTGGGCAAGTCGCCTCACCTCCCTAAGCCTGTTTCTTAAGCTACAAAACCAGGATCAAAACAGTCCATATCTCAGAGCCTTACGTGAGGATTGAACCGTAGAAGCCCCTTAACCTGCCTGCGGGGAGGAAGTGAGCCGTCGCTGGGACTCGATGGGAGCTGGGGGTTGTTCGTGTTTCGATGGTTGACTAGATCCTCTGGCTTCCTGAGGACTGGTCGAGGCAGATTCCCCTGGGGTCCTGGCTCCCCCCTCGCCTGCTGATTACACCTGAGGATGCTCCTGGGGGTCATCTGCGTGGGGGTCAGCCTGGAAGCTATTGCTGTCTGGTGTTAGGAAGTAAACAGCATTTGATGAGGAGGAGGAGGGCTCCATCCCAGCTTTCGAGATATTCGCTGCCCTTGCAGAGGGGCAGGAGCAAGTTGAACTTGCATATGTAAGGCCTCAGCTTTGAGCCTGCTCAAGGTCAGAGTCAAGGGCAGCCGTGGGTGCCCCATGCAACTGGAATTGCTGCACCCATGCCCTTGGAGAAGACGCCAAGGCTGGTGCCTGGCTCCCCTGTGCTCTCCTTCCTGGAAAGCTCTAGCCTTTCTTGTCTGGGCGCCCAGGCCCATTGCTTGGCCCTCGGTGGTGGGGGTCCTGCCGAGGCGGGACCCCGTCAAGCAGGCACGCCTCCCCGCTCAGCCCTGAGATGCTTCTGTCTCCATGTTGCTCCCTGGTGGGCTCTGGTGACAGGTCGTGGGGCCGCAGGCTCGAGGGTCAAGCTCCTGCTCCCTTGAGCCCCCTCACCTCTCCTCCCTCACTCGAGGTGACGGGAAGCCCTTCTCTGGGCCGAGGAGGGGTGAACCGTGTGCCTCCCTGAGGGGGGAGCTGGGACTCCAGGCGTGGTGCGGTCTCTGCCCTGGGCCCGTGGACCTGACCCTGCGAATGTCTGCTCTGGGGCCTGCAACACGCACCCGAAGGAGACCCACGTAGCACCCCCACCTCCCTTGTCCTGGAGCTCCTGACTTGGTGATTCTACTCATTCCCCAAATCCCACACAGTCCCCCCTCTGAGCCTTGGTTTCCTTGTCTGCAGATCGGGGGGGGGGGGAATATTACCTTTCACAAGTGGGACATGAGGCATCTTCACACTCGCCTTCTCGGGAGGCCAGTGCCCGAAGTCACACAGCCAGGACTGGCCCGAGCCCAGCTGCACCTCTGAATCGATGGCTGGTGTTGGTGAGGGCAGGGGGCGCAGCCAGGGTGGGTGGAGATTGGCTCAGCCTTCGGGAGACCACTTTGGAAACATGTAAATCAGGTGGTGGACTCTGCTAAGTGGCCAGAAAATAGGGCAAAAGGGTCAAATCGACGATGGTCTCGCCACCCAGTGGAAGAGTTGGCAGCGATTGGAAATGACATTGAGGGGAGTGGGTGTAGCCAGTGGTTGAGCGCCTGCTTCTTCCCACGTAAGAGGCCCCAAGTTCAATCCCCGGTATCTCCTGAAAAAAAAGAGGATGTTGAACAGTGCTTTGTCACCCAAAGGGCTATCTGTGACGTACTGTAAGTATGGAAGAATATATTTGTTGGGAGAGAGATCATGATAATGAACAAACATTTGCCTTGTACTTACTCTGAGCCCAGCCCTGTTCTCAACACCTTTCATATATGAACTCTGAAGGCTCACAGCAGCTCCGCAAGGCGGGAGCTGGTAACATCTGTATTGTACAAATGAGGAAACTGAGGGACAGCGAGGTCACTGGCATAAGTCCCCCTGGGGTGTCATTGGCTGGATTGCCAAGCAAATTTGGGTACACCCATATTGTGAAACACTAGGAGAAGCTGCTTCAGAGTGCTGAAGGTGGTAATCTCTGGGATTGCTTGTGGTTTTGATTTTCTTCTCTGTGCCATTATGTTTTTAAGATCCCCTGTGATGAGGGTGTGTTACTTGTACAATAATAATAATTTAAAAACAGCACAAAAAGTACTGCTTACCAAAAAACAAACAGGGTACCTTACCCCTCTGAGCTTTGTAACTGTCTAGAAAACAGAGTTGCTAGCAGGACACAGCTCCCAAGACCGTGATGCAGGTGAAGTGAGTTAAAGCTTAAAGACGCCTTAACGGTGGTGCAGGGGCCAGAGAACGCCCTGAGACAGGGGCTTCCTTCTGCTCTCCCTCCCCTGTGCTCAGGGGCCCCGTCCTCTCCTGTTGACCGCAGGAGCCCGGGACAGCGCGCAGTGGTGGCCCCACAGAGCCGGAGCCCACATTCACCTCTCCGGCCTCACAGGAGCCTGGGACAGCGCACAGTGGTGGCCCCACGGAGCCGGAGCCCACATTCACCTCTCCGGCCTCCTTTATCAGGGTACGCGGCTTGGATTCCCCATCACCTCTGAAGAGCCGAAGTCTCCCACGTCCCCGGCCAAGTTGGACGGGCTGCCCGGGTTCACGGCCAAGGGCATGACTTGGTATCTTTGGGGCCGGTGCCGTTCTGGTTTTAGATTTTCATTTGCTGGCTCAGAAGGAGTTGGGTGGCTCAGCCTGTCCCCGCCTGCCAGGAGAGCTGGGCAGGCTTCTCCCCCAGGCGAGAGGATTACACGCACGTCTCTGGAGGGGTGTCCCTCCTCCGCTTTTGTGCTATCCTTAAGTGTCGCTTGTTGTGAAACTCAGCCGTCTCGTTTGTCGCGGAGCTGAAACCTGGCACTGCAATTATTGATCTGGAAGTGTTTTCACTCCCCTTGGCAGGGCTTGTGAGCTGTGGGCCTCCTGGCCCCAGCCGGAAAGCTCTGCCTTCTTCAGGGTAAAGAGGTGCTGCCTTCCGAAATGAGGCAACAGCTCGGGATTCAGAAATCTGAGTATGTTGGGGAGAAAATGGACTTCTTGTCACTTTCGGCACTCCTCTTATGTGGGGTGGCAGAGAGGCACACACAGCAGTTTCTTCATTCTTCATTCATCCACCCAGCCATTATTTATGAATACTTATTGACGGAGGAATAAGATACATTGGTGGAAAGATAAGCATGGATTTAGGCTTTTGAAAACAAACCGAAAAACAGTCCCCAGTCCCCAGAGAGGAGTAGTACCCAATAGTCACCTGACACTACAGTGCTTTATAAACTTTTGTTGTGTCACTAGAATTGTCCCTCTCTCCATTAGGAAACTAAGGCCTAATTTCCTGGCTTCCCCAAGGGTGCTTAGCTGCTAAGGAGTAGAGTCGGGACTTGAACCTAGGCCTTTTTTTTTTTTTTCCTTTTAAGATTTTATTTATTTATTTATTTATTTCCCATTCCCCTTATTGTTTGTGCTAGCTGTCTGCTCTCTGTGTCTGTTCATTGTGTGCTCTCTGTGTCTGTTCATCTTTTTAGGAGGCACTGGAAACCGAAACTGGGACCTCCCATTGGGAGGGAGGTGCCCATTTGCTTGAGTCACCTCCGTTCCTTGCTTGTTGTGTCTCTTCATTTCATCAGCTCATTGCATCAGCTTGCCGCGCCAGCCCATCACATCAGCTCGCTGTCCTGCTCGTCTTCTTTAGGGGGTACCAGGAACTGAACCTGGGGCCTCCCATGTGGTAAGCAGGTGCCCAACTGCTCGAGCCACATCCGCTTCCTTGAACCTAGGTCTTTTTATTTAAAACCCTGTGTTATTTCTATTCCACAAATCACCTGATGGGGATTTGTCCATTTCTAAGTTTGCCAAGATGGAGATATTGGCTGTTGTGGAGTAGGTACTAGTAAAAATAACTCTCTGACCATTGGGGAGCCGGTGTAAGACCAGGGGTGAGCCCCTGCTTCGCATATACGAGGTCCCGGGTTCAATCCCCGGAACCTCCAAGAAAGAAGAAGAAGAATTTGGAGGGAGGAGAGCGGCTCAAGTGTCTTCTGGAAAAGAGGAGGACTTGATGGTTGTCTGTTCCTGGATATAGCTTTCCTGCCTCTGTCCCTCTCCCGCGTCCCCCTATCCTCACACCCCCGGCTCGTCCTCCTACCTACCTGCCCTCCCCGCCATCCTTCCGGCCAGCCAGCCCCCACCCTCTCTCACATTCGCCCATGCGTCAGTCGACCCTCCCATCCTTCCATTTACCCCTTCACCCCTCCACCCACTCTCCCATCTTATCACCCAACTACTCCCACTCCCCCGCCCTCCTCCACCCCAGCCACCCACCCTTCTTCCCACCACCCACCCATCCGCCTGTCCCTCCAGCCGCCCCACCACGCGCCATCTGTCTCCGCACTCATCTCCCTTCTGCCCACCCACTGGTGGCTCTGTGCCAGGCTCTGTGGGGTCAAGCACGATGGATCAGGCCTGAGCTTCGCCTTTCCAAGCTGGTCCGAGTGAGAGGCTGGGAACACACGTGATCGTGGCTCCAGGCGGTCTATGGTGAAATATCTAATAAGGGGTAAAGAAAATCCAGTGGGCAGGTGGGCTCGGGTTCGAGGAAGCCCGCAGGGACCTTGTGTGGCTAAACCCAGGTGTGGAAAGAGCGTGAAGGAAGGCCAGGAAGTGGGATGCGTGGGAGGCCTGGGTGAAGCACGGGTGGGTGGAGGGGAGTGGTGGAATCCCATAAAGTGGGCAGGGGGCAGCTGGTGAGGCCGAGATGCTGGCCTAGGGCCTTGGACATTATCGTGACAGCAGTGGGGGGCCTTGGAAGGTTCTGGTAGAAGGTGGTGGGGAGGAGATGGGTAAGGAGGACTGGCCCCGAGGCAGCTGGGCAGGGAGCCCTTGGAGGTTCACCCCGGAAGGCTGCTGAGGGGAAAAGGCATCGGGCGGAGAGCCAGGCCGGGGGTGAGTCCTGGCTGCCGCTTCCTGGCGTGGGTGACCTTGGACAAAGCTCATTCTCTGCTTGGGCCTTGGTTGTCTCCAGTAGCAGGAGGTGGCCAGCCCCGCGTACCCCGTAGACACCCGTCCTGTGCCACACAAAGGCAGAGCAGGCCATGGCCGGTCTCGGGTTCTCCCTCCTGAGGTGCGCAAGGGCCCAGCTTCCGGAAGGCCAGGTCTGGTGACTCCTGTGGCGACGTTCGGTGCCCTCAGTTTGTTGGTGCCTTCAGTTTGTTCAGGGCCCTTCCCTGGCACGGAACGGGTTCTGCTGCGACTTGACTCCCTCCGCGGCTAGATTTCCTCCCTCCTTGATAGAGCCACAAGTCCTTTCCTGCTACTGGCAACAGTTGTCACCATGCAAAGATGAAGCGGGTCCAGGCAGGGCAGCTCTCCATTCCGTGGGAAACAGACCAAGCCCCTCCTGGATTCCAGCGGCCTGAACCGTGTTTGACACATGCCCGGCACAGCTGTCCAAAAGAGAGAGCATGGGGAAAATGGAAACCTTTAGCCTTGCCTGCTCCGTTCTTCGGCGCTGACCCACGCCTCTGGGCTGTTCATTTGACAGGTCAGCTGGGAGCCCTGCCTCCAGCCCTGCTGCGTGGGGTTGCCAGGAGACCACGTTAGCTAACGATCGATCGATCGATCGCCTGTGAGGTCCTCTCCCCACTCTCCCGTTTTCCTTTCCAGCAAAAGCCCACCGCGGAGGGCTGGAGTTTAAATCCTCTCGTGCTGGGAGCGGAGGTGGCTCAAGCCATTGGGTGCCTCCCTCCCACTGGGAGGTCCCGGGTTCAGTTCCTGGTGCCTCCTAAAAAGAAGACGAGCACACAGCAAACAGACACAGAGAGCAGACAGTGAGCACAAACAAGGGGGGGGGTGGTGAGAAAGGAGAAAATAAATCTTAACTGCTCTAGTGCAGCGTTCCTCAGTAGAACCTTCTGCAGTGATGGAAATGCTTTCTACTCCATTCAGTCTGGTAGCCGCTAGCCACCTAAAGTTATCAACTGCGGAACTGAAAACTTAATTTAATTTAATTTAATCTCAATTAACCCTGTGGCTCAAGTGCGTTCCCGAGAGATCAAGGGAGCCCATCTCTGGAAACATTTAAGACAGCAGTAAGGAGCAAGTAGTAACTTTCCATGGAGGAGCCTCTTCCCCGGCAACCTCAGCGTGTCCTCGCTGGGAATCCTGTGGGTAACTGCCGGGTGTCACTGGGTGACAATAACCCTCACAAACAACACTTGATTTTTGCTATGTTTCATCTCATCCCTGTCATAGGCACACACAGTTTTTCCAAAGCAATAGCTTAGCTACAGGTTTTTTATCCTGCCTACTACTATTATGCCTGAAATATTTTTTCTCATCACTCTCGTTCTGTTTATCATTTTTAAGGGTCACCTCCTGTCCCAGTAAGTTAAACTTTTTCCATTATTATGGACTTAGGTGGCTGTCATATAGCACATTTATTTTGTTGTTGCTTTTGGATTATTTCCTGGCTCTGCCTAGTCTGGAATACAGGGATAATTGACTTAAAAGGTATAACTATTTTCAAGGCTCTTAAGATTTTTTTTCAGTCTCTGAGGTTGAATCAGTTTACAGTGTTGTAGTTTTGCCACATTACTGCCAGCACTGGATGTTGTTATTATTGTCTGTTTTTGCTAATTTAGTAAGTGTAAAATGACCCTTTTGTCAGAAAATCCCATGCATTCTGATGGCCCATGTCCTGTTAATAACCACGGTTTCTGTTTAGACCCCCAGATCTGGGATGGTAAGCCAACTCCTCTGTGAGGCCTTGGTGCACGTCCGTTTGTACATCACGTTGAGCTTGGATGTGAGGTGGCCGTCGTTACACGGGTGTTGTGCGGTGATGCACTTCCATGGAGATCTGCTCTCTGTTCAAACATCCCCAGAAACAGGGAACCCATTTCCTCTTATGTTAGTCAGGTTGCTTTTGGTGGCAAGCGACAGAAGCCCAAAAGGAGTTTACTGGCTCATGCCACCAAAAGTCTGCCTTCAGGAACGGCTCGCTCCAGGTGCTCCACAGACTCTTCAGCACTCAGCCGTCCTCCTGTGGGCCCTGCGTCCCTCCATCACGGCCTCTCCAACGATGTGGGAAGACAGGTTACAAGACCGTCCCACCACTTGAGCAACCCTAGAGGGAAAAAGAAGCTGCTGCTTTCCTGATAACGTTAACAAAAATGCAAAAGAAAACAAAAGCCAACCAATCAAACACCCACAGACAAACCCTCCGGCCTTGCTTGGGTCACACACCCACTCCTGGCCAATGACTGGTACCTAGAGACCCAGTATTCTGATTGACAGGGCCCGGGTCGCGGGCCTGTAGCCACAGCAAGCGCAATTCCTCTTGAATGCCATGGACTGAGAGTGGGAAAGGTGGTTCCCAAAGGAAACTCGGACTTTTGAGTCTACAAGGGGGAGTGGATGCTGACCAGGCCCCCCTTTTCCCGCTCTTACCACCCCCCTTTCAGGATTCCTTTCCCTAGGGAAGTAGACTTGGCCCAGTGGTCAGGGCGTCTGCCTACCACATGGGAGGTCTGTGGTTCAAACCCTAGGCCTCCCTGACCCGTGTGCAGCTGGCCCATGTGCAGTGCTGATGCGCGCAAGGAGTGCCCTGCCACGCAGGGGTGTCCCCGCGTAGGGGAGCCCCACGTGCAAGGAGTGCGCCCCTTAAGGAGAGCCGCCCAGCGCGAAAGAAAGTGCAGTCTGCCCAGGAATGGGGCCGCACACACGGAGAGCTGACACAGCAAGATGACGCAACAAAAAGAAACACAGATTCCCGTGCCGCTGACAACAACAGAGGCGGACAAAGAAGATGCAGCAAATACACAGAGAGAACAGACAACTGGGAGGGGGGGAGGGGAGAGAAATAAATTTTTAAAAAAGTATTCCTTTCCCGGCAGCTCCACGGGAAAGAGGGCAGGGCCACACAGGGTGGTCCCACAGGGAGCAGGCCCCTCCCGGCCCTTTGGCTCCTGTGTCCTCTGTTCTGCCTTTGAGCCCTTGGCTCAGCATTCCCCTCTTGGACTCAGTTTTCTCATCTGCAGAATGGGGAGTCGGGCTTAGGGGTGGCGACCAAAGTTCCTTGTGGTTCCTAAGGTTCTGTGATCTGGGCTGTTTCCCAGGAGGAGGAGGAGGGAGGGGCGCGTTGATCAGCCGGGAGCTGGGCGAGGAGGACGGGGTCTGGGGGCTGTTGTCTGCTGGCCCTCGGGAAGCCCTCGGCCCCTGGCCGAGCTGGTTGGGCCCCTTGGGTGGGGCAGGGCTCCCGGCTGGGAGGGCTGTCCCACCTCCTCGGGGCTGGCCCTGTGTGCGAGCGGGCACAAGGGGGAGGATTGTTCCCACAGAGGTGACTGTGCCGAAAAGCACAAGTGGCCACTGTGTGTCTGCTCTCGAGGGTGTGGGCCGAGGCGGCGGTCACTGCCGGCCAGCGGTGGTGGCGGGCCGGGCGGGGGCTCCCCCTGTGCTGGACCCCAGCTTTGCCTAGGCTAGTGGGAGAGAAGGACGTCAGCGGCTACAGACAGCTCCTTGTTCTTTTTGCAGTGCCTTTCCTGTCACCTCCCACTGCCCTGTTCACTTGGACTACCCTTAGCTTTCACAGACCCACCTCCCTCCCCAAAACACCCTCAAGGAGAGGGCTGGGGCATCATTTTCCCACCCTCCTGCTGTACAGAGGGGGAAACTGAGGCCCAGACGGGACCTTTGCAGAATTTACAGGCACCTTCTAGCAAAGCTGTCAGATCCATGGACTTTGAAGCCATAGAAATCCAAATTCAAATCCCAGCCATGTTAATTACCTGCTGTGTGACCTTGGGCAAGTGACTTAACCCCTCTGGCCATCAGTTTTCTTATCTATAAAATGGTTTTCTCTTCATAATACTTCTCTCACAGAGTTGTAAAAATGAGTTGAGGCATCAAAGGGTCCTCTTTCACCCTCCCTCTATGCGACTGCTGACAATGCTCCCCTGCCTCTGAGCTGGTTTCATTGTCAGGCTCCCCTTGGAAGCACTGGTCTTGGGCAGCTCCGGGCCAGCCGCCTGGCCTTCCAGGCTAGCAGTAAAGGAGGGCTTGTGCAGTTGCAGTGGGCTGCGGGCCCAGCTTCTGAGGTGGTATTTCATTGGGCGACTTGATCACATGCCTATCTGTGAGCCGGTCACTGTGGCCAGAAGAAATGCATTGCTCCGATTGGCCGGGGTGAGGCCACTGCTCATGTCGAGATTTGTGGATGGAGTCAGCTCTCCTTTGCCTTACTTATTTTTTGTTTCTATTTTATTTTTCTATTTTTTATTTTTTAGGAGGTACTGGCGATCGAACCCGAGACCTTGTACCCGGGGAGCAGGTGCTCAACCACCGAGCTATACCTGCCCCCCCTCCCTTGCTGTAAAGGGACTGAGAATCAGGGTCTGCTGAAGAAGAATCAGGAAAAGGCGCTTTATGGTGTGGGAGGGTGACGATCCTATGGGCGTCTTCTCCCTCTGAGCAAAAGCTGTCTAGTTGCTAGAAAAGTGCTTCACGCAATATGGGCTCAATAAATAATCGATAGTGGAGTGAGTGAGGACTCTTGGTGTTGAGCATGGCCCGGGAACTCGGCTGGGAGTCAGGAGACCGCTACAGCTCAGTCCTGGGGGGCTCCTGATGTCTCTCTGCCTCGGTCTCCTCATTTGGAAAGTAGGTATGATGGATAACATCTGCCTTAATTGCTTGTGGGCCGATTAAATTCTGGCAGCCTGAGCGCCCTGCAGCTGCCAAGTGCTCTGCCCCTGCTGTTGGCTTGGTTGTCCTTATCTCTAGCCAAGGGAGATGGGCAGTCGCCAAGAAGGACCTGTTGTAGGTGATTTCGAGTGTCAGGCTTTTGGAGCCAGGCAGGCTTGCTTTTGGATCCAGCCTTCACCGCTCACTTGCTGTGTGACCTGAGGCAAGTTGCCTTGCCTCTCTGAATCTCAGTTTCCTCATTCCTAATGGGAATGGTAATATCTGTCTCCAGGGGCGGGATGGAGGATGAAATGAGAAATCCAGCTGAAAGCCTGCACTGACACGCAGTGAGTGCCCAGTTGTTGTTAGCTGTTTTTATCATCAGTGATTATTACGACTCTATAGCCTCGAGTAATGCGTTGCTGCCTTAACCGGGTTTTTAGAGAATTTAACTTTGGCCAGGTCACTGAATGTCCACGTTTTCTCCTGGCCTCTTTCTGGCAGGCTCTGGCCTCTGTGCAATCTGAGGGAGGTGCTGGGCAGCGGGTGTGCCTCAGTGTTGACACTGGCGGGAAGCTGGCTCCCGCGCCCAGTTGAAAACCAGCCCAGTATGCAACGCTGCCTTTCAGGCGGTGGCAGGGCGGGTTTGGTGTAGTCCAGGAGCACTGTCCCTGCCTCCTTCACCTGCTCTCCAGAGGGAAAGGAAGGGGACGTGGCCGTTGTCCAGCTCCGCTCTCCCCCCTAGCCCTGGGGAGAGCCTGGTCACCACGGTCCTTGCACACCTGGCTCGCACCTGGCCCCTGCGCCTCCACACCTTCTCAAAGGAGCGAGTGCCTGAACTTCCGTCCTGCGTTTGCAGAGGAGGAGGAGCCGTGAGGTGGCAGGTGGTGTCCAAGTGTGAAAGGAGGCTTTGTCTTTATGGGTTTTTTAAAAAGTACAGTAACACATATAGAACATAAAATTTGCCATTTTGAGCATTCTTAAGTGTAGAATTTAGTGACATAAATTACTTTTATAGTGGGGTACTACCATCACCGTCATCTATCACCACAACTTTTTCATCACCCCAAACAAAAACTCTCACCCATTAAGCAATACCTGCCCATTTCTGCCTCCCCCGCCCCCTGGTAACCTCTAATCTACTTTCTGTCTCTAAGGATTTGCTTGTGCTCGGTGTTTCATGTAAGTGGACTACAATATTTTCCCTTTTATGCCTGGCTTATTTCATGTAGCATGATGCTTTCTAGGTTCATCCATGTTGTGGCATGTATCAGAACCGAATTCCTCATTTTTTAAGGTAGAGATATGTGTGTAACTACTAAAGGTGTTTCCAGAAAGGAACCCTGGAAAATACTATTTGAATGTTTTGTTCCCAGATGGTCTCTTGCTGATGTAAAAACAGTGAATCTCAGGCTAGCACTCAGTCTAGAGGAGACGTCCTTATGTACAATAAATAATTAGTTGAATTAACTATGTGAAGTTTACTATTATTAATAAATTTTAACCTTTTTCAAAATGCAAGAGAGAACCGCATTCCTTTTCATGGCTGAATAGTATTCCATTGAATGAATAGAATGTATTGTGCTTATCCACTTACCTGCTGGTGGATGCCTGGGTGGTTTCCACCTTGTGGCTAGTGTGACTAGTGCTGCTGTGAACGTCGTTTCTGTTTGAGACCAGCTTTTCAGTTCTTTGGTGTATATGGGGATACCTTGTCTTTGGTGTTCCTTTGTGAGGGTCAGGAAAAATCGTTAGTAGGTACGTACTAAGTTGTGTGTAAGTTAAGTTTGTGTGTGAGAGAGAAGAGGCCGACAGACCCTGACTGACTGATTGATGCGTTTCTAGGATATTCTGACAAGCTTTCAAAACGGCGTTTAGTGGGGAGGACGCTGTGGAGGTGGGGCTGAGCGATCAGGGTGAACTCTAGGACCCGGCCTGGCACCCGGGAACGTCCCTCATGAAATTCCCGTGCTGGACCTTGGCCTTGGCGGGCTGTGGGTGGTCTCACAGGCCCCGGCTCGGAGGGGACTTTGATGGAGGAAGAACGTGGCTGCTGAGTGGGCGGGCCCGGGAGCTGGCGGGCCGGGACCCACGTCCTGCTCCACCGGGGACCTCAGCCCCCTCATCTGCCTATGAGATGAACACAGAGCCCGGGGGCGTGGGTGTGGCTCGGTGGTTGAGCACCTGCTTCCCAAGTGCGAGGGTCCAGTTTTAATCCCCCGTGCCTCCTAAAAAAAAGTTTGCAAAAATAAAAGGCATGGGTGATTAAAACGAACAAAAAACCCAGTGTAGGTTTTTGAGAAGATGAGTTAGCACATGGAAGAAGAGGAGATCAGCCCCTGTGCAGGGGTGCCCTTGATTGTAAATTTGAAGCGGTTGCTGGTTATCTCTGGAGTGGGACCCCAGGGACCTGGCAATTCAGTGATCAGAAACGTTTACCTTAACTTAGAATAAACATACAGAAAGGAAACGAACGTAAAAACCGCCTGTTTGTGTCAGTCTGTCAGCATCGCTTCCCTGCAGAAGGCTGCCTGGTGGGGTTCAGAGCCCCCCTCCCCAGCTCTCCCAGCGCCCCATCAGAAGCACGCTGGCTTTTCACGGTCTGTCTAGGATCTGTCTGTCCAACTAGACCGCGAGCTCTGGGACCACACAGAGGCCGCTCTGTCCCCGTACCGTGGGTGCCCTGCACAGGGCCAGCCCGCCGGTGCCCCTGCAGTGTGTGCCCACGGCTCCACAGCGCCAGAGGCCCGGCAGACGGCGGGGAGGAGACTCGGGGCAGGCACGGAAAGAACCTTTGAAGTTAGAGCACCCAGATTCAAGGTCGGGCGCCACGACCCAGTTCCCGCCTTGCGCCCTCTTAAGCCTTAACTTCTTCCTCTGCAGAGCGGGAGAACTGGGGGGATGCAGGTCCCCGTGAGGCTCACGCCGGGTGGCGCGAATGCTCTCGGTCATCCTGGGCGCAGTGGGGTTGGGTGCAGCGTCCTCAGGTCAGGTGAGAGTGGAGAGTGATCCATGTCGGCCTTGAGAAACCCTCGGGGAGGTGCCGCGGTGGAGACCTAGGCTGTTCTCTTTGAGCCCGGCACAGCCAGGGTCCCCTCTGCTTTGCCGTCGCTTGTTCCAAGGCCCCAGAAGAAGTGGCTCGCTCTGGGGGCCACGCGCTCTCCTTAAACGCTGGAATCCTGCGCGATGCTTCGGGCTCACGGGCCCCCCAGGGAGCTGTGGGACCTCCCTCCCGTTTCCTGGACACCAGCTCACTGAGTGGAGGAGGCTGGAGTTCCTTGCACTGGTCACTCGTTTTTCTCCCTCCGTCACTCCCTTTTCATCACACAGGAAGCGGTTGCTTTGCCAGGTGAAGTGCATCTAGGAAGCAAGCCCGCAGATACTGGCGGGCGCTTCCTTGAAACTCTTTTTGGGTCCCCTTTTAATGTCAATGAAATGATGGAAATAAATGCATGGAAACTCGCCTATTAAATTTTTTAAAGCAATACAGAGAAAGTGCCCTTTATCCCCCCTCCCCGCTTCCGGCCCTGCCGAGCCTGCTCTCAGGATGCGGGTGTATCTTTCCAGGGTTTTTCCATGCTTTTGCATACACACGTGAGCATTTAGGAACGTGGAGTTTTCCATTTTTTGTATAAGAACTATTGTACCACTTTTATTGTGACCTGAGTTTTTACTCAACAGTCTTTCCGTGCTGGTATTTGTAGAGCTAGCCTGTTCTTGGATTTTTTAATGGAACTGTTGTTCATTTTATTAGGTTAGGAATGGCGTATTGTGGAGAGTGTCCTTTTTTCCCCCTTAATTCAGTTGCTGGTTATTTTTGTAAGGGTGAAAAAGAGATCCATATTCTCATGAAAGAATTTAATCTTTTTGAAATGCTGTCTTGGTTAGCTGCCTTTTAACCGTTTTTATTGTGAGAGCATCCATATAATAACATAGTTTGCCATTTTAACCATTTTCAAGTGTACCCTCCAGTGGCATTAGTTACATTTACAATGTTGTGCTGCCAGATATCTCCACCATCCCTTAGCCAAACTTTGTCACCCCAGGGAGAAACCCTCTACCCCCTTAAGTAGTCACGCCCATCCCCCTCCCCGCAGCCCCTCGTTACCTCTAATCTACTTTCTGTCTCTATGAATCTGCCTCTTTTGGTTCTTTCCTCTAAGTGGAATCATATATAATATTTGTCCTTTTGGGTCTTGCTTTTGATGTTCAACATGATGCCTTCAAAGTTCACACCGTTGCATGTATCAGAATTTCATTTCTTTTTATGGCTGCGTTAGATTCCGTTGTATGGCTAGACCACTGCTGAGCTCGTCATCTGTTGATGGACACTTGGGTTGGTTCCACCTTTTGGCTATGGCGAATGATCCGGTGTGAACACGGGGGTACATGTGTCTGTTTGAGACCCTGCTTTCAGTCCTTTAGGGTATATACCTACAAGCTAGTCTTATATTTTTATTTATTCCATAGTCTGGGTGTATCCTACTTTTTTTTTTTATAACAGAATTTTGTTTCTCATGTGCTTCTCTGTGCCGATACGGTGGACAGCCCTGGCCATTGCCAAGAGCAAGCGCCCCTCGTTCAGCTTCTCCATCCTCTAGACGCGCGGCCTCCGTTTTCACGCCCGTTATCGCATGCCTGGCTCCCTGGGCTGGCTTCCAAGGGTCGGTTTCCTGCGCCGCGTGTCTTGACCTTCCGTGTCTCTGCTTTGCAGGCCAAGAACAAGGAGACCGGTGACCTGGCCGCAGCCAAAGTGATCGAGACCAAGAGCGAGGAGGAGCTGGAGGACTACATCGTGGAGATTGAGATCCTGGCCACCTGCGACCACCCCTACATTGTGAAGCTCCTGGGGGCCTACTTCTATGATGGGAAGCTATGGGTAAGGGTGCTCTGGTGCTGGCTTGTGCCAGCCTTGAGGTTCCTTGGCTTGCACCTCTGCCCCCCATCACCTGGCAATCTCTCTCTTTGTTTCTGCCATCCCTACCTTTGTTGATGTCTGGCTTCTTCCTGTGGCTTTCTCTGGTTTCTGGCTTCTCTCTATAAGGCCTCCAGAAGTATGGATTAAGGCTCACCCGATTTGGTTGGGCCACGCCTAAGTAGGATTTTAGGAGATCCTAATCGTAACTGGGTCCACGTCTTAAACATCATAACATCTTCCAAGGGCCCTGATTACAAATGGGTTCACACCCCCAGGAGTGTGGATTAAGGGTAAGAACAGGGAAGCAAATGTGGCTCAAATGATTGGGCTTCCGTCTACCGTATGGGAGGACCTGGGTTCAATCCCTGGGGCTTCCTGGTAGAGGCGAGCCCACACAGCGAGCCATGCAGCAAGATGATGACACAACAAGAAGAGAGGAGGGGAAACGGACTTGGCCCAGTGGTGAGGGCATCCGTCTACCACATGGGAGGTCCGCGGTTCAAACCCCGGGCCTCCTTGACCCGTGTGGAGCTGGCCCATGCGCAGTGCTGATGCGCACAAGGAGTGCCCTGCCACACAGGGGTGTCCCCCGCGTAGGGGAGCCCCACGTGCAAGGAGTGCGCCCCGTAAGGAGAGCCACCCAGCGCGAAGTAAAGTGCAGCCTGCCCAGGAATGGCGCCGCCCACACTTCCCATGCCGCTGACGACAACAGAAGCGGACAAAGAAACAAGACGCAGCAAATAGACACAGAGAACAGACAACCAGGAGAGGGGAGGGGAATTAAATAAATAAAAATAAATCTTTAAAGAAAAAAAAAAAAAGAGAGGAGAGAGGACGCAGGGGAGAGTCGAGGTGAGACATGACGGAAACCAGGAGCCGAGGTGGCACCAATGACAGGGAACCTCTCTCCAACATTGGAGGTCCCCAGGATTGAATCCCGTTGAAGTCTAGAGAAGAAAATGAGAGAGAAGACAGCAGACACCGTAGATCACACAGTGAATGGACACAGACAGCAAAACAAAAGGGGATGGGAAATGGTATAAAAAAGAAAAGGGTAGGGACATAACATGTCTTTTAGGGGAGGAAGGGGTGTGATTTAATCCACCACAACAAATTCTTAACCTCTCTGGGCCTTGGTTTCTCCATCTGTAAGACAGGATAATAATAGTGCCTAGCTCTTAGAGTTGCGATGAGGAGTAAATGAATGAGTTCACGTTGAGTACTTAGGACAGTGCCCGGCTTGTGCGAGCTGATTAGGTATTGAGGGGACGTGTAAGAGCTGATTCAGTGTTGGCTCTTTTAGCAGCAGTGGAAGTGGAGGCCCCTGTACTACCACGGCTGCTGCTTCTCCCTGGGGGTTCAATAGCAGCAGTAAAGCAGGGGCTCTCCGTAGCAGTTTGATATGGTTATGAATCCCAAAAATAGGTACTGGATTATGTTTGTAATCTGGTCTGTACTGGGGGCATGACTGAGTGATGATTAGGGCTTTGATTGGGCCACGTCATTAGAGCATGGGGACTCACAGATAAAAGGCATGGCAAAGGACAGAGTTGAGGGCATCTGATGGTGGAGAATTGAGCTGGAGCCCTGGGAAGAGAGGCCCTGAGCCAGGAAAAGAACACAGAGAATGGCGAGAGAGACAGAGCTGTTCGCCTGATAGTCTATAGCTGACCTCGTGGAGAGAGGCAAAGCCTAGAGAGCCTCATAATCTACAGCTGACCTTATGGAGAAAACAGAGGAGCTGAGCCCAGAGAGAAGCACGACCTGGGGAGAAAGGAACTCTGCAGACGTCGGCAGCCATCTTGCTCCAACACGGGAATATAGACTTTGATGAAGGAAGAAACTTATGCTTTATGGCCTGGTATCTGTAAGCTCCTACCCCAAACAAACACCCTTTATAGAAAGCAACCCACTTCTGGTATTTTGCATCAGCACCCCTCTGGCTGACTAACACATCTCTAACATCCCCCATCCTCTGTTAGCAGTCTCGTGCTTGGCTGGGCATTCCCGGCCTCCATGGGCACAGTGCAGGTGCCACTTCAAGCCCCACCTCCCCACCTCAGCACCACCCCTCAACTTCTAGAGGAGGATTCTGGGGTGCCCCCTGGTTGTCCCAGGACAACCTGCCCTGCCGATGGCCTTCCCCCGCCGTTCTCCTGGCATTAATGCCTCTCAGCCTGTAGAGCCCACGCCTCCTAGCATATGTAGGTCTCTCCAAAGCTGTTTTTCCCCCCAGCTAATATTCCCTATAGAAAACATACATATCTATGCCCCCCAAACTCTCTACGACATTTGTAACAAAATGATGTGCAGGAAAAGTCTTGCATCCATTCTCGATGCACTTGGAAAAACGTCAGGATCCCATGCAGGCGTTTGACAAAGGAGCTGAGGGTCAGAGGGGCCGGGCCTCGCAGATGTCGCTGGAGCGGGGAGGCCTGTCCAGGGTCACGTTACTGCGCACGGCAACAGCTTGTTAACAGCCCTGGTAATTATTTAGCGAGCGGGGAGGGAGATGTTAAGCTTTGCCCGCCCTGTGGTGAGAGTCCATCATGTATCTCGAGGGTTTTACTGTGTTGTCTTTTAGGAAATTGGTGGAGGGATTGGAGTCGACATATAATGTTTCCTAATTTTGTTTCTACTGAAATACTGGGAAACATACTCCAGTTCGTACAGAATGCCTGGTTTTTAGGAACACGACTGCTAACGCTAAAGGGGAGTGTCTGTTTCGTTTAAGAAGAGGATCCTGATGCTTCGGAAAAGTCAAAGGAGAGTTGAGAAACCACAGTCACAGTTTATCTTCCTCTTTTCACAGATTGGAAAACTGAAGCCCGGGGAGGGGAAGGCAGTGGGTCGAGGGGCTTGAGAACTTGGCCCTCCTGCCCCTGCCCAGGGCTCTGTCCTCCGAGCCTGGCTGCACTCCCCACCCCCGGCCCAGGTGAAGGCCCGCTTTCCTCTGCCCGGGGAGCCTCTCCTTGGGGTGCCCCTTAGACAGCAGAGGGGGCTTGGAGTACTACCACCACCACCACCCGCTGTCGGCTTCACGGTGCAAATCCCTCTGCTTCCGTTCCCTCCAGGAGCCGCAGAAGTGGAGCTCCCCTTTTCCAGGGGAGGAAGCAGAGGCTCGGAGAGGGTGGGTCTCTTAGTTGTGGTCATGCACTAAAGGCGACGGAGCTGACATTATGTATTTCCCTTGTCATAATTCAGAGCTGCTTCTAAAAGAGGCTTTTCTGCTCTTAAGAAACTACACAGATATTATATATAGGGTCATCAGAGAAAAATGAGTGTATTGAAAATTAAAAAAAAAAAAAAAAGATTTAAATCATCCAGATTTTCACCACCAGAGATGGCCGCTGATGACATTTGGAATATATTCTTGACTTTTTCTAAGCAGATGATATGTTCTGTATTTTAGACTCACATATTCCATGTTTTAGAAGAAAAATCGGGTCTCAGGGGGTAAGAAAAAAGCATCGAGGTTGGGGAGCGGATGTAGCTCAAGTGGTTGAGCTCCTGCTTCCCACGTAGGAGGTCTGGTTTCAATCCCCCGTACTCCTAAAAAAAAGTGTTGAGGTTAACCAGGGAGTTGTCAGAGTAGATTGGGCCAGAAGCCCAAGGATTTGATGTGGGAACATCGTCTGGCCAGGAAAGCCTTCAGGGGAAGGAGGATCCCAGCAAACTGTGTGTGTGTGTGTGTGTGTGTGTGTGTGTGTTCCTGTACCATACTTGTTGCTTTACCTCTTACTCCTTTATGTAAAGTACATTTGCATCTGTCCATATCTGTTAGGAAACACCTGCCTCTTCATTTTTTGTTGTTCTAAAGAATCCCATCCTCTGCTTATACCATCCTCTATTTTGGACATTGAGGCTGCTTTCTCTTTTCTGCTATTATAAACAATTCCATGCTAGACATCTTTGAGTTTTTTTTTTCTTGTCTAAGAACTACTTTAGAATAAATTATTAGAAGTGGAATTTAAAAAAATTTTAAGTGTCTATTGCCAAACTGAACTGCCCTCAGAGAGCCTCTTTTGATAGTAACTGAAAGAGTTCCCCCATAAGCCCACCCCCCACATACCCAAATACTCACCTACCCACTGTATCCATTTTCTCAATCACCCAATCACCTACCCATCCGTCCATGCACCCACCCACTCATCCATCCACCATCCTTCCATCCCCCTAGCCATCCATTCAACATTTATTGAAAAGCCAGTTTTTTACTCGTTAAGAAAACTCCTGTTATGTATCTGGTCTCATTATTGATTAGGGCTGTGTCCCAAGTCCATTGCTTTCCCAGGCCCAAAGCTAATGCCAGCAATAGCCACGTTTACTGAGGGCTCAACTGCTTATGTGTTGGGCCTCTTGCTATGCATTTAACTTGGATTATGGTCATTTACTCTTCATTCTATGAGGTTGTTACTTTATCCCCATTTGATAGAAGAAAATTAGAAACAGAGGCTAGGGACCTCTTCCCCCACAGTCCCCTCCACACAGTCAAAGTGGCAGCGCTGGAAAATCAGACAGTGAAAAGGAGCAGTTCATTTCACTGGGTTGTGACTGTCGTGAGACTGTTCAGATAGATACAGTGGGATTTTCTGTCCCAAAGTTGTCACTTTAGGCTGGTGGATGCTGCTTTAGCCAAGAACATTTCTTGCCCTCCTTTTCCTGTGGCTGCTCTCTCTGCAGCCTAGGTTGGCTACTTTGGAGACCCTTAAATGTGCTATCTCTTCATTTTTGAGCATTTGGCTTCTAGACATTGTGAGATCAAGGCAGGGGGCACTAGAACTGGGTTCTGAAGGCATTTCATTATTCAAGAGGGGAAGGAGTTTGAAGGAGAGAGTCCAGGCTGGGCAGACGTCTGGAGATGGAGAGGTGTGGCGTGTGTGGGTACTGGCTAGACTAGGACCAGGCAGCACACATCCTGAAAGACGAGGCAGGAAATTAGTGGAGGCCATGAGGCAGAGAGCCTTGATTGCCAAGGTGGGAGTTTGCACTTGACCTTTTAGGTTAGTGGCTCTCAAAGCCTGTCCCCAGACCAGCAGCGTTAGCATCACTTTGTTCACACAGAAGGACTCACTCGGAAACTCTGGGCTGAGTGGGCCCAGCTGTCTTTGCTTTAAGGCGCCTTCTAGGTGTCTCTGACACCTGTTTTAAGTTTGAGAACCATTTTTTTTTTAGGTAATGGAAATCAGTGAAAGTTCTTGCCAGGGGAGAGTTATATTTTCTTTAATTTAGAAGGAAATCAGGTTGGAGGGGGCAGGAGTAAAAGCATTGCGGCTGACCAAGAAGCTGTAAGGGTAGACCCCTTGGTCATCTTGGTCAGGAAAGGCTTTAGAGGAAGGCACTTTTGAAGAGGGTCTTGAAGGATGAATAGGAGTTTTCCAGAGGGATAAGAGAAGGAAAGGCAGTCTAAGTATAGGCACTAGCGTGCCCCAGAGCACAGAAGGGTGAAGTCGCCTTGTTCTAAGCGACAGGGTTGAAGAGTGTGGCCAAACGGGTGGTGTTTCCTTCTGTGTGATGGTTCTCAGGCCCATCTCGTGGCCAGTCCATGCCTGCTGCGTGGCTCTAGGAACAAGGTGTTCTTTGTGGAGTGTCTGACCAAACCAGGGCTTGGTTTTTGGAATGAGAAATTGGCTGTTACTCAAATATCCTGGACCCCATGCCCCAGCGGTGACAGCCAGCGCCCTCAAAGCTTTCCCCCGGGTGGGGCACAGGGCTTTTACCAGTTCCCCGGCCTCCCGCTATCTGACAAAATTAGCTCCTTTTCTTCCAGAATGTGTAACCTTAGCAAAATCCTTCCAGTGGTTTCATATCACCACTTCTGCTTTTGAATATCGAATGGCATAAGTGGGGGGAGGAAAACAACCCGAAATGCTCCAAGACAAGCACATCCAGTAGAAATACAATGTGAACCACATATATAAATGGAAATTTTCTTAAAAAAGCAAAGCAAAATAGGTGCAGTTAAATAATATTTGTTTAACTCAATAGATCAAAAATATTACTACTTTGCTGTGTAATGGATATAAAAATGTATGACTATTTTCCTTCTTTATATGTTAAGTCTTCAAAAGCCAGTGTGTGGCTTACACTTCAGGCACACCTCAATTCAGGAGCTAAATTTTCATCGGAAAGCACTATCTGTATTTATATTTCATCAGCTTTCTACTTGAAAAAGCAACTTCCCGTTCCCAAGCTGCCCCAAGTACATTTGAACGTTTCCCAGTCCTGAATCGAGAATCAGATTTAAGTCCATTAAAAGTAAACACGGCTACACATTTGGTTCCCCGCTTGTTGCCGTAAGCACGTTTCAAGTGCTCGGGAGCGGCGTGTGGTCAGCGGTTCCTGCCCAGAAGGGCACGGACAAGGCGGCTCTGTGCGCGGACACGCCGGGGCGCGCGGGAAGCGGGGGCGGCTGGCCTCCAGCCCTCCCCTGCTCTGCAGCTCCCGGAGCTGGCGGCCGTTCTCTGAGAAAGCCCGTCAAGGCTGGGCCTCTTTTCCAACGTGTATTTTGAGAGCAGGAGAGCGCGCTGTGCTGGTAAATGTCTAACGGTTAGCACTCTGGGAGGGAAAGCCCGGGGGTCTCGTATTTGCCACTTTCCGTGGCGTCAGTGTCCCCACCACGGTCGGCATCAAGCAGCCAGGTGGGGCCACAAACGCAGTAGCCCACCGTTCGCTGGGATTTCTGCTGTTCAGATGCAGTAGATGTAAAAAACCTCGAGGCAAAGCTACCGGTAAAAGCTCGTTAAAATAGCTAGGGATGTGGTGAGGTTTGCATATTTAGTATCTTTGCTTTTAACTTAATTTTTGAAAGTATGAGATTGATGTCATGTAATATTTAATAATGGTTGGATTTAAGAACCAGCTCACAAAATTCCTGAAAATGTAACAGTGACTCTCACAGGCTGGTGAAAATCCGACTCTAGCACGCCACCGGAGGGTGGTAACGAGACCGCAGAACGCGACGGCTGGAAGTCATGCAACCAGTCTGCTCATTTGAAACATGAGACAGTTGTGGACCAGAGAGGGACTGAGATTCACCCAAGGCCACACAGCAAATGAAGTCTCCAGGCCAGACCAGCAGGTGTCCTCAGATCACGTTGAGAGACCCCTTCTGGGAAGTCCTGCTATGGCTCCCCAGTGCCCCCAGAATATATTCTAAACCCTGGTACACAAGGCTTTCCTGGGCTGCCCTGTGCTGGAACCGTCCCAGCTCTCACTTGTCCAGCTGTGCCAAACTGCTTGCAGGAGGCACCGCCAGGCCCTTGCTCTTCTGGCGCTTTCTCCCGGGAGTGCCCTCCCCACTGTTAGCTTTGAAGAGTCAGCAGCAGTATCGCGGCCTGCACGAGGCCGTTTCGATCCTTGCCCTGGACCTCTAGGTGGAATTTATCTCCTGTCCTCCGCCTCCTCTCCGCTCCATTTGTTTTCTCTCACCTCCCAGTAATATTGTAGAGTAGTTCTCGGTCTTGGGGCCTGGTCCAGGGCAGGTGCTCAGCGGAAGGCACGAGGGTGCAGCTGGGCCCCGGGAAGGCGGCTGAGGCTGCTGGGACCGTCCCCACCTGGGGAAACTGAAGGCAGGGACTGGCCCACGGTCCACGAAGCCTGTCCTCTGGCAGGGGCAGTTCTGCTCCTGCTGGGGGGAAGGGGAGGAGGGAGGCTCAGTCCCCTGCTGGATGACTTTTGGAGGCCCCTTGGAATGGGTTCCTCCTTATCACTGGTCTTGCTCAGCCTATGAGTGGAAGAAAAATAAACGTCGAAATGTGATAGAGGTTCCTGGCAGGGGGGGCCAGGGGCAGATGCTTTAGATAGGGTGGACCCAAAGCACAAGGGGGAGGCAGTCCTGCAAACACTGTAGGGCAGAGGCACGGGAGGTGCAAAGGCCCTGTGGCAGGGGCCGTGTGGCCAGAGGAGGACAAACAGCAGCTACCGTGGCTGGAGCACAGCAAAAGGAGAGAGGCAGAGAGTCACACGAAATGAGGCCGGATTATCGGTGGCCTTGAGTGCTTGTGTGCTGGTCCCTTCTACAAGCTGGGGATTCAGCAGTGAACAAGAGATACTGTCCCTGCCCTCACGGAGTTTCCAACCTGGTGGGAAGACAGTCGATAAGCACATAAATCAGCTGACAATAATGACCACAGTGGGTTTAAAATCAAAACCCATCGGGAGGTGTGGCCCAGGGCCCCGAGAGCCCCCTTAGGTGCTTAGTGAGGGAAGCCAGTCGAGGAAGGTGGTAAGAACGAAGGCCCGAGGGGAGAGCGTGCTGACCGTGTTCGAGCAGGAGGAGGCCATTGTGGCTGGGTGGGGAGCAGGGAACGTGGAGGAGTTGGAGTGGGGGGTGGGCGTTCGAACCTTATTGTCGGGGTTGGGAAGCAGGGCGGGGTGCCCCGTCTGCCTTGGCTGAATCCCTGTGATTCCTTCTCCATGACTCTCGTGCATCTGCCCTGCTTTGCCCTGCCCTGGGGTGGATGAGCCAGGGCCGGTCGTGGTGCCACATGGAGACCTCTGAATCTCTGTTTCTTCGTCTCTCAAATGGGAATGTCTGATGTAACGTACATACCATAATAGAATTAAGCATGGGTTGCAGGTAACCTTCCATGGCAACTTGACTAACTTATGGTGCCCAGTTCTTTGACCAAACAATGGCCAAGAAGTTGCTGTGAAGGCATTTTATATAAACCATTACAATAAACATTTAGTAGACTTTTTAAAAAAGTAAAACGGGAATGAAGAGGATGGTACAACTCAGCGCGCAGCCTCGAGGTGGGGATGACTGGATGTGAGCAGCCGTGTGGTGTGGAGGGGGGGATCGGAAATGCCCCGTCCCCGCCTGCCGTCTCCAGCCCCTTCCCTTCCCTTCCCCTGCCCTGGCTGCTCCCCCGCTGTCCTGCAGTCCGTCTCTGCTGTGCCGGAGACGGAAGGACAGTCCCCAAGGACGTCCACACCCGAATCCCCAGCACCTGTGACTATGTCCCCTTCCTTGGCAAAGGGACTTGCAGGTGCAGTTCAGTGAAGGCTTTTTTTTTTTTTAAAGATTTATTTATTTATTTCTGCCCCGCCCCAGTTGTCTGTTCTCTGTGTCTGTTTGCTGCGTGTTCTTCTTTGTCCGCTTCTGTTGTTGTCAGCGGCACAGGCATCTGTGTCTCTTTTTGTTGCGTCATCTTGTTGTGTCAGCTCTCCATGTGTGTGGTGCCATTCCTGGGCAGGCTGCACTTTCTTTCGCGCTGGGCGGCTCTCCTTGCGCGTGGGGCTCCCCTACGCGGGGGACACCTCTGCGTGGCACAGCACTCCTTGCGCGCATCAGCACTGCGCATGGCCAGCTCCACACGGGTCAAGGAGGCCCGGGGTTTGAACCGCGGACCTCCCATGTGGCAGGTGGATGCCCTAACCACTGGGCCAAGTCCGTTGCCCTCAGTGAAGGCTTTTGAGAGGAGATTCTCCCGCCTTGTGCAGCTGGGCCCGGCGTAACCACAGGCCTCCTGCGGGAGGAGGCGGGAGGCAGGCAGGCGTCAGACCACGTGGCAGCGAAAGCACGTCGGCGCGAGGCGCGAGGCAGCCAGGAGCCGAGGCCCGCGGGCAGCCTCCGGACCTGGGGCGGTGTCTCCCTCGGCACCTCTGGGGCGACCCAGCCCTGCCCGCGCCTGGACTGGAGCCGGGGTGGCTGCTTGGGGGCGGTCAGCGAAGAACCTTGTGTTGTTCAAGCCTCTACTAGAGAAGCCCTGGTGCCCTCCCCCCAGGAACCTTCCCGAGGCTTCTCTGAGGTCGTGGGACCTCCACACAGTAAGAAAGGTGACGTTGGGGTGGGCAACGACCTCCGCGCAGAGCGAGGAGCGGCCTGACGTGCGCACGGCCCTGGGGAACCCGGCACAGGTCAAGTTCCAAAGTCCCTCCGTCCCTGGCTTTCCAGGTTCTTTGGCAGCGTGTTTATCTGCCCAGGAATCTCCCTGCCCACTACCAAACAAAGGCCTGCTTGCCCTGCGTGGCATTGAGAGCCCTCCAGTGTTCTTGGAGTCTTCCTGGACTTCTCCCCTCGGTGTGAACTTCGTGTTCTCACAGCTGCGTATCGGCAATAACAATGCACTTTATAAGATGCTCTTGACTGGGACTGCCCATCCCAGACCTCATTCATTCTACTTCCTTAATGGTTAAGATATATATTTTTTCAGGTGGCTCACTTTGCACAAACTAAATGCATTTAATTAAAAAGAAACCTTTGCATCACCATCCCTAAGTGGCAACCCGCCATCCGGTGCCATAAACAGAAACAAAAGAAAACGAACCAATTCTGCCCAATTCTGGCTTGATCCCATTGCCTGCCAAAGGCTTCAGCCCCGGCGCCACCCTTCCCTGGTGAAAAAGGAGATTGTCACAAGTGGGAGCGAGAAACCCAGGCGCGCACATATCACGCACGCACACGTGCACGCCCCCGTGAGCCGTTAGCACCCGGCTGGACTCGATGATAATCGACAGCTCCCTGCACCGCCACCGCCTCAGGGCTTCCCCCGGGACGTGTAAAGTGGACTTCCTCTTGGACGGCCATGTGGGCTCGGCCGGGGGTCAGGGGTGGTCATTTGGCAGGATGAGGTGGCATGCTCGGAGCGACCTGCCGGGGTCCTTCAGTGGGACTGACAGCTTGGGCCCACAGCTCGTCTCGGGGGTCCTTCGGTGGGGACTGACAGCTTGGGCCCACAGCTTGTCTCGGGGTCCTTCAGGGGGACTGACAGCGTGGGCCCACAGCTCGTCTCGGGGTCCTTCAGGGGGACTGACAGCTTGGGCCCACAGCTCGTCTCGGCGTCCTTCCGGGGGACTGACAGCTTGGGCCCACAGCTCGTCTCGGGGTCCTTCAGGGGGACTGACAGCGTGGGCCCACAGCTCGTCTCGGGGTCCTTCGGGCCAGCCAGGCTGTGAGCTGCAGCTCCCGACCAGCGTGCGTGATCCCGGAGAGCGCAGGACACAAACTGCTGATCCCAGGGCAGATTGGGCCCACGGCCGTGTTTTGTTTGGGGGTGCATGATTTCTTGAAAAAATGTATTGCTGCCATTGTGTCTGAAGATTTATGTCAGATTCTGGCATTCTGGTTTTTCTTGATAATCTGACGATGTGCTGTGTGCTCCCCAGGGCAGAAGCTGCCTGGCTTCCCCTTGGGGTGGAGATGTGAGCTTTAATTAGCCTCAGACCTCACTACTCCCTAATGATTCCCGACACTGAGGCTGAGGATTTGTCATTGGCATGTGCCACTGTTTTCCTTATAGTAAAATTGAGAGGGAAGTCAGATATTTGTCACCCCATGCCTCTATCAAAGCTGAGGAAAGCCAGGATAAATCAAGAAGACTGTGGTCCCAGAAAAATGAGTGAGAGGCCGTTTTTCCATAGTCCCAGGCTGCTTTACCCCCATTAGTTAAGCTACTCTGCCCATGTGGGCATTTAAGCCAGGACTCCTGGGCCCCAGGAGCCCAAAAATAGGCTTCTGAGGGATGTGTGACCCTCCAGAGATTGTATGCCAAGTTGTCTGTGTGTCCAGGAGGCGTGTGGTTGGGGGGGGTTGGTGAAAGGTGGGAACCCAGAAATGGTGCCGGATCTTTGTTTTGCAAATGTAAAGGTGCGTCTCTGAGACTGCTGGTTCAGATTCCCCCTCGCCCCTGACTGTGCAAACCTGGGCCGATTCCACCCTCCTGTGCCTTGACTTTCTCACCTGTAGAATGAGGGTCTGAGCAGTAGTACCCGTCGGAATAAATGAGTAATACTCGGTAAAAAATAGAAAACTTTTACAACAGGGTTTGGCACCCTGAGTGCCTTCAATAAATGTCAGCTGTCGTCTTCATCACGCCTTCACTTTCTTTTTTTAAAATTTTTATTGTGGTACCATATATAGAACATAAAACTTGCCATTTTAACCATTTTTGTATACAATTCAGTGACTAATTACATTCACAAAGTATGCTCCCATCACCACTATCCATCACCAACCCCTGTCCATCGCCCCAAACAGACACTCTCTCCCCATTGAACAGCAGCTCCCTATTCTTTCCTCCCGGAGCCACACCTGGTAGCCTCTGACCTACTTTCTGTCTCTGGGTTTGCTTATTCTAGATATTCCATATCTAGAAGGGGATTCACGCCACATCTGTCCTTTGGTGTCTGGCTTCTTTCCCTTAGTGTAATGTCTGGTTTCAAGTTCATCCGTGCTGTAGCACGTATGGAGCGTCATTCCTTTTTACGGCTGAATAGTATTTCATTGAATGGCTAGACAGCATTTTGTTTATCCATTTGTCTGTCGATGGACGCCTGGGTCGTTTCTACCTTTTGGCTCTTGTGAATACTGCTGCTGTGAGCATTGGATTATAATACCTGTTTGAGTCTGTTTTCGGTTCTTTTGGGGGCCCATAGGAGTGTTGTTGGGCCGTATGGTAATTCTGTGTTTAACTTCTTGAGCTTCCTTCCCCCTCTGCCATCAATGCGGCCACGGCAGATGTGCTGAGGAAGTGAGTGGACAGGGCGGTGAGCGCTCCCCGCGGAGGTGAGGCTCCTGGTCTTTGAGCGCTTCCAGGAACAGTCCCGCAGGCTTTCCAAGGACGGCGTTAGCTGGGATGGTGCCCACCAAGGAGTGACCTCGGCCCTGCAGAGTGTGGCTTCCTGTCTGAGAGTGAACATTCTGGAACGAGGACGTGCGTGTCCCAGGGTTACAGAGCGGGAGGGATCCACCGTCCACGTGTGGCCTGGTATGCCAACCTGTGGCCAGGTCATCACCAGGGTTTCCACGGCTTGCCTTCCTGGGCCCCGTGGCCAGTCCTTGGTCACTGGCAAGAGATTGCACAACTGGCTTTAAGAAAAAGCCAAAACTTCAGAGAGGTTGAGGCACTCAGAAGTAGCTAACAGCTACACACAGCTGTGTGTACCTAGAAAGTCGCTCTGGGTGGCAGAAGGACTGAACCTGGAGACCAGTTCTTCCTGGATGTGGGACCACTTGCTGTGTGGCCTGGGCAGCTGCCTTCCCTCTCTGACCGCTGCCTTGTGATCCCTAATGCAAGGGGCTTGGAGGGATGCTTGCGAGGAGGGCTCGCACCTGAGTTTCCTCATTTTGTCCTGGACCACGCGTCTCTGAACGTCTGAATTCTGGACTGCGGTCAGCTGGATGGCTTGTGGCAGCCCTGCAGGCGGCTCTGGGGTCCTGGTCCTCCCGGGGCTCCCTGGCATCCCCCAGGGGTACCCAGTCATGAGACACAAACATGCTCGTATCCAAAATGAAACTTTGCAAAGCACTTTAAAATCTGCATGGGTTTCCCTTGGTGCTTTAGGACAGGGCTGTTCCTGCCACCCCCGTTTTCATAGTGGGGTGTCCGAGGCCCAGGGAAGGAAAACAGGTGAGGCTCAAGGCTTCTCGGCCTCAAGACGGGGTTGAGATGAGCGGGAGGAGCGAGCCAGGTGCTAAGAAGAGCTAGCCTTCCCAAAAAGTTGAACACGGACTTGTCATACAGCCCGGCAGTCCCACTTGTAGGTGTGTACCCCACAGAAATCGAAAGCAGAGGCTCAAACAGAGACTTGTACACCAGGGTTCCTAGCAGCAGTGTTCACAGTTGTCAAAAGGTAGAAGCCACCCTGGGGTCCATCAGCAGGTGAATGGATAAACAAAAGGTGGTCTATCTGTACAGTGTACTATTACTCAGTCATGAAAAGGACTGAAGCTCCGATACCTGCTGCGACACGGAGGACCCTTGAAAACATTAGGCTAAGTGAAAAAGTCGGACAAGAAAGGACCATACAGTATGATTCCAGTGATATGAAACATCTAGAATAAGCAAATTCATAGAGATGTAAAGTAGAGTAGAGGGTCCCAGGGCTGGGAGCAGGGGCGATGGGAACGACTGCTCATGACTGCAGTTTCTCTTTGGGGTGAAGGAAAAGTGTTGGGAATGGATGGTGGTGATAGCAGCACAGAATTGTGAACGCCGAGTGCCCCGTACACTTAGCCATGATTCAAATGGAAAATGTTGTCTATGTGTTACCACCCACAAAAGAAAACACAGCGAAACGCTTCCGTGTCTCACCACAAATAAAAAAGAATGTCAAGGCTTGGCTGGAAACTTGCTTGGTGCCGAGCCCGTGCCGGCCCCTTGCTCGGTCATGCCATTGAACCTGCATAGCTCTGAGGGGCTGGGGTGGCAGCTCTGGTTTGACCTGAAGACCTGAGGGTTGGAGAAGTGGGGGGGGGGGGCTTGGGCCCTGCGGGAAGAGTTTCAGAGACACACAGTTTGTGACCTGCCCCCTCCCCCAGCAGAATGCTTTCTGGGCAGTTCCTGGTGGGGAGAAGCCTGCAGCCTGGGGGCGTGCTCAGCTTCTTCCTTGGGTGTGGGGACCCCCCCCCCCCCCACGCTGCTGAGCTCCCTGTCCTGGAGCAGATGGGGCCGCGTAGCTGAGGGTGGCAGGCTGGGCCAGGCGGTCTTGCCTGGAGTCGCGCTTTGGGGCTGAATCTCCCGTCCCCACCCCCTCGGGTCTCTTTCCCCAGGACGGGGCACAGTTCCGGCTCCCTCCTGTCCGTCCGGCCCCTGTGGCAGGGCCAGCGTCGGGAATGGTGGCTGGGCAGCTGGGCGGGCGGGCTGGCGTGTCTGTGCGCCCAGAAGCGCCTTTGGTTCTCGCGGGGGCTGAAGGCCCAGTCTGCATCTGACCAGAGCGTGGCCAGCCCCCTCCCAACCCTGACCTTTCCTGGAAGGTGGCGCGCTGTGATGATAGTGGTGGTGACGAGAATGACGGGGATGCATTCCGTCGAGCTCCACATAAGTACCGGGCACTGTGCGTGTCGGTTTTACACGTGTCAGCTCGTGTCGTCTCCCGAGACCTCATCGGGGTAGGAGTCGTCCCCACTTTACGGATGAGGAAGTGGAGCTCAGAGAGGTTAAGCACGTGGCCCACGGTGCCCCAGTGGCAGCACCTGGACTCGAGCTCAGGGGACCTTGACCCTGAAACCCTGCCCCTGACCGCTGGGCCTTGGATTTTGATCACCTCAGTTCTAGCTCCCAGATGCCTGCTGACTTGGGGATGCACGTGTGGTTGTATCATGTGTGAGTGGGGGGCTAGGTGGTCCCCGCCTCAGAGACTGTTGAAGGGGCTGTAGAATGTGCTGGACAGGATTAGCACAAGTTCACTCTACTTGAAGCCCCCCCCCCCCCCGCTTTGCCTTGGCAGAACGGCCCACCCACCACACACTTAGGGACCCCACGATTGAGCCCCTCACTTAGGGACACTGAAGTCACCTCTCCCTGATTTAGGGACCCCCAGGTCATCCTCCCACCTCACTTAGGGACCCCCAGGTCGTCCTCTCCTCCCCACTTAGGGACCCCCAGGTCATCCTCTCCTCCCCACTTAGGGACCCCCAGGTCATCCTCCCACCTCACTTAGGGACCCCCGGGTCATCCTCCCACCTCACTTAGGGACCCCCGGGTCATCCTCCCACCTCACTTAGGGACCCCCCGGGTCATCCTCCCACCTCACTTAGGGACCCCCGGGTCATCCTCCCACCTCACTTAGAGACCCCTGGGTCATCCTCCCACCTCACTTAGGGACCCCCGGGTCATCCTCTCCCCATGAACCTAGGAACCCTGCGGTTACCTCTGCCTCCCTCCCTGCCTGGGAGCGGGAGGCCACTCTCCCCCCACCTCCCACTCAGGGACCCGAGGTCCTCCTTTCTGGCCCCTCTTACTTAGGAAGCTCCCAGTCGTTCTCTGGCCTCCTGGCACTCAGGGACCGGGAGGTCACCCTCCGCCTCCCTCCCTTGGGAACTAGGGACCCTGGGGGGGCTCAGTCACGGGGCTCAGGGAGGGCCCTGAACTCCTGCCCCAAGGCTTTGAATGTGGTGGGTGGGGCTGGGTGGAGGCTGGAGGCCCAGGGCTGCTGGGAGGCCCGGTGGGTGGGGCTGCCCCACTCAATAGCCCCATTGTGTGGCCTGGAGCGGCGGTGGGGAGGGTCCGGCTCCGCCCGCAGGGCCGCCTGCCACTGAGCTGTTCTAACTGTGGTGGGATGCGGGGGCTGCCTCCCTGGACTTCCTTCCACAGGCCTCTGTTGAGTGGCCAGAAACTTCTGTCTCCCTGGCTGATGCGTGCGAGGCCAGCGGGCTGGGGGAGGGCCCAGGGGACAGTGCCGCGCAGTGCAGGGAGGCCTGCGTGGATGGCAGTTCCTACCCCAGCCTCCACGGGAAGAAACACGCCCAGCGAGGGAAAGGGACTTGCCCATGGCCACGCCACCTGCTGTCTTTGGGTCTTGGAGTTACAGACCTCGTTCAGCCACTTAAGAGATGAGTGGCTTTGGGCAAGTCCCTTCCCCACCTAGCCTCAGTTTCCCCATCTGGAAGAAAGGGATATATATAGTACCACCTTCTATGTACAGGTTTATGTGAAGAAATGTTTGTAGAATGCTTACTACAGTGCTAGGTATGCAGTAGGTGCTCAATGATGGCAGCAGCAGCTCTTCTGTCTTGGGGAGGGGGGGTCAGAAAAAGGAGGGTCTAGATTGGGTTGGTCCAGGGTTTTTTCTTTTAGAATCCGGCTGTCAGCTACATCAGTCACCTTTGGCTGTTCTGCCCTGGTTTCTGGACACCCTAAGGCCATCAAAATGTTTCACTCATATTCATCCGCTTGTCTATTCATTTAGTCATTCATTTGACAAACATTTACTGATTGTGAACCAGGTCCCACACTCTGATCATGGATGATGTGAATGGACTTTGACATTTATCTAATGATAAAATGACTTCACTCACCCTGATCTTAAAATATCCATGTTGGAGATGACATTACAGATGTGGAAAGGAAAATGGGAAAAGGGTTATGACGGCCCCATGGAAGGACAGTGGTAGAGCTGGACCGTGTCCATGCCTCCTGGCCTTGGCTGATTTCGTCTCGAGTTCCAGGAGCTTTGCCAACGTTGATTTATTGAGCACCTTTTGTGTACACGGTATGTCCCGCTGGCCTCGGAAGGCCAGGGAGGTGAGGGACCCTGGTCCGGAGTTTGTGTGGGCAGCGTGGGGTGGTGACGCCTTACCTCCAGCCGGCTCTTCTCTGGGGTGAACGTGCCTCAGTTGTCCCTCCCAAATAGCCTGGATGTGGGGGGTCGCTGACCTGCTCCTGCTCCTTGGCCCTGCTCCTTGGGAGCTGTAAAAGCTAGTGTCTAAGCCCTGTGGGTGGTCCCAACAGCTCATATGTGGGCTGGGACATCCGGGCTCCCTTATCTCAGGGTGAGCAAGCGTGCTTGGTATGTGTGCGCTGGCCGGCGTACCCACAGAGGGCTGCGGCCAGGAGACAGAGGGGCCCTTCTCCCACCCACCCTGCAGCTGTGGCTCAAGATTTCTGCAGCTTCCTCCCTGAGGCATGAGGGGCAGGGGTAGTCATCTGGGTCTCTTCCATCCGTGAGTGAACGGAGCCCAGACTTGGCACTCAAATAGGTCCCAGTTAAAATCCTGGCTCATTTCTCGGCGCTTCCGTTTTCCTGTATGTAAAGTGGGAATAACTCTATCACCTAATGCTGATAATAGTTAGTAACATTTATTGAGGATTTACTTCTTATGTGCCCAGTAATAAGTTAAGAGCTGTCTGGCATACATTTAACCAGTAAACCCAGGAGGTGGAGGAATTTTTCAGGGTACCTGTCTCACAGAGCAATTTTGAGCTAATCCATGTAAAGCTGTCAGCCCAGGGCTGGGCATGGAGTAAACTCTTGTCCATGTTAGCTGTCATGCATGGGGAAACACTGGTCTTGTGGCCACATGGACCTGGGCTCAAATTGTAGCTCTACTTGTACCAGCTGTAGGTCCCAGGATGTGTTCTTTTGCCTCTCTGACCCTCAGTTTCCTCCTTTCTCCAACGAGGAGCAATTCCTACCTGCAGGTTGAGTTGAGACCTCGTGTTAAAGTGTTCAGGTGCCAGGGGAGCTGTGTCTGATACTTTGTAGGCCCTTCCAGATGGTTGGGGAAAAGTGGAGCACAGGGATTTAACGTGAACTCTCCAGTCAGGGCCTGGCTTCAAATTCTGGCCTCACTTCTTGGTTGGGGACCACTGGCAAGTTACTGAATTTCTCGGAACTTCAGTGTTTTCACTTGGAACAGGGCTTGGAAAACTTCAACCTGTATTTATAAATAAAGTTTTATTGGAACACAGCCATGCCCATTCATTCACGTTTTTATTTTTTATTTGTTTTTAAATTTATCTCCCTTCCCCCTCCCCCAGTTGTCCTCTCTGTGTCTGCTTGCTGTGTGTTCTTCTGTGACTGCTTCTATCCTTATCAGCGGCACCAGGAATCTTTGTTTCTTTTTGTTGCGTCATCTTGTTGTGTCAGCTCTCCATGTGTGTGGCACCATTCCTGGGCAGGCTGAACTTTCTTTTGTGCTGGGCGGCTGTCCTTACCGGGCACACTCATTGCACGTGGGCCTCCCCCACGCGGCGTGACAGGGCCCTCCTTGCGCGCATCAGCACTGCGCATGGGCCAGCTGCACATGGGTCAAGGGGGCCCGGGGTTTGAACCGCGGACCTCGCATGTGGTAGGCGGATGCCCTAACCATTGGGCCAAGTCCACTTCCCCATTCATTCACATGTTGTTGGTAGCTGCTTTTGTGCCAGGACTGCAGAGTTGTGTGGCCTGCAAAGCCAAAAATACTCTGTGTTCCTTTACAGAGAAAGTTTGCCAAACCTGATCTGGTAAGATGGGGGTAATAGCAGTGTCTTACAGAACTGCTGTGAAGGTGAGATTAGCCTCTGAATAAAGGGCCTAGGACAGCGCTAGCCGTAGGAGTGCTGTTGGTTCTGGGCTGGAAGCCAGGTTGGCTCACGGTTTCAGAGTCATGCCCGGGACCTTCTGGGGTGGCTCCTCTAGTCGGGCCTCTATCCACAGCAACCACTGATCTGCTCTCTGACTCTCTAGATTTGCCTATTCTGGACATTTCCTATCAATGGGATCCCCCAGTATATGGTCTTTTGTGTCTGCTGCTTTCTCTTAGCATGTTTTTAAGGTTCATCCATGTCATACTGTGTATCAGTCATTCCTTTTTATGACCAAGTAATATTCCATCACTTGGATACGCCACATGTTGTTCATCTATTCATCTATTGATGGACATTTTGGTGTTTCCACCCTTTGGCTATTGTGAGCTGGTATTCAAGTTTTCGTGTGGATGTGAGGTTTTTTACTTCTCTTGGGAGTCTATCTAGGAGTGGAATTGCTGGATCAAATTGCTCTACATTTAACATTTTGAGGATTTGAAGATTTGCTAAACTGTTTCCGCAGGTGTCTGCCTTAAGTTACATTCCCGCTAGTGTTATATAGGGTTCCATTTTCTCCACATCCTCCCCAACACTTGTCCATCTTTTTTTTTTTTAAGATTTATTTCTTTGTTCCCCCTCCCTCCATTGTCTGCCTTCTGTGTCCATTTGCTGTGTGTTCTTCTGTGTCCGCTCGTATTCTCATTAGACTCTGGAAACTCTATCAGAGTAGGAGAGAGGTGATCATTCTCTTGCATCACCTCAGCTCCCTGATCTGCTGCATCTCTTACTATCTCTCCTCTGTGTTTCTTTTTGTTGCATAACATTGCTGCTCCAGCTCTCCGTGTGGGCCAGCATTCCTGCACAGGGCAGCACTCCACACGGGCCAGCGTGCCTTCAGGAGGCCCTGGGCATCGAACCCTGGACCTCGTATATGGTAGATGGGAGCCCAATCGGTTGAGCCAAATCCACTTTCTTGTCAATCTTTTTGATTCTAGCCACCCTAGTGGGCATGAAGTGGTATGTCGTTGTGGTTTTGAATTGCCTTTTCCTGATGAATAATGATATTGAACATCTTTTCATGTACTTATCGGCCGTTTGTCTTTTTTGGAGACATGTCTGTTCAGATCCTTTGCCCATTTTTTAATTGTGTTATTTATCTTTTTTAGTATTGCAGTATAAGAGCTTTTTATATATTCTGGATACTAGTCCCTTATCAGATATATGATTTGCGACTATTTCCTCATTATGTGGGTTGTCTTTTCACTTCCTTAATAGGGTCCTTTGACATACAACAGTTTTGTGTTGATGAAGTCCATTACCTGTTTTTCCTTTTACTTGCTTGTGCTTTTGGTGCATATCCACTCACCTGGTCTTTGCTAACCCCCAGGAGCCTCCTTGACAAGCACTCAGAGGCCTTCAAAGCTTTTTTAAAGGTGGGAAGGTATTTAAATGATAGTTACATACATATTTTTAAAATTCTCATGGAAACTGACTCCTGCACCATCTTTAGGGATGCAAATCCCTACAACCTCTTTTCGACCACCCAGGCTCCTCACTCCATCACTTGTGAAGGCTCACCGGGATGAGCTTACGTTTGCCAAAGCCCCTAGCTCACGGGCTAAATTAGGCAGGAACTGATGGTGTCTTCAGGTTAGTGAGCAGCAGAAAAGGGATGACGGCTCTGCCAGTTTGCCCTACGATTCCTTACCCCAGGCTTACCTAGCGTTTTTGTTAGGATGAGAGTCGTGGGGCGGTGGTCCAGCCTCTTGCTGTTTTGGGAATCCCTGTGGAGCCGAGGTTCTCAGAGGGGGCCCTGGGGACCAGCAGCAGCCTCTGGACGCTCATTAGAAAGGCATCTTCTCGGGCCCCGCCCAGACCTGCGGAATCCCACCCTGGGCTCCTGTGGAATCCCACCCCGGGCTTGGGGGTCCAGTCATCTGGAAAAGGTTCATACTTTTGCGATGTCAATGCTAGCCCCATTTTACCTTTCCAGCCCCATCTCTTCCCAGCCTTTCTGAACCTGCTGGAGCGCTCCACCTTCCTCCCTGCCCACATTCCCTCGTGCCTCCTTGCCTCCCCCTTTGCTCTGTTCTGCCTGGACCGTCCTTGCCCTTCTCCACCTGGCAAACTCGGGTCTGCGCAGAGGCAGCCTGGATGGTGCCACCTTCTCTGGGGCAGCCCAGGCTGGCTGGCTCACTGCGTCCACCGTCTTCGGGGGAGCACAGTCAAGGTGCCCACCCCACTCACCTCTGCAGCTGCCTTCCCTGGTGGACTGGGGGCAGGGACCTGTCTGATGCGTGCTCGTCCCCAGTTCCCAGGCTTGGCACAGACTAGGAACTCAGGTGGTGTTTGTTGATGGAATTCTACTGTTGTAACCCCACCGTGCCTAGCAGCATGCGGGTCGTAGACCTTTCATGCTTACCTGTCGAGAGATTAAACAGACTTCAACGTTGCTTCTCCAAGTCCCAAGAAAACCTGATGCCCCTGCAGAACCCAAAATGCTTGCCAGCCTTCTTGAGGGAGCGCGGAGGACAGGCCGCCGAAGGGTCCGAGAAGTCAGCCGTGGGCACTCGGGGCTGTTGGATTTGGGATGGTGAAGGCTCAGAGGCTTTAGCTTTGCACCCAGGAGCCCTCCGTCCCGAGGAGCCGCCCTTTACTCCAGGAGGCCGTGGGATGGGAGCCGCATGCTCAGGCCTTCGTTGTACGAAGTCACAGAGAATGCATGGACAGTCATGGGTCATTTTAGGCTGGATATTTCAAGGGAAAAAACCATGTTTATTTCTAATCGAAAAGATTATGTTGGATATCAAATCACTTCACATCCCCCCACAAAAGACACATTCAGATTTTAATCCAGGGGTATGAACCCATTTGTAAATAGGATCTCTTGAAGATGCTGTTAATTTAGGTGTGGCCAAATTGAATCAGGGTGAGTCTTAATCCATTTCACTGGGACGCACCCAGTCAGGGGGAGCCTGAAGTCAGAAGACGCCCCAGAGGAAAGAGAGTTCTCCGTGTGGCATAGGATGGCTTTTCACCTGAAGACTTCCTACCCCGGGAGGAAGCACGGCCTTGCCGTCATCTTGATTTCCGATATCTAGCCTACAGAGCCATGAGAAAATAAATGCTTATTGTTTAACCCAACCCATTGTGGGGTATTGGTCACGGCACCACTGGCCAAAAGAAGTTCACAACACATAATCATCAAATAAAATACGGAAAATACGGGCATCAACGTATGTGCTTCCATTCTCTTTTCTAAGCGTGTATATTTAGTAACTTCCTAAGGCACTGAGATTTATTATTTTATTGATTAAACTCTACATCTTTTGGTAAAAGCCCTAAGAAGCTTATATTCCAAATCCCCTGAAGCCCTACCACCGACAAGTTGAAGGTAGAAAGCATGAGACTCATGTAATGAACCCCCATAAGGTTCTTGTAGTGAAAGGGACAGCTTGGGCTTTGGAATAAAATCGAGGTTAAGGAAGGTTACTTATCTCAGAGCTTTCTGGTAACCACGGCAAGAAAAATAAAAGCCAAGTGCAAGGGGTCATGGAGCTCTTGAACTGCAGAAGGGGAAGCCAGCCAGATTGTCAGAATGCACGAGGTTGCCTGGTGATGACCTCTGGAAGGCTGTATCATGGGCCTTGTGTAAGGGGTGTTGTGTAAGGGGCAGTTTCTCTAAAAGATGCAGGAACCACCTAGACTGGGCCACTTCTCAGGCTGACCCTTGGTAACAGCTGAGGGCATGTTGTAGTTCCAGGAAGTCCTGTTTTTGTAGGGAAACCTAAATAATGTTTCCTGAACCCGAAGCTTTCTGGTGATTTCATTTGATAGAGATTCAGCAAACGCAGTGTCAGTTGCCACCAGCTGCTTTCACGTCAGGAGTGTCATTTACTGCCTTGATGTGGGAGGTAGAGATTATTAGTGTCGTTTTGCAGATGAGGAAATCAAGGCTTGGGGAGATGACGTGGCTTGCCCTCACTCACACAGCCAATGAAGTGGCAGAACCAAGTCTGGAACCCAAGTTGACTACCTTTCCTTTCCCACCCACCCCGTTAGAGAAGGGGAGGGTGTCTAATTCTGCTGTATATTCACTGGGCATCAGGCCTGGGCCTGTTGCTCTACAAGCACCGTTTGCCCAATCCTTACAGTAATTTGGAGAGGTATATGGTGTTATCCCACTTTACAGAGAGGGTAGGTCATTGCCCACTAGTAATTGATGGAAAAGCTAAGCAGGGGTTCCTCACCTGGTTTTGGTGATGGGACTTCAAGAATTCAGTGGAGGGAAGCGGACTTGGCCCAGTGGTGAGGGCGTCCGTCTACCACATGGGAGGTCCACGGTTCAAACCCCGGGCCTCCTTGACTTGTGTGGAGCTGGCCCATGCACAGGGCTGATGCGTGCAAGGAGTGCCCTGCCACGCAGGGGTGTCCCCGCGTAGGGGAGTCCCACGCGCGAGGAATGCACCCCCTTAAGGAGAGCCGCCCAGCGTGAAAGAAAGTGCAGCCTGCCCAGGAATGGTGCCGCTCACACAGAAAGCTGACACAGCAAGATGATGCAACAAAAAGAGACACAGATTCCCGTGCTGCTGACAACAACAGAAGCGGACAAAGAAGACACAGCAAATAGACACAGAGAACAGACAATCGGGGTGGGGGAGGGGAGAGAAATAAATAAATCTTTTTTTAAAAAAAGAATTCAATGGAAACGTTTGTATTCATGTTTTTCTGGGTGGGAGGAAAAAGATAAGTGTTCACAGAGTGTCAGAACATAACAAAACAAAAATAGGAACCACAGAGCTCAAGGAAGGAGTCACAGTAGCAGCTTATACTGGCTGGGTCCGGCCAGGTACACGCTGTAGGTGTATGCTGGCCTCAGCTTCCAGCTCCCTCACCTAGCAGGGGACATGGCATGTAAGCCTTCCTTCTCTACCACTGCCTCTTGTGGCTGGGTGTTTTTTCCTAGCATTTAGTAGGCTTTGGGATTCTGTCCTCTTTTTTTTTAAGATTTATTTTTTTATTTCTCCCCCCCTCCGCCTATTGTCTGCTCTCTGTATCCATTCGCTGTGTGTTCTTCTGTGTCTGCTTGACTTCTCATTAGGCGGCTCTGGGAACCGATCCTGGGACCTTCCAGAGTGGGAGAGAGGCAGTCATTCTCTTGCGCCCCCTCAGCTCCCTTCTTGTTAAGAGGCAGAATGCTATACTGTGCTTTGAGAGGCCAACACCTACGCCCAAGTTGCTCGCTTTTCGTCCCCGGCCCCTGGACACAAAGCCCGGTTGGTTAGCAGTGGGTGAAGAGTGAGCGGATGAATGAGTGAGTGAGTGAGTGAATGCTTGAGTGAAAGGAAGAGGTACCTCTCCCTCAGTGTAGATGGGCAGGATGTTACTGTCTGATGAGCTACTCGAGGGGAGCTGGTCGCTGTTTGTCTTGGGGGAGCTGGGGTCAGGCCTCACGTTCTGATTGCCAGGCAGGACCCGCGAGGCAGGGGACGCCTCAGAGAGGCAGGGGAAGCCGGCGGGCTGCCGTGGGTGAGCTGGGGGTGCCCCTTGCACAGCGCTGTCCTGGGGCCCTTCACGTTCTGCAGCACGTGGCAAGGCTGTCCTCTGCCTTGGGGTCCCTGGCCCAGCTTCAAGCCCCCGTTTGACCTGCTGTGGTTTCTTGTGTCCCGGCATTGACTTGTTCCCCTAAATGTAGCCCAATGCGGGTTACCCAGTGAAGAGCAGCTGCCCTTCAAAGTTAGTATTGGCAACCCTTTTGTGCAGCTGAGGAAATGGGCTTGGACAGATGAAGTGACTTGTCCGGGGCCACACAACTAGCGGGCAGGGCAGCTGGGTCCAGCGTGGGCTGCCTTCGAAAGCCACGCATCTCCCCGCAGCCTCACATCTGCGTCGCCAGTGAGCCTCTGGAAGGGCGGCTGCAAACTGGAGGCCTCGTCAGAATACCAAGAGCTGACAGGGTCGCTGAGGCCGCTAAGGTTTTCTTTACCGCTTAGGGGGGAGAGGGCATCCCTTGAGCGCCACCGGGGCAGCGTCTGCGCCTCCGCTGAGCTTCGTTGGAGGGACTTGATGGCAGGACCTGGAGTAGGAAGCCGGGAGGGGATCCTGGAAAGTGCCTTGAAGTTTGTGACGCTTCCCCCTTCCCCACCCACCTGACTTTAAGAAAAAAGAGAAAGCGTCTGTGCACATAAGAGCCCAGAGTGGACTGGAAAGAGTGACAATCGGTAAAGTAAGCCCCGGAGGGCGGGCCCTGTGTCGGCACCCTCGGGCGCTTTTGCCTTGACGGTGTCCTCCATCCCCACACCTGCCTCGGAGCCCCTTGTGGGCCTGAGTCTGGTGGTCCTGCCAGGGCCTGCTACCTGTTGGGTACATAGGTGTATGTTGAATAAACGACGAATGAATGAGTGAGTGAATGAATGAATGAATGAATGAATGAATGAATGCCTCCATGATCTGGGAGTGAGGAGAACTGCCTTACAGCCCAGGACCTGCCAGTGAACAACGTGTGGCTTCTGTCAGCCACGGTCCCTCTCTGGGCCTCAGTTTCTCCGTCTGTCAGTGGAGGATGTTGGATGAGCTGGTCTTTGAGTTCCTCGTGTTCTGAGGTTCTGACACGGCCAGGGCCCCGGACTCTGGAAGATGGATGGTGGGTGGCAAGGGGTGGGTGCTGGGGATCTGTAGGCCTTAGCGGCACCCTCTGAAGCTCTGGGCTGTGGGGCGTAGGAGAGGAGGGCAGTTGGCAGGCCGCTGGGGAAAGGGAGGGGGCAGGCGTGGCTGGAAAGGCTCTTCTCTGAAGCTTCGGCTTTCCATGGCAACTTGGCTTTTTGCTTTTGCTGGAAAAGGGTGTACCCCAGCAAGTCCTTGAGTATTAGAGCCTCCTGTGAGGTGGGGGCAGATTGGGGCCAGGGGCACGTGCCCTCTGCGGCAGGGGCAAGAGAGGGCAGGAGCTGGGCCAGCGGACGCGGCGCGGGTCGGGGGGTGCCGGGGGTCTCCTGCCTCCTGGTCTGGGTGCCCTGCTCATTGACAGCTGTGCCTTGTCTCTTCCGCAGATCATGATCGAGTTCTGTCCCGGGGGAGCCGTGGACGCCATCATGCTGGGTGAGTCTTTCCCGTGCCGACGCATTGCCAGGGTGGGCACGCCCGCGTCCTCCGTGTGCACCTGGACGGCCGTGGCTAGCACCCAGCCCGCTGGAGCCCCTGGCTGCTCCGTCTCCTTCAAGGGCTGGGGTGGGCGCTTGCCGAGAAGGCAGGTTACTCCGAAGACCACCGCCTCCCCTTCAAATAGCCACGTGCCCCTGAGCTGGCCCTTACCCGCCGAGCCCCTGTGGCTGTAGCGCGGCCCGATGCTGCCGTCGCCAGCCCCCGGCGCTGTCAGGAGGCGAGAAGGAGGCAGCGGAGGAAGGTGCTTTGAAAAGTAGGGGGAGACGCCCATCCGACTTGTGGATGCTCGGTGGGGGTGTCCTGAGCAAGCTTGACCATAACAGGAAAACCTCTTGGTCGTCCCCACTCGTGTGAATGTTCCCTCCGCGCCAGAGTGTGGTGGACGCTTTGGGTGTAAGTTCTCGTTCAATCCTCGCGGATAAAGTCAGAGCCTCTTTGTTTTATTTGTGGCCAGGTGGACACTTGGGAGGTTCAGGAGCTTGCCCGGAGCCCCCACCCGGTGGACCCAGGTCTGGCCTGGGGGCGGGGGGACTTTAGGGCAGCACCCCGATGGCCGGTGTTGAAAACCCAGCAGGCAGAGGGTGGCGGCCGGCCTTGGCGCACGGGGCTTAGAGAGCAAAAATAACGAATCCTGAGGATCGCATCTTGAGCACAGGAAGGTCACCTTGAATTCTTCTCACCCCCTTCCCCATCATACCCCGTGGCCCCATGTTCTGCCATTTGTACCGCCGTAACCCATTGGGTCGGAATTCCCTTCTCGTCCCCTTCTCCCCGTGGTGCAGATGTAGTCATCCTGCTCAGACCATCGACAGCTCGCGCTCCCTGGCCATCTCGCCGCTCCACTGCAGCCAGAGGGATATATATTTTTTAAAAAGCACACATCCGCCTGTGTCTCTTTTGCCCAGAGCCTCTCCTGGACTGCCCGTTGTATTCCAAATGAGCTTCAGCCCCCTCTCTGTGGCCCCTGAGGTCCTGCAGGTTCAGGCCCTGCTGACCTCTGACCTCCTCTCTGTCCCCTCGTCCTTCTCCTGCAGCCACGCCAGGGTCCTTGGCACATGCTGTTTCCCCGTGGGATCCTCTTCCTCCCACGTCCACCTGCTCACAACTGCTCACACCTGCTCGTCCTCCAGGCCTCGGCTCCACGGCCTGGCCTCGGGGAGGTCGGGCTCTCTCCCCAGCCAGCACTCTGGTCCACCTGGCCTCCTTCTGCCTTTCTTGAGTGCCACCACCTACCAAGCAGCTGACCGTGTCCTCAACGCTAGCTCCCTAGCCTGCAGGCCTTGGTTTCCTCCAGTTCCTTGCCTGGAACGCCCTTGCACCCCTTTTCCTTCTCCACATGCCTGTCCTTCCTTCAGGCTGCAGCTCGCACGTCCTTTTCCTGGGAAACCTCACTTCGCTTGCCAGGGCTGCCATAACAGGTGCCACAGGCTGGTTGGCCTGGCTGACAGGATTTATTGTCTCAGGGTCCGGGGGGCTCGAGGTCCAAAATCAAGGTGTCGACAGGTCGTGCGCTCTGGGGGCAGCAGCGTTCCGGTGCTGGCTTGTCGTGAGGCAGAGCTCCACCACGGTCCCCGTCACACGGCCGTCTCTCTCCTTTTCTGTCTCCTCTCCACTGTGTCCACTTTCCCCTGCTTCTAAGGGCTCTAGGCATACTGGATTCAGGCCCACCCTGATTCTGTTTGGCCTTGTCTTAACTAATGCCATCTTCAAAGGCCCCGTTACAGATGGGCTTGTGTCCACAGCCCTGGGGGTCAGAACTTGAGTGTGTCTTTGTGGGGGCATTACTCAGTCCGTGTGACACTGCCCATCCCGGGCTCCCACGCCCCTAGGACTCCCCTCCACTCCAAGCCTCAGCCACCGTTCCCACATCTGTCCCTGTGTCCTGTGCCCCAGGCCTGGAGCCTGGCCGTCACACACACCCACTCCGTTCCCACCGACACAGACTTCTGACCCCCAGTTGGGCTGATTGAGGAACCAGAGCTCTGAAGCCAGACTGTCTACTTTGAACCTTAGGTCTGTGACTTCTCACCTGCTGGACTTTGAGTGAGTTCCTGAGCCTCAGTTTCCCCATCTGTAGAATGTAGGCGATGGTGCTTGCCTCTGCAGGCTGTCATGGGGGTGGGATGAGCCGGTACCCGGAAAGGCTTACAAGCAGCCTTTGGTGCTTGGCGGTGGGTTCTGCTGTTTTTTGTTTCTGCCATGGCCTGACAACCCCCCATCCTCTGTCTGTTTCTAGAGCTGGACAGGGGTCTCACCGAGCCCCAGATTCAGGTCGTTTGCCGCCAGATGCTGGAAGCCCTCAACTTCCTCCACAGTAAAAGGATCATCCACCGAGATCTGAAAGCCGGCAACGTGCTGATGACCCTGGAGGGGGACATCAGGCTGGGTAAGGTGGGGGCCAGGGCCACACGGTACCTGCCGGGGCCCCTGTGGGCAGGGGGGCTTCACCCACCTTCTGCCCTGGGCCACGGGTTGCGGACAGTCCCGTTGGCCCTGTGGACAATCCCGTCGGATCAGGTTCTCCACTGCAGGCAACTGGGCACCCCCAGGTATATCTGGCACTGTCTGGAAGTACTTTTGGTTTTTACAGCTGGAGGGGTGAGCATCTACTAAGCATCTAGTGGGTGGAGACCAGAGACGCTGGGCAACATTCAATGATGCACAGGATAACTAAGAATCATCCAGCCCAAAATGCCAGTAGTGCTGAGGTGCAGGCCCGGCCTAAGCCCTTTGCCTTTGCTTTCAATCAAGACAATTCAAATCTGTTTTAATAAATAAGAATAAAAATAAATAAAATTTAAAAAATATTTTTAGAATATTTAAATGAAAAAATTAAATTAAATGAAATTTTCTCGTAAAAAAAAAAGAGAGAATTCAAGTAATGGGATGAAGGGCTGACCCTGCCTCCATTCCCTTATAGAGAGCAATCGATCAATCCCATACTTCAAAACCTTATTTTTTAAACTCCTCTCTCTCTGTTTTTTAATAAGCACTCTTTTTTTTTAACTAAAATAACACATACATGTGTCCCGTGCTCCTACCGCTTCCCTTCTCCCTCCACCCCCAGAGACAATCCCTTTTAACTTCTTTTAGTGGTTTCTTCTCATATTTTTATATCTGCATTGCTAAATCATATATGCCTGTAATGCAGTTTTTAAAGTGATATTTTTTATTGTTTGAGGAAATAAAAATACATGCTTTTTATTAAAAATTCACGTAGTGAGGAAGTAGAGGGAAACGGCCAGTGCCTCCACTCTCCTTATCCAGAAATCTCGTACAAGAGGACGGTGAGTCCGAAGGTGTGCCATGGACTACCGGTGATGGCCCAGCTAGAACAGAGTGCCTTCCTGCTTTGTAACGATGTGCCACGTGCACACGAGGGGTTAGCAGTCGGGTGGCAGGTCTGTTTTTGTGTGTGTGTTTGAGGTAGTGGGGCCAGGAATTGAACCCAGGACTTCGTATGTGGGAAACCAGCGCTCATCCCCTGAGCTGCATCGGTTCTTTGGAAGTGCTGTATTTTATGCCGGATTTTTCTGCAAACCTACAACTTCTCTACTAAGAAATAAAGAAAGAAGAGTAATTGGAAGAACCCTGGAAATAAGAATTAATTATATATGAGCAACTAGATGCCAGGTTTGGCATGAACAAATATTTGCTCCTGACAAAAAGTAGACCTTGATAGAGGTGTGAAGAGGTGGTCATTATGCCGTTGAGTGGTCTCACAGCTGGAAGGTTTGCCTCAAGTTTTGGGGTTTTTAGTAAACTTTGTTCGAATGAAACGCTTTTTCCTTTTGGCTGTCAGATTTAAGCTTGAGGTATTATCATCTCCATATATGTGTCCTTTGTGCTTGATCTAGAAAACACAGTGAAAGATGCATCATTAGGATGTTAGAGACACAATGAGGATGCTCTTGGATATTTATAAATAAAGAAGAGTAATTGGAAGAACAATTTTTAGTGGACAAAAAAAACCATATGATGTAAACTTGTGCTGTATTCACGATAAAGTTATCATTAGGCATAGGTAGAATTTATGTGACAATGAGGTAGATGAAATAGTTGGCTTGAAAAAAATTGCCAAGCACACGTCAGCCCGGGTTGTAACCCCCGATGCCTCTGCTCGCATCTCTGTCGAGAGAAGGATGCACAGGCAGAGAGAGGGACAACAGCTGCAGAGATGGTACCTCTGGTTCATCACTGTGCACGCGACTCCATAGCTGTTAACTCCTCCGATAGTTAAATAGTAAATTGGTCTGTGCCCTGCTTCTTCACCCTGTCCTTGCAACGTGGAATTTGCAGTTGCTCTCGCGGTTTCCTTTCTACTTTTAAGGAACATTTAAATCATGCACCCAAGAAACTGCACCACTGCTGAGAACTGCAGGGACAGAAATGAGGCTGTCACAGAATGGGTGCCGTGCCACCCAAGACATCCTCTGCAGCAGGTTTCCATGCCTGGGGACTCTGAAGCTCAGCGAGGATGGGCAGCTGCCTTGGGCGCAGAGCTAGCCGTTAGAGCCAGGGCTGACACCCAGGGGTGCTGGCTCACCTCCCAGGGCTCTCCCACCTCACGGCACTCAACGCCGGAAGTGCCGCCAGCTGACGGGTTGGGTAGGGCAGCGCCTTACAGACTGAAGCTAGACTACTGGGCTCTCAGATGTTAACACTCAGACCCCTGGCCTTCGCCCGGGGGTTTCTGACTCCGTAGGTCTGGGGTGGGGCCTGAGAATTTGCATTTCTGGCAAGCGCCCAGAGGATGCTGCTGGTCTGGGGGCCTGCCCCTTGAAAACCACTGCTGAGCAGCTTTGCTACCCCAAGTGTGGCCAGGGACAAGATCAGCATCAGGGGAACAGGTGTAGCTCAAGTGGTTGAGTGCCTGCTTCCCACATACAGGGTCCTGGGTTCAATCCCTGGTATCTCTGAAAAAAAAAAAACAAAACCCAGCATCATCTGGGAGCTTGATAGAAGTGCCTAACCTTGGGCCCTACTGCTGACCTACTGAGGCAGACAGGCTCCAGATGATTCATGTGCTCGTTCACGTCTGAGCAGCTCTCGCCTAGAGGATGGGGCTGCTTCTGTCCTAAAACCAGCAGTACGCAGGGGTTCCTCCGTACTGGGCACGAATAGGGTCATATGGGGTCATCGGCCAGCCTGGCCCCCCACCCCCCACCCACGCTGTCCTGAAGGCCAGAAGGCCTGATCTCGCGGGCTCTGTAAGCCTGGCGTTCAGCTCACATCCCGTCCCTCCGCCTTCTTCCTTCTCTCAGTTGGAGTGGATAGGAACATGCACCCTGGAGTCATACAACCCCAAGTTCAAATCCCCACTCTGCCTCTAGCTCTGTGACCTTGGATCAGTCACTGAATTGTGTTGTTCCTCAGTTTCCTCATCTGTAAAACGGAGATGATAACTCCCGCCTTGGCGCGTTAGCCTCAGCAGAGGCCTTCACCCGTTGTTGACTCCGCGTGAACATCCCACAAGGTCTGCCGTGGTTAGCGTCGCTTCCTCAAGTGCCTGTGTGCTGACCTCTGCACTGGGCTCGGGGGGGGGGGCAGGGAAATGAAGAAGCTCCCAGGCGTCCTGCTGCAGAGTTCCCAGGCTCGCGGGGGGACGTGGAAGCATCGGGGCAGGGGGAATCCAGGTGCCGGGGTGGAGAGTGTGCAGGGAGGGGCAGTCTGCCCACCTGGACGTGGGTGTTGGGAGAGCGAGGTCTGAACGAAGAATGGGTATTTGCCAGGTGAACACAGTGGGGCAGGGCAGTCCAGGAAGCGGGGGCCTTGTGGGAAATGGCAGGGCATTTTTGGGGGGGAAGGGATGACAATACAAATAGCACACACTTACTTGCCAGGTATGTGAAGGGCCCCCTGGGTGCCATGCACTGGACAAGGCCCCTTCTCTCCATCATCTCATTTAACCACCACCCCAGGGGCACTCCGGGGGGTGGGGCCCATAACCGCTTTCCTGTTGAGAACTCCGAGGGTCAAGGAGGTGGAAGGAGATGCCCAAGAGCACGCCAGGAGGGAGGAGAAGTAGCAGACCTGGGTCTTCCTGGCCCCACTGCTGCGTCATTCATGCCTTGAGGGTTTGATCAGTAGGGAAGGTGGCCAAAGAGGGGGAGCGTCTCGAGCCCGGGCCTGTCCAAGGGAAGCTTTGGCCTCGTCTTCAAGACTTTAACCAAATGGAAGAGGCAGAACACAGCCAACCTGGGCCAGGACCAGCCTGGAGATCGGTGAGAGCAGGGAAACCCCGGCGTGTACAGCAGTGAGGACGGTCCCCAGGGGCTGAGGGTGGAGATGTGCCCAGTGGGGCACCACTTCCCATGCTGCCCCCCGCAGCCCAGAATCTGGAGGGCTCCAACATGCTCAACAGACCCCAGAATCTCACTCAGAACCTAGCAGAGGGTGGAACCGAGGGAGGTGGGTACCTCGGATTTCACAGTGACTTGCCATAGCCTTTTGAGAAAACCAGGAAGCCAATTAAGGAGGAAGAAAAGTGCACGGAGGGTTGAGCATGCGAGTATTTGTATCTCCACGATCACCGCCGGTCCCTGGGAGCTGTGGGCTCCTGCCGAGGCCTGTTGTTCTGTGTTGGAAACTCCTCCTCCCTCCTGGGGCCCCGAATTAGTGGCCTGGTGTCAAGGGGGGAGGCCCTGAGACTGGCTGTCGGCAGTCTGCCTCTTCCTATATTCCTGGGACCATCATGGGTCCCCGGAGACATGTCCCCTGTCCTTAGGCAACTCAGGGCTGCACCAGAGAATTGCTTTAGCAGATCTTTTCTCCTAAGCAAGCAGAGAGCGGGGCTAGAATGAGAAGTGGCAGGGTGAGCTGAGCGAAGGCTGTGGAATCTGGATGCAGCGGGCCTGGGTGACATCCTGACTTGGCCGTCTGAGCTGAATGGTCTGGAGAAACATATTTAACCACTCAACCCTCAGCTCTTCCTTCTGTCCAGTGGAGCCCCCCAGCTAGGGTCCTCACAGGGTTGTTGTGATCATTGGGTTGAATAAATCAAGGCCGGGGCTCTCTGTATATCTCCCTCTGCTCCTGGCCATTTTGCCTCTTCCTTCCATTAAATGTTTACTTCTGCCTAGGATTTCAAACTTCCTCTGAGATTTCATTTCATAGTTGCAAAATCAAGTGCAAGTTCCAGTGCTGGGTGGGTGTGAAGCAATTCCTGATTGACTAGTGGGAACCTGTTTACGCATAGAAGGGAAAGACAGCCTCTACTGCTCTGACATGGCAGGGGTGTAAAGTGGCATGTGGAAATCTGAAGATCTGGGTTCTCACACTCTGAGTGACCTGGGACAAGGCATTTAGCCTTCTTGAGGCTCAGCGAACTCTAACTCCAGGTGGGGGTGATGGAATTGGTATGGCAGTTTAATGAGTGAATACACACAAAGTAGGTACGCCGCCCATTTGTAGGGCTCAGCAAATGTTAGATTTCCTTCCCGGGCTGAGCTCTGATTCAGAGCTGCCGCAGCAAGATGGCGTGTCCCCCATTCTCCCAAGGTCCTCCCCAGAGAAGAATTGGGGGTCTTCCAGTTTCTAGGCCGACGTCTGAACTGGCCTAAAGATCCAAGTGTGTAGCACAGAGCTTGGATCATAGTAGTTGTTCAATCAATAGTCACTTCTGGCGTTACCATGACTACTTCTGTCTATGATTTTCTGGATCCGTCATTCCCAGAGGCTCCCCAGTGTATGAGACCTGGCAGACAGCAAGTCAGGAGCCAGTTGCCCCCACCCCCAGCCCTGCTTCCTGAGCGGAGGCCTGGGGGTCTGGCTCTTTGGATACTATGCACTGAGCCAGTGTTTGGTTTGTATGAACTCACTGAGTCCTCACATACCACAGATAACATTTTATAGTTGGACAGATTTGGGACCTAGAGAGACACAGCTAGGTTCAAATCAAGGCGTCTAGCTTCAGAGTCCATGTGCTTGACCACTACCCTTTTTCAGACTCCTTTGATTGCAAATGATAAAAACATCTCACAAGACACAGGGCGGGCAGGAGAACGTGTGTCTGTTGGAACCAGATTGGGGAAGAGAAAGAGCGGGGCCTCGGATAGTCAGGCCCTGGTACCCAGCTGTCTCCAAGACTTCCTCTCTGTCTCTGCCTTCTTGTGCATCTTGTTTAGACTCTCAGACAGACACTTTCCATGAAGCTTCTGGCAGGGTCTAGTTTGACATTTCCCAGCATCATCTGCAGAATGAACTGAAAGCCAGCACCTGCTGGTCTCAGATTGAATAATCCCAGCAAAGGGCTCCTATTGGCCCAACTTGAGTGAGCTGTGGATCCCTGGGCCAATCAAGTGAAGCCCAGGGAGGAGGGGCTCTCTGATAGGCCCAGCTTGTGACCAGTCTGTGGCGAGGAGGGTGGGGTCAGATAACAATGTGGACTCCCCCATAGAACTGTGTGGCTGGGGTGGGAGACCAGGTTTTCTAGAAGAGAAGATTTGGGCTGGCCAGAAAAACAAATTGTTGTCCAACATAGACTGGCACAGCCTGTGGGGATAATAGAGTCCTGGCAGGTGGGGAATTGAGTGAGGCAGAGATGGTGAAGGATTGGAAGCAAGAACAAAGAACTGTATTTGTGATAGAGGTTGAGGAAAAGGGCCAGAAAAAGGCAGGGTCATGTGGGGAGAAGGGGGGTGGGAATGAAGGCGGTGGGAGTAGGAGGCCAAAGACAAAGAAAAACGAATAGGAAAACACAGGCTTCGTTAGTGTTCGCCTGTATCTGGTTGCCTGAAAAACAAAAGAAAATAAAAATAGAAATCTCATAAATGTAGAGCAGATCGTTCAGTCTCACCTTTGCCGTGTACTATGATCCCATTTAATAGACAATGAAACTGAGGCTCAGAAAGATGAAGCAGTTTGTCCCAGATCGTACTAGAATCTCCTCACTTCCCTGCCTGCCACCGTTTCCATAACACTCTTGCCCCTGCAGGAAGAACATCCTGGTAATGAAGAGAAACTGCGGTGTGTGGCTGGAAGCTTCACTCTTAACGAGCCCAGAGGCCTTGTGCCACTGGCTGCCGTCATCCTGCCAAAGGAGGCCCCCGGGACTCCAGAGCTGGAGGTGGAAGCCCTTGCTTCTCCTCTCCCCACCCCAGTGAGGCAGGTCCCAAACCCTCTCAGGCCTCAGCTGCCCTGTCTTCCCTCAGGAGCCTGGCTCATTTTGTCCACAGGGCACTGTTGGCCTTTTGGGCGGGACAGTTTTTGGTGTGTAGTGTCCCTGGCTCTCCCTGAACGCCAGCAGCAACCAGACTGGACGGTCTCTCAGATCTAGGATTCTGGGGTAAGCCCTGCCCAAGCTGGACTGGGGCCTGGGGGTGGAGGGGGGCAGACAGAAAGGCCAGAGAAGGGGGAGAGATACAGAGCTGCAGATGGCCAGTGGTTTGGTTTATTTGTTTGTTTTTTTAGGAGGCACCAGGGATTGAACCCAGGACCTAGTACATGGGAAGCAGGTGCTCAGCCACTGAGCTACATCTGTTCCCCAGTGATTTGGTTGTGGGCTCGGATTTTTGTTTTTTTTTAGGTCCAGGGTCAAGGGATTGAACCCAGAACCTTGTATGTGGGAAGCCAGTGCTCAGCCACTGAGCCACATCAGCTCTGGCTCCCCTGAGTTGTTTTTTATTTTTATTATTATTTTTTTTATTTTTTATTTTTGTCTTTATTTTTTTAATGTTACATTAAAAAAATATGAGGTCCCCATATACCTCCCACCCCCCTCACCCCATTCCTCCCCCCATAACAACAATCTCCTCCATCGTCATGAGACATTCATTGCATTTGGTGAATACCTCTCTGAGCACCGCTGCACCTCATGGTCAGTGGTCCACACCATAGCCCACACTCTCCCACAGTCCACCCAGTGGGCCATGGGAGGACATACAGTGTCCGGTAACTGTCCCTGCAGCACCACCCAGGACAGCTCCAAGTCCCGAAAACGCCCCCACATCTCATCTCTTCCGCCCACTCCCTACCCCCAGCAGCCACCATGGCCACTTTCTCCACACCAGTGCCACATTTTCTTTGATTACTAATCACAATAGTTCATGAATAGAATATCAGTAAGTCCACTCTAATCCATACTCTATTCCTCCTTCCTGTGTGGACCTTGGCTTGGTTGTGTCCACTCCACATCTATATCAAGAGGGGCCTTAGATTCCACATGGATGCTGGATGCAATCCTGCTTTCAGCTTGTTTTTTTTTCTTTCATTTGTTTGCTTGTTTGTTTTTAGGAGGCACCAGGAACCAAACCTGGAACCTCCCGTGTGGGAAGCAGGAGCTCAACCACTAAGCCACGTCCGCTCCCCTGGTTTGGTTTTATTTTGCCTGGAGTTGTGTGGGACAAGATGCCACTTAGCTTGGATTCTTCTGGTCACCTGCGGTCATGGAAACAAATGAGAAATTCTCTTGTGCATCTTCATAAATTCAAAGTTCTCTCTCTTCGTGTGTGCCTGTGTAATATGCAGTGTATTTTACACTATATAATTGATTTTCTGATTATAAAAGTAATACATGATATTTATACCTGTATGTAAAGATATGCATGAAGATATTTATTGCAACAATATTGTATTAGCGAAAAATCAGGAATGACCCTAGTGTTCTACAGTAGAGGTTTAATTAAGTTATGATATAGTCATACAGTGGACTCCTTTTCAGCTATTGAAAATTAAGTTGTAGGGAATGTATGATCTCTTGTAAAGATATACAATACAAACTGTGAAGGGGGAAACCAGTTGCAAAATAGTATATTTAACTAATTTCAGGTTTTAGAGTAACAAATACATAAAAGTTATATGTATGTACATGTATATATGTAAAAATATATTATATATAGATAGATAAATCTGGAGCCCTGTACAGCAGACTCTTAAGTATTTATTTCTGTCAGGATTATCGGGGAGCTTTAATCTGTAATGTTTGACTCTTTAATGAGTAGCATTGCCTTTGCAAACAGAAAAGTACACACACACACACCGTAGAGTCCTGTAGACAATTGGGAATGATCAGACTGACAAGGAGGAAATTTAAAGTCTCCCCTACTACCAGATAGAATCACTGTGGACTTCCTCCCTGTCTTTTTTCTGTGCACAGGAAGTTGGGACCGTAGAGTGGCCAAGAACATAGACTGGGCATCACATCTGCTCCTTGGAGCTGTGTGACCTTCCTGCTGGTTACTTAATCTCTCTAAACATCAATTTCCTCATCTGTGTGATAGGAATAAGAGTAATCCCTGCCCTAGAGGGTCATAGGTGTAAAGGATATGCATGCGGCTATAGGCCGTATAGGTGATATGCAAATGACATGCAGACAAGATGTAAATGCCATGTGTAAGACTTTTTGCACAGTGTTGTGCATCTGGTAAATTCTCAATAAATATTAACTTTTATTAGATGAAGAATTTTTAAGAATTGGGATTTAGTAACTACAGTTTTCTGATCTGCTCTTGAAATTTAATAATATTGGCACATTTTCCCCATGCCCGCAAATATACCTATGGAGGCAGAGGTGGTTCAAGCCATTTGGCACCTCCCTCCCACATGGGAGGTGGATCACAAACAATAAAGGGCGGGAGGCGGAGGGGGAATAAAAATAAAACGAGTCTTTAAAAAAATACTCTTCTAAAATGTGACTAATTTGATTTTTTTTTTTTTTTTTTTTTTTGTGTTCCATTACCTGCACAAAACATAATTGACCTTCTTTAGGAAGCCCCTGAAGCTGGATGTTCAGGTTTCCCATGAATATTCCCTCAATAAATAAAGCAGGGATGAGCGAGCTGGTTCACGGCCCTGTGGGTCTCTCTCTGTCATCCATCTGTTAAGAGGAATTCTCAGAACTAGATGCTGGCGGGCTCGAGCTGCGGCTAAGGTTTCTGTAAACCCCCGCAGCCAGGGACCTTCATGCCGCTGCACCAGTTCACACGTCCACCCACAGGGTGTGAGATTCTCTTTCAAACCACTTCCCTGCCCTTACTGGGTCTTACCTAGAAAAGGAAAAAACACAAAAACCAAAGTTGCCACATGCATTCAGTTTTCGTAAACCATAAAAGCAATGCCAACTTTAAAACAGTTAGAAGAAAAGCACCTCAATTTTTTTAAAAAAGTAAGGCCCCTACTATCTGCAGCCCTCACCCAAATCCCACTTCCATGGAGATGATCGCTGTCAGTGTGGGGTGTGGGCTTCTAGACCCTGTACTATGTTTACATACCTATGTGCTGATAACATGTATAGATTGTTCTCTTCAAGTACAACTGGAACCACACAACACATTGTGTAATACGCATCAGCCTGCAGCTTGTCATTGAGTGGGCTTGAGTTAGTGGGTACAGATGCAACCTTGTTTTCTTTTTCAGGGCTGTGTGTTATTCCATAGCTGGGGTGAGCCGTAATTTATCGAATCATTTGCCAACCCAAGCCCCAACAGTACTTTAAGTCGATCCTAATTTTCCGCTTTTTCAAATAACGCTATTGTAAGTATTATACAGGATAAATCTGGGGACACCCACTTCCAGAAATACACTGTCAGACCTATCTTTCAAAACTGGTTCTGCTATTTTTTCCCAAATGCAGATGGGTTGAAGTCATTCTAGCGAAGTTTGTCCATTCATTTATCCATCCGTTCATTCATTCAGTAAATGTGTAAAGTGCTTCATGTTCCAGATAGGGGCTCCAAGGCGATGGCAGGGACAATGTGTCCGCTTCTGTTCTTGTTGGCGGCACTGGGAATCTGTGTTTCTTTTTGTTGCATCATCTTGTTGCGTCAGCTCTCCGTGTGTGTGGCACCGTTCCTGGGCAGGCTGCACTTTCTTTGGCACTGGGTGGCTCTCCTTACGGGGCGCACTCCTTGCGCGTGGGGCTCCCCTACGCGGGGGACACCCCTGCGTGGCAGGGCACTCCTTGCGCGCATCAGCACTGCGCATGGGCCAGCTCCACACGGGTCAAGGAGGCCCGGGGTTTGAACCACGGACCTCCCATGTGGTAGGCGGACACCCTAACCGCTGGGCAGAGGCCGCTTCCCCATTGCCCCTGATTCTTACTTTAAAATGGGAGAAGGTGAGGGGCACTGTTTTCATCAGAAGAGCCTGCCTGGTGAAAATCCCTTTTGAATTGGCCAAGGGCAGTGGTCCCTCCATCCCTCGAAGAGAGCCGTCAGGCTCAGGACCACCTCTCCCCCAGGGCCAGAGAGAGCCACTGTCCCTGGGCTATGGGGAGGGGCAGCCCCACCCTCCTGGCCCGGCCCATCTTGGGTAGGCGGGGAAGAAGCAGCTCCCCAAAAAGCCAGCCCAGGCCCCCAGGCCCACCCTTATGTCATCGTGGAAGGCAGTGGTTTCTGTCCCCCCACTTCTTTTTATCAGCAGGGCCCGTGGGGGAGAGGGGGGAGAAGGGCAGGCTTCTGCCTGCCTCTGAGCGGATCTGAACAGCAGTCGCTGTTCCCAGATTTCCTAGAAATAAACGCTGGTGTTTGCAGGGGAGGCTCCGGCCAGGTCCAGGCTGACCCAGCAGTGAGGGCTGAGCCCAGCTCCGCTCCTCACCCAGGAGGCCCAGGGAACCCCTTGCCCCGCTGCAGGCCCTATCAGCTAAGAACAGCCTCCAGTTATCACTGGGCAGAGACAGCTTTCCGAGCCCTCCAGGAGGGAGGCCCGGGACATCCTCCCACACGCCCTTGCTGCTCACTGTGCCCCTGGAAGCCTGTCCTCACTACTGGTGACCACCCCAGGGGCAGCTCTGTGGGGTTGTGATCCCCAGGGCACAGTCGAGGAGAGCAGAGTCAGAGACCTTGGAACTCTGACCCCTGCCTGCCTCCCGCCCTATCTCCTTCCACGCCTCTCCCGCCTCTCCCAGGGGCCACACTGTCCCCCGCCCGGCCCCTCCAGCCAGCTTGTTTGTGGCTCCAGGACTCTTAACCTGCGGTCCATTTCCACCGCCCCCAGCTCCTGGCCTCCTAGTCTCCCACCCGCCTCTCCCTCTGCCTTACCCCAGCCCGATGCCTGGACCAGGAATTGTGCTGCTTACGGATATGTTTGTTGAGTGCCGGCCTCCTCCACTAGAATGGAAGCCGGGAGGGTGAAGGCTCTGTGTGACTTTTTTTGTAAAAAAAATTAGAGCATTTGTCGGTTTACCGAAAAATTATGCAGAGTTCTCATGTTCCCCTCCCGCCGTAGTTTTCCCTATTCACATTTTCTCAACTTCCATTATCTTTATTTTTCCTTGACCCTAGATATAATTAGCTCTCAAATTTACTCAGTGTTGCTGTAATAATACAAAATTAAAGTTCTATATGCAATGCCTGGCCTTTTTTATAGAAAGTGATCTTTTTGTAAGATAGCCTATAAACAGTACACATTAATCTTCTTGCATTTCTGTCCTAACCAAGTGTTGCCACAACAAACCACTCCTGTAAGCTTTTTGCTAAGTAATTAAATCAACTTTTAAGTAATGATCCCACTCCTTAGCCATAGGTGAAAAGATATAAAACAAAATACCTCAATTCCTGTCCTAAAAAAACATTGCTCAATCCTGAACTATCAAATTCTTCTCATTTTTCAGCAGATTAAACACCGGAAATACTTTATAACTCATAGTGCCCCCGCCCCAGATGGCTCCCTGTTTGTTTGCTCATTGTTTTTGCTGGATGTCTGCTTGTCTTCTTTGGGAGACACTGGACCTCCCATCTGGGAGGCAGGCACTCAACTGCTTGAATCCCATCTGTTCCTCAACTGGTAGTCTTTTGCTTAAGCAATTCGGGATTGACCTTTCAAAAGAAGACATGGTTTCTCATTAAACTTTGTTTTAATAGATCAAAAAATTCTGTGACAGAGCTTTTTGGTCAAGTTGTTTCCATTTAAAAAATGCATGACTTTAAAACGACCAGACAAAACAAACAACTGGTCCACAAAGCATTTCTTTCCTTTGGAAGGTTTTACAATACATTATTACTGGACAGTTTTCTTTTGTGACTCTTAACTGGCCAATTGAGACACATGGTTGGAGACTGTTTTTCCACCTGATTAAGACTGAGGTGGCAGGTGTTATGGGGACTGTTCCTTGAGCCTTGTGAGCTTTCTGGGCAGACTTGGTGACCTGTCCAGCTCCAGCAGCCTTCTTGGTCCCCTACCCTGATGACACCCACAGCCATCGTCTGTGTGATGAACAGCAAAACGACCCAGAGGAGAAGAGTCAGAGAAGCTCCCCCATACACCGGGCTTGTGGGGAGCCATGTCAGCGACGGCAGCGTTGCCGGATTTCAAGAATTTGGGGCCATCCTCCGGCTTCTCACCCAAACGGTGATCCGTCGTCTTCAGCTCAGCGCCTTGCAGGCAGTGTGAGCTGGCGACGGGGCAGCAGGTGCCCAGGTAGCACTGAGGGGCCAGGGCTCCCACTGGTGGGTCATCTGCTGTCCCAGCCAGTTGCCACGATGAACAGCGTTTACAGACACACTCTTGACATTGATGCTCACGCCCCCGGGAGGAGCTCACTCAGAAGCTTCACGGTGCATTTCAGCAGGCTTTCCTTCAGTTTTCACATTGACTGGAGCAACGGTGGCGCTCATGCCCGGTCTGAGGACACCAGGCTCCACTAGGCCCGTGGGGACAGAACCAGTACCAACTCTGTAGCCACGCAGGAGGGGCAGGCGCGAGGGCTTGGCAGGTGGACGAGCAGGTGCGGGAGGCGGTCCAGAGCCTCCAGCGGCGGGTTCCCCAGCGTTGCCCTCCTCACGGGAGCTTTCCGCCCCTTGAACCAAAACTGGTGAGCACTTGACTCCAGTACGTTGTCTCCATTCCAGCCAGAAATTAGCCCAAAGGCTACGGTGTCGGGCCTGTCGCCAAGTTCCTCGTCGAGCTGTCGACTTCCTTAGCGGTTCCTTGTCTCTCTCCTGGCTGTGGGGTGGCTCAGTGGACTCCATTTTATCCACAACGACAGTTGGTGGTTTCACACCCGGTGTGTAAGCCGGAAAGGCATGCTCACGGGCGGCCGGTTCCTGGGGACACTGGCCTCAGATTCCCAGTGCCGAGGGCCACACTCAGGACAGCGCAGCCTGAGGGTGCCTCCGATCGCCTTTTGGATAAAGCTCCTGTGAGCCGCAGCCACACGTAATACTTGCTGGTCTCGAATTTCTCGGTGGTGAGACCACGTTCACGGCCAGCTTTCAGTTTACCCAAGACCCAGGCCGACTGGAGGGAGCCCTTCCCCGTCTCAGCAGCCTCCTCACATTTTTTGATGGCTCTTTTGTCAATTCCACTGCATGTGTAGGTCAGGCGGCCAGTCGTGGTGGACTTGTCTGAATTGACTTGTCCAGTGATGCTGTTGAAAATGAGTCTTTTCCTTTCCCGTTTTGGCTTACAATGTAGCAGTAGTTTTCAAGACCCTTGTGTTCAGGAAGCGGACTTGGCCCAGTGGTTAGGGCGTCCGTCTGCCACATGGGAGGTCCAAGGTTCCACCCCCGCCCCTCCTTGACCCGTGTGGAGCTGGCCCACGTGCAGTGCTGATGCGCGCAAGGAGTGCCCTGCCACGCAGGGGTGTCCCCGGCATAGGGGAACCCCACGTGCAAGGAGTGCGCCCCGTAAGGAGAGCCGCCCAGCGCAAGAAAAATGGAGCCTCCCCAGGGTGGCGCCACACACACGGAGAACTGACGCAGCAAAATGATGCGACAAAATGAGACACAGATTCCGGGTCCCACTGAGAAGAATCCGAGTGGACACAGAAGAACACACAGCGAATGGACACAGAGAGCAGACAACTGGGGGGGAGGAGAGGGGAGAGAAATAAATAAAAAATAAGTCTTTAAAAAAATCAAACATGCATATCATCATACAGGGCTCCCATATATCACTCCACCACACCACCTTGCCTTGTCGTGAAACATTTGTTAGACTATGAAAGTGCATTGTCAACACATTTCTACTAATTATAGCCCATATCTTACATTTGGTGTATTTTTTTCCCCAGCCCATCCACTTAATGACAAGTATATAATACACTTGCTATAGTTCATGAGAGAAGGTTCTCATATTTGTTCTGTTACCCGCAGCCCATATTCCACCATGGAATTCTTTGTGTTACATAGTCCCTTGCTTTGTATAACTGTATGGCTTTAAAAATAAATTGTTCTGGTGACATATGTACAACCTAGAATTGCCCATTTTAACCGCTTTCAAGAATACCATGCAGTGGTGTTCATCACAGTCAGTGTTGCGCTGCCATCATCCATCCCCAGAACTCCTCAAGAGCAGCTCTGGACCCGCGGAGCATTAACTCTGCGTCCCCTGAGGGTGAGGGCCTTGGTTCCTTCCTCTAGTCTCTGCCCCTAGAACAGCACCTGCGGTAAATGCTGCTGAATGCATGAGCAGCTTGGAGCCCTGGCTGGACCTCCCAGCCCTGCCTGCCTGCCGTGACCTTCTCTCAAGGTCATGGCCCTCCTGGAGACCTGCCAACCCTGCACTGCCATCTCTCCATCACTTCACCATTCTGATGAGGTGTCTCTTTGTGTTCCTTGGATTACTATCTGCTTCCCGGTACCCTTTGAGCTACCCGAGGGCAAGGACTTGTTGGCCTTTCTTCCCTCCCCATTGTGTTCTCTACTCGCCCTCCTGTCCCGCCACTAGTGATAAGAACCTGAATGGAAGAGACTCAGTTTGAGTTTGTGCTGGAACCAAAGAAGTACAGAAGAGCAAAGTTTGGAGTTTTTTATGGATTCAAACAAGAGGAAGTGGAGCTGTTACCGTTACAAGAACAAGTTTATTGTATACCGTGGAAACGGGTGAAACTAAGCTAGAACTAAGCTAAAATAACTCTTAAATTTATTTCTTAATCAAGAGGAAACTTTGCCCCTGAAGACAGGAGCGCTGAGAAAATTCCTCTTTGTAGCACTGGCTTCTTCTCAGCAGTGGGTGCGAGAAGCAAAACTGGTCATGTTGGCTGTGTGTTTACAGAGAAATTGTATTCCTTTTTTGTTGCTCCTGAAAGTAATGCGTGTTCATCATGGCAAACTTACGGAATTCAGAGAAGTAGGAAAAACCTTGCCTAGACTTATTACACGTAGACAGCCATTTCAGCCACTTGGTGTATTTCCTCCAAGTCAGATCAATGTATGTTTTAACATTTTTTTTTTTTTGCAAGGGCGGGAGGGGGGAGACATAATTCTGACCTTATAATATGTTTAACTGAGCATCCCTCTGTTTTTCCCCACTTAGCCTTTAAAATAAATGTTTTACTTGTTAAAAGTACTTCAAAACTAATTTTAATGACAACAAAGTATTCCATGATATGAGGGCATATCACACTTTTCTTAGTTCTCTTCATTTGATGTATCCTTTACATTATCTTTCTTACGTCCTAATTGCTCTGTGTGTGTGTGTTTGATACACCATCTTAAATTCTTTTCGGAACAGGTTTCCCAGTGGAAAAATGGTGGTTATTTTTAATCTGTCCATCTTATAATGCTACTGTGAGGAACATACTTATGCGTGTATTTTTTGCATATGTATTTAGGAATGTTTTATTAGGGTAGATTTGTAATGTTTGGAATTACTGGGTAAAAAGAGAAGATATTTTAAAGGGCTTGCTTCTTATTGCCAAACTGCTTTTCTTTTTATTTTTTTAATAAGTAACAAGTTTATTATCTATTTTTTTAAAAGATACAAAGATCACACAAAATGTTACATTGAAAAATACATGAGGTTCCCATATACCCCACTCCCCACTCCTCTTTCATCAGTGTGGCACATTCATTGCTTTTGATTAATATGTTTTGGAGCACTGCTACACAACTATAGTTTACATTGTAGTTTACACTGTCCCCGAGTCCATTCATTGGGTTATGGCAGGATATGTAATGTCCAGCATCTGTCCCTGCAATTCAGAACAACTCCAGGTCCTGAAAATGCCCCCCCCCCCATATCACACCTCTTCTTCCCTCTCCTTGCCCTCAACAACTCCCGTGTGCACTGTCTCCACATCAATGTTATATATTCTTCCATTGCTAGCGTCCCAATAATTCTGTAGTAGAATACCAGTAAGTCCACTCTAATCCATATTTTATTCCTCCATCCTGAGGACCCTGGGATGGCGATGCCCACTCCACCTCTAAATCGAGAGGGGGCTTAGATCCCATATAGCTGATGGATGGGATCCTCCTGCTTGCACAAACTGCTTTTCTAAAAGCTCTTCCTGCCAGTTGACATTCTCGTTAGTAGGTAGCAACGTGCCCATCTCAATGCCTTCCTATAGTGGCAAATATTATATTTTAAATGACTATTCATTTGCTAGATAGAAAATATCATCTGTTAGTAGATTTGGAATGTGTATTCCTGAGTTTGCAATCACAGGCCTCTCCCTGCCGCCCCATGGCTCCCTCGTCTGTCTGCTCGCCGTCTGTCTTCTTTAGGAGGCACCAGGATCCAAGCGTGGAACCTCCTGTGTAGGAGGCAGGTGCCCAACCACCTGAGCCACATTTCTCCCTGCTTGTAGTGTCAGTTCGTTGTGTCAGCTTGTCTTCTTTAGGAAGCATGGGGAGCCAAACCCGGGACCTCCCATGTCAGAGGAGAGCCCCCAACTGCTTAAACCACATCCGCTCCCCCTCCCAGTCACTAACTTTTAACCCTTAACCCGGGGCGTGGGTGGAGGAATGTCCATCAAAGACTCCATCTGAGATTTTTGTCTTGCAGCTGATTTTGGTGTATCTGCCAAGAATCTGAAAACTCTGCAGAAACGAGATTCCTTCATAGGAACGCCTTACTGGTGAGTCAGATAGCTTCTGGAAATTGAGTAATGGACTGAACCTTAAACCTGACCTTCCCCAAAGTGACCTCTGGCTGGAACCCTGGGGGAGAGGCCGGAGGGCGGGGGATCCTGAGTCAGCTTGTGGGTTTGAGTCTAACTGACCCCACCTGCTAGTTTTGTGACCCAGACAAGCTGCTTAACTTCCCTGTGCCTTGGTTTCCTTGTCTGTAAAATAGGGATATAACAGCAGCTACGTAATCCGGCTGTTGTGAGGATGAAATGAAATGACGCCCGTAGAATCTGCCCCAAGAGTAACAGCACTGGAAGCCCTAAGCAGGGTTCCGTTCTCAATCAACGAGTGTGCACTGAGTGGGCGGGTGGGGGGAGGTGGTTAAGAATGACACAAGCTCAATCCCTCCCCTCCTGTCTCTAGTCCATAGCCTTTCCTTCTTTTTCAGAACTACTTAAAAAAAAAAACTCAGTTTCACACCTGAACACTTTGTCATGTTTTTGTAATTTTTTTTGCTCATGACGCCCGTCTTCCCACTGTGGAGTTTAGGCTCCTTGCTTTTGTGACTCACTCTCTCTCTCTCTGCCCTTTTGCTCCTCTGTGCTCTCGTTTGCTGTGGTCTCTCCGCCCCCTCCCCTCTGCCCCAGCCACCCTCTTCCTCAGGACTCTGTGTTCTGGATTGTGGCTGCCATCTTGTGGCAGGCCCCGGGAACTGCAGCAGGCCGTGGAGCTGGAGCCGCTTGGAAGGCCTAATTTCTGTGGACGCTCCCAAGGAAACACAGTGGGAATCTAAAGTAATGCAAATAACGGTTTGGGAATGCTGCCTAGCCCGACGGCGGAGGTCCTTGACCCCGAGCCTCCCCCGAGCAGCGCCTGTGGCTGCCGGGCGCTCAGCCCTCTGATGTCCCTTGCTTGGTTCAGGATGGCCCCGGAGGTGGTGATGTGCGAGACCATGAAGGACACGCCTTACGACTACAAGGCCGACATCTGGTCCTTGGGCATCACGCTCATCGAGATGGCCCAGATCGAGCCCCCGCACCACGAGCTCAACCCCATGCGGGTCCTGCTCAAGATCGCCAAGTCGGAGCCGCCCACGCTGCTCGCGCCCTCCAAGTGGTGAGGAGCGGCCAGGCCCGTGGGGGGTGTCGGCGGAGGGTCAGCAGGCACCGGGCCAGGGGCAGGGGCAGTCGGGGAGGCGGGAGGGAGGTCGGGCCTGGGGCCTCTCTTGGCCTTCTTGAGATCGCCGGGCCCCCCTGCCTCTTTCTGGCCACTGTATTCATGCCATGGGATCCCCATCCGAGCAAACCGTGTGCCTCCGAGGAGCCGCCTCCCATTGGGGAAAGGTGAGCCCCGCCTGAGCCCCAGCCTCCTTGGGGGCTTGGGAGTCAGGGGCTTGGGCTAAGATCCCAGCATTGCCGTAACGCCTGTGCAGCCCTGGGCACGCCCCTGCCCGCTCTGCTTTCCACTTCCCCATCCGGACAATGCTTGGGTTGGAGAACGTCATGGCAAAGGCCCCGGCAGAGGCAGGTGACGATTTAGCTTGCAAAGGCCTCTGGTCCTTTGGAGTGGGCGTGCTTGGGAAGCGCGCCCCTGCCGGGAGAGTGGAGTCTGTGGCTGGGGAGGTTTTCCCAGCTCTCACCTGCTCGAAGCTGACTGCTGACACTTGTCCTCCCAGGTCTGTGGAGTTCCGGGACTTCCTGAAGATAGCCTTGGATAAGAACCCAGAAACTCGGCCGAGTGCTGCACAGCTCCTGGAGGTGAGTGGAGATCCCACTTTTGGGAGCAGGCAACCTGCTCCCCTCTATCCTTTTCTTCCTTTGGAAGTGGTCCTGGAGAGTGGAAGACACACGAGATCCTCAGTGGGCTAGAAACTGAGTTCATTCCTTGCCTAGCCCCGTAAGGTACTGATCCAGGTTCAATGCACTGACTAGGTTTGATGTACTGATCCAGGATGGATGTACTGGTCCAGGTTCAATGTACTGATCCAGGTTCAATGTACTGGTCCAGGTTTAATGTACTGATCCAGGGTAGATGCACTGATCCAAGATCGAGCCTTAAGAAATCTCCTGGATGCCTTGCACTGAGTCTTGTTTCTAGTGGGTCCAGATTTGAGTGGCCAGAGCCTTGACTCTGGGTTTCAGCAAATAGCAGTGAGTGCCTGGCACATAGTAGGCATTCAATAAATACTTGTTAATGGAATGATTGGCAGCAAAGAACAGAAATCCCTTTAGCCTCTTACAGGCAAAGGGGGTTATATTGAAAATACCCAGAGGTGTCTCACCAGCCCTCATGGGAACTGGAGCTGAACTAGACACTTGGTAAGTGTTTGTTGAAGGAATGAATGGAAAGCTGTACCAGGACAGCTGTTCCCTATCTCTCTCCTCGCTGTCTTCAGCTGCTGGGTCTTCATTAATCTTAGAAGCCAGGTTTGGTCAGACAAACAGAAGCCAAGAACGGGAACAGTTATTCCGGTAATTCATTTACAAATGATGCCTGGATTCTAGATCGTGTTGATCACTCATGGAGCCCGCAGCAAGTGGTTCAGGGCTGGGCGCCAGCAGCAGGGCTCTGCTGGGCTTGTTGGTGGGCTTGAGCATGTCACTGAGCCTGTCTGGGCCTCAGTTTCCTCATCAGTAAAATCGGGACAACATTAGTGCTCAGGATTGAACAATCCTGTCTCTGCAGCATGTAGCACAAGGAAAGCCTTCAGTCTTCAGCAGCAGCAGCAGCAAAAAACACACGAGGCAGTAAAGGTACCTGTAGGGAAGCAGATATGGCTCAAGCGACTGAGCTCCTGCCAACCACACGGGAGGTCCCAGGTTTGGTTCCTATGCCTTCTAGAAAAGACAAGCAAGACAGCAAGCTGGCGCAATGGGCTGGCCTAGTGAGCTGACACAAGAAGACACAAGGAGGAAACAATGAGAGACAACAAAAGCAGGGAACAGAGGTGGCTCAAGCAATTGAGCAGCCCTTTCCCATGGGAGGTTCCAGGTTCGGTTTCCGGTGGTTCCTAAAGAGAAGATGAACAGACAGTGAATGGACACAGAGCAGACAGCGAGTGCAAACAATGAAGGGGAGCGGGATAAATAAAATAAATCTTTAAAAAACAACAAAGAGGGAGGTGGATTTGGCTCAACGGATAGAGCATCCGCCTACCACATGGGAGGTCCAGGGTTCAAACCCAGGGCTTCCTGACGCATGTGGTGAGCTGGCTCACGTGCAGTGCTACCACACACAAGGGGTTCAGTGCCATGCAGGGGTGTCCCCCACATAGAGGAGCCCCACATGCAAGGAGTGCACCCCGCGTGGAGAGCCGCCCCACGTGAAAAAAGTGCAGCCTGCCCAGGAGAGGTGCCGCAAGCACTGAGAGCTGATGCAGCGAGATGATGCATCAAAGAGAGACACAGATTCCCAGTGCTGCCTGACAAGAATGCAAGCAGGCACAGAAGAACACAGAGCAAATGAACACAGAGAGCAAACAAGGGGGAGAGGGGAGAGAAATAAATAAATCTTTAAAAACAACAACAAAGAAACTACCTATAAAACATATGGGAGGTGAAAACAACCTCTTCACTACCACCTTTTTTCGTTTCTGGCTCCTCCCATCTCTATCTCAAATTACTGAAACATTTTTCCATCAACAAACAATGGTTATAAAGCAGTGGTTGAAGCCCCAGCTTTTAATTACTCAAAGACCTCAAAGTCAGAAGGTCTGAAGAGCAGGAGAGAATTTGCATAAATACACTAAATGGATGTGATTCCAGATACACTCAGAGAAGCAGTTCAACAGAGATACTTGAGGGCCTTCTCCTGGGCCCCTGCGGAGCTCCTGATAACGGGTGGGCAAGGAAGGGCTGTCGGATGGTGACGTGTGATGGATTGAATTAGGCGCCCCCACTCAGACCTGTTCTTAATCTCGAGCGTGTCCCTGTGGGGTGAACTCATTGTAAGGACGTCTTGAGGATGTTATTTTTAGTGGAGGTGTGACCTAACTGGATGAAGGTGGGTCTTCATTTGGAAAACTTGGAAAACTGCTTTATAAGCAGAAGAAATTCAGACATGGATGAGAGAAAGCCCCAGAGAGGAGCCAAAAATTGGAAGTCAGTAGAACCTGGAGGAGAAAGGAGAGGACATTGCCTTGTGAGGTGAGGCAGGCATACACATAAACCAAGGAACCCCGGGTACCGCCAGCACCAGTGCTCTGCCAAGCCCGGGAGACAGCACGAGGCATGGTCTTGACTGCACACCTGGGTTAGGACTTCTGGCCCCTGATGCCGTGAGCCAAGAAATTTCCGCTGTGTAAGCCACACCATTGGGCCCACGGCAGCTGGGCAGACCCAGAGGAGGGGGGAGCGAGGCAGGGGGCACGGCAAGCCCAGGGCCGGGAACAGGAGTACGCCGGGCGGGTCCCGGAAGAGCAGGAGGCCGGGGCGGCTGGAGCGCAGCGGGAGGGCGGCAGCGGGAGGCGTGGCGTGGTTTGGGGTTGCCAGGACCACGCTCAGGTTTGCGGCCTCTCTAAGAGGGCTGGCAGGACTCACGGCTATGAGGCGAGTAAAGATCAGCAAAGGGAAAAGGCACGTGGGGTGGAGACTGGGGGAAACCAGGCCCAAGCTCCCGGAGCTCCTCTCCCAGGGGCGCCCCTCGGGATGGGCTTAATTCCTCCAGCAACGAGTTGTGACAACTTGCGTGGACTGTTGTCTGCCAGAGAGGCTGGTTAGAGGCGGTGCCCAGGCTTTTAACTGGGGGCCGTCTTAGTTTCCTAGGGCTGCTGTCACAGAGTACTACATACGGGTAGAACTCCCAGTTCTGGAGGCCAGAAGGCTGAATCACGCGCTGTGTACTGTGCCATGCCTCTCTCCTGGCTTCTGGCGTGGCCAGTAATCCTTGGCTTGTGGCCCAGCTCAGCCCCTGCCTCCCTCGTCAAATGCTATCTTCCCTCTCTGCGTCTATCTCCCCTTCTTATAAGGTCCCCGGCGTAGTGGAGGAAAGCTCATGTTGACTTGCTGAGTTCCCTCTGAAATAACCCAAGTGAGGTCACGTTCTGAGGCCCTGGGGGGGTAGAATTTCAGTGAATCTTTTTGGGGGGCACAATCCAGCTCCTAACCGGGCCTATCACGTAGGCACCTTCTGCTGGGCAGTCCCGGCTCCTGGAAGGAAAGCGGGCGCCTGGCATCCACCCTTCTGTCTGTGAAGACGGTTTAGGCATAGCGAGCAACCTGTGCCGTTAAGGGGGCATGGCTCCTACAGCCCAGGGTCCCGGGTGCCAGCCAAGGGGCCACCTAGCAGAAGATCTTTCAGAATACGGCAGGCCTGCCGTGTCGCCCCAAGGGCCTCGCAGACCGTCCCCGGGTGAGGGGGGGCACCCAGGGTGGGGGGCCTCTCGGGAGACGCCCTCTGGAATCAGGGAGATCAGCCCTGGTGAGAGGCGGGGTGAGAGGTGGAGCTCAGCCGGTGTCCTGCGCTGGCCGTACTGCCTCAGGGAGGGAACGCAGGCGGTCGCCTTGAAGCTCCTTACAAGGACAGAAGACAGCCGGTGAGCCACCTCCACCAGGCAGAGCAGCTGTCCGGGAGCGTCTGGGTTCAGAGGGGTCGGAAAGCTGCACACACGCCCCCGCCCACTGCCCTCCCATCTGCCCTTCGCCGTCCCCACGCACCGCGGCGGGTGGGAGAGGGAGACGGCAGCCTGGGCGCACCCTTCTGTCCCGTTGCGCCATCCCTATTGCCAAGTGGGGGGCAGGAGGATGACGCCCCGGCAAGCACGCCGTTCCTTCTTGCTGTCGGCAGGCTTCTCCCCAGGGCCTGCTGGACTCCAGGCCCCGGGCCACAGTGGGCATCCTGGGCCAGGCTATGCGCATCCAGGGTGCGCCACACAGCGGTTCAGACCGTGCACGGCGAAGTCCTGGGTTCAGATCCCGGTGCCGCCCCGGGCTGGCCCTGACCCCTCCAGCGAGCGCCTGAACCTGTGTGTGTGTCTCTGAAGTGAGGTAGTAGCAGTCCCAGGGTCGTTGTGAGGGTCAAATGAGAAGACCCCATTAAGTGCCAAGCTCAGGGAAGGTTTGATGCGTTGAATAAAATTGTTAAAAAACATAAAGCTGCTGGGATGAGGAACAGGGTCTGTCTGCTGGGGGGGTGGCGTTCCGAGCGTTGCTTTTAAATTTCTGGTTTGTGTTGGAAAGCAAATGCCTGAAGTATCGGGAGTCATTTTCTGGGCCTGCTGGTGTTGGGGGGTCAGCGTGGGGAGGGGGGTTTTGAGGTGGAGGGCGGAGGCCTCTGTCATGGTCAGATGCAAACGCTCCACTCAGCTTGGGGCCAATGGTTTCCTGTGAGCAGGCACCCACTGCCCTCACACGTCCAGCCTCTGGGGCATTGCACGGGTGTGTGTGTGTGTGTGCAGGCACCCACTGCCCTCACACGTCCAGCCTCTGGGGCATTGCATGGGTGTGTGTGTGTGTGTGTGTGTGTGTGTGTGTGTGCAGGCACCCACTGCCCTCACACGTCCAGCCTCTGGGGCATTGTGTGTGTGTGTGTGTGTGTGTGAGCAAGCACCCACCGCCCTCACACGTCCAGCCTCTGGAGCATTGCACGGGTGTGTGTGTGTGTGTGTGTGTGTGTGTGAGCAAGCACCCACCGCCCTCACACGTCCAGCCGCTGGGGCATTGCACGGGTGTGTGTGTGTGTGTGTGTGTGCGCGCGCAGGCACCCACTGCCCTCACACGTCCAGCCTCTGGGGCATTGCACGTGTGTGTGTGTGTGTGAGCAGGCACCCACTGCCCTCACACGTCCAGCCTCTGGGGCATTGCATGGGTGTGTGTGTGTGTGTGTGTGCGCGCGCAGGCACCCACTGCCCTCACACGTCCAGCCTCTGGGGCATTGCATGGGTGTGTGTGTGTGTGTGTGTGTGAGCAGGCACCCACCGCCCTCACACGTCCAGCCTCTGGGGCATTGCACGGGGGTGTGGGGGGGAGACCAGCTGTCTTCCATCCCACTCACCAGTAGTCCTGGAGCCTTAGCCTCAGCCAGGAATTTCCCTGAGATGGCTGGAAAAGATGTCCTGCCAGGACTTTTTTTTAAAAAATCAGTTATATTGATACCTATTAATAGAGCATGCACTCCATCCAAAGGGTACAATCGATGCTATTTGGTGTAATCACATAGTTGCACATTCTTCATTTCGACTGTCATTGCCGGGCTTTCTTAGATTAGGGCGGACAGGGCTACAGAAGGACGGAGAGAACTCTGAAGACAGAGGGGACACTTTCCAGGACGAGAGCCCCTGGGAGCTTTTCCTGGAGCCTTTCCGTGTCCGAGTTTGGTGGGCGAGGAACGTTCCTGCCTCCTGAAGACAGGCACACCGAGGCTTGGAGCGACGCCCCCAGGTCGCCCCGCTCTGAGTGACAGGCCGGCCCAGCTCTCGGCTGCCCCCCACCCAGAGCTGCTCAGGCCCCGGCCTCGGCCCTGGGTTCTGCCTGGCTCAGGAAGCTGACTCCTGCCCCGATACCCTAGGATTGCTCATCTACTCACGCAGACCTTCTTAGGGACGGTTTAGGCAGTGGTTCCTACCCAGGCCCTGAAATCTGGCTGCCCCACACTGGAATCCGGGTGATTCTCATTCTGTGCCTCGGTTTCCTCGTCTAAAATACGGATAGTATGCCACCGAATGCTGTGAGGGAATGAGAGTTTTAGCATACCAGCTGTCACACGTTCGATGCTAGAAAGAACTTACTGGGTCTGCTCTTAAACCCACCCCGCTCCTCCCCGGGCTCTCGTCCAGGTCGTCCACAGCAGCCACGTTGTGGAACGTCATGGTCGGGTCAGGCCTCCCCGCCCGCCTTCCTGGACCCGTCAGCCGCGTCCGCCGTGGTAGACCCCTCCCCACCCCTCATTGTCAGCACTGGGTTCCAGGTCCCCACACTCATCCTCCTTCCTTCTCCCTCGTCAATCCTTCTCGGTCTCCTTCACTTGCTCCTCTTTGCTCCGAGTAATAGCCACGTGGGGGCACCAGGACTTCCAGCCTCACTTGCCTCTGTGGTCTCATCCAGTTTACCCTGTGCCCACAGTTATCCCCCAGCCCAGGCCGCTCCCCAGGACCCAGCTGTTTCCTCTCCATCTCTTCTCTGGCGTCCGGTCAGCATCTCAAACTTAACCCGTCCATCGTGGTCGTCACCCCAGTGGGCTCCTTCAGTGGCTTTCCTGGTCTCAGTGGACAGCAATCTGTCCACCCTTCCAGTGGCCCAGCCCTTGCAAGCATCCCCAGTTCTTCTCCCCTTCTCCCTGGAATGCCCTGTTGTCTCTGGAAACGTCCAGAACCTCCCGCTTCTCACCACCTCCATCGCATCATGATCAGCTGCTTAGATTATTGCAACAGCCTCCTCGTTGGTCTCCCTGCTCTCTTTCAGTCTGTTCTCAACACGGCAGCCAGAGGGATCCTTTTTTTTCTTTTTTAATAGAATATATTAGATAGATAGACAGATTGATTTATCTATCTATTTTTAGGAGGTACCGGGGATTAAACCCCAGACCTCATACAAAGGAAGCAGGTGCTTAACCACTGAGCTACATCTGTTCTGCAAGAGGGATCCTTTTAAGACACCACCCGCACCCAGGGCCCCTCTGCTGTCCAAAGCCCCCGTCTCGTCTCACTCAGCGTGAAAGCCGAGCTCCGGGACCCCGGAGGGCCTCCTTGAGCCGCTCCCCTCCACCCCAACCTTCCGGCCCCCCTCCGTCACCCTCCCCCTCTGCGCCTACCTTGGCTGTTCCTCAAACACCGTGGACCACACCTGCCTCGGGGCCTTTCCGCTGACTGCCTGCTCTCTCTGGAATGCTCTTCCCCCAGATGCCTCCATGGTTGACTCACTCCCTCCTTCAAGTCTTGGCTCAGATGTCAGCTTCTCAGGGAGACCTCCCCCAAACACCCAGCTTAAAGTTGCACACCTGCCACCTCCATCCGCGTCCCCACTACTGATTCCCCTTGTCCCATTCTACTTTTCTTTCTTAAAGATTTATTTACTTACTTTTTTTCTTTATCGTCCCCCTCCCCCCAAATGGTTCTCTCGTCTGTCTGCTCATTCTTTGCTCACTTTCTCCAGGAGGCACCGGGAACTGAACCCAGGACCTCCCACATGAGAGGGGGGTGCCCAGTGGCGTGAGCCACATCCATTCGCTGTGGGCTGTGGCGTCTGCTGGCTGGTGGCATCTGCTCGTTGCGGCAGGGGTGGCGTCTAGCTCATTGGAGGTGGGGGTAGCATCTGCTCATCTTCTTTTAGGCGACACTGGGACCTGAACCCAGGACCTCCCTTGTGGTAGGCAGGTGCCCAACTGGTTGAGCCACATCCACTTCTATTCTACTTATTTTTTTTTCCATGACACACAGCTCTCCATATTTTACCACTTGCTTGCTTCTGATATTTATTGTCTGTCTCCCCCACTAGCCTCCAGTTCCCTGAGGGCCACAGTCTTTGTCTTTTTTTTGTTCACAGATGTGCTCCAAACCTCTAGAACAGTGCTGGTATATAGTGGGACCTCAGCAAGTAAATATAATTTACATAATAAACTGTTACATAACCTTTTCTCCACACAAAGAAGGTACACCATTCAGATCTCTCTTGAACCGATGGTGAAACTGAGCACAGAGAGGTTAAGTAGCTTGCACAAGGTCAGCCAGCTGGGATTCTAATCCTGGGCACGTGCTTACAAAGTCTGTGCCCTTGACCCTTCTGGCAAGCTTCCTCTCAGAAACTGAATGAAGGAGGGAATGGAGGAATGAAGGAGAAGAGAGGAGAGTGTTGAAGGAAAGATACGGTACTTGAAACTTGACAGCCTCTTAGGTGTTTTCTAAAGCCGGTCTCCAAGTGTTGGGACCCCGGGCTGATGGTTGCCGAGCACCCTGAGGACCGCCTGGGGAGAACAGGCTTAAGTTCTTGGAGAGGACGGCCAGGCTGCAGGAGTCGTGCCAGTTGGCGAGCTGCGTGACCCTGCCCGTCCTGGCATCCCAGGGCTCCCAGCAGAGACGGCACTCAGCAGCTGTTACTCTCCCTGCAGGAGCAGATGGTCGAGTTCCCCTTCAATTCGGGCCTTCCACTGGGGCACCCAAGCACCTATTCGGGGGCCCCTGTGCTGGGCCAGCCTGCCCCCCGTGCAGGCACATGGCCCATTTGGTCACCCGGGGCTGGTCCCATGCCCTTCCTTGCGTGTAACCAGGGCTTTGTCTCTAATGGGCCTTGGCCGATTGGGAGTTGGAGGAAGTCTGTTCTAAATGCGTCCCTGAAGGCAGTGGTGCTGGTGGAGCAAGGGAGGCGGTCTTTTCTTTGTATCCCAGAGCAGTGTACAGACCAGTGTTCTGGGTCTAATCAGCTGCAGGAGGGGCGCCATCTGCCAGCCCCGCTCTCCCTGGGTTTCGAGGAGGCTGGAGTCCAAGGGAGCTGCTCTGCTCATGGCCCCCTCCGCTGAAGGCTTTCTTCTCCACCACTTCCGCCTCCGCCACCTAAGGACACTGAAGTGCTCGGGGAGGCAGTGGAGCAAATGATTCAGCCTCGGGAAAGCGAGGCTCCTGGGCATGCTAAGAAGCCACTAATATGGTCAGTGTGTGGTGTCTCCTGATGAAAACCTGGTATTTCCAGAAGTCTTTGCCTGCATTATTTGTTTCTGTCTGCTTCAGGCACTGTGGTGAAGTATCCCAGGCTTCTTGTTCAAGTTCGCGTGTGTAGAGTTGCATAGTGAAACTCAGGAAACATCAGGGTCTGATTTGCATCCTCTGAGCCAAAACTCTGTGCTCTGTGGGGGTGTAGGAGGAGATAGGAATGGCTGTGAGCCCAAACCGGGCTTCTTAAAGGCTTTTCTGGGTGTGATGGTGATGGCGGTGGTGGTGGTGGTGGTGTTGAAGGTAATGGCGATGACGATGGTGATGATGGTGTTGGTGACATGGAAGGTGATGATGCTGATGATGCTGATTGTGATGATGACGGTGGTGGTGATGAAGGTGGTGATGATGATGGTGTTGGTGACATGGAAGGGGACGATAGTGATTGTGATGGTTGTGATGGTAACGGTGGTGGTGATGAAGGTGATGGTGAAGGTGATGGTGATGATGGTGTTGGTGACGTGGAAGGTGATGATGCTGATTGTGATGATGACGGTGGTGGCGATGAAGGTGTTGGTGATGATGATGGTGTTGGTGACATGGAAGGGGATGATAGTGATTTGATGATTGTGATGATGACAGTGGTGGCGATGAAGGTGATGGTGAAGGTGATGGTGATAATGGTGTTGGTGATGTGGAAGGTGATGACGGTGATGCTGCTGATTGTGATGATGACGGTGGTGGTGGTGGTGATGATGATGGTGGTGGTGACATGGAAGGTGATGATGGCGGTGAAGGTCATGATGGTGATGATGCTGATTGTGATGATGACGGTGGTGGTGGTGGTGATGATGATGGTGGTGGTGACATGGAAGGTGATGATGGCAGTGAAGGTCATGATGGTGATGATGCTGATTGTGATGATGACGGTGGTGGTGGTGGTGATGATGATGGTGGTGGTGACATGGAAGGTGATGATGGCAGTGAAGGTCATGATGGTGATGCTGCTGATTGTGATGATGACGGTGGTGGTGGTGGTGATGATGATGGTGGTGGTGACATGGAAGGTGATGATGGCGGTGAAGGTCATGATGGTGATGCTGCTGATTGTGATGATGACGGTGGTGGTGGTGGTGATGATGATGGTGGTGACATGGAAGGTGATGATGGCGGTGAAGGTCATGATGGTGATGATGCTGATTGTGATGATGACGGTGGTGGTGGTGGTGATGATGATGGTGGTGGTGACATGGAAGGTGATGATGGCGGTGAAGGTCATGATGGTGATGATGCTGATTGTGATGATGACGGTGGTGGTGGTGGTGATGATGATGGTGGTGGTGACATGGAAGGTGATGGCGTTGAAGGTCATGATGGTGATGCTGCTGATTGTGATGATGATGGTGGTGGAGGTGAAGGTGATGGTGGTGGTGGTGATGATGGTGTTGATGGTGATGAGGTGGACAGTGATGACGGTGGTAGTGAAGGTGTTGATGTTGATGGAGATGATGATGGCAGTGATGGTGATAATGGCTGTGATGATGATGATGGTGGAGAGGGTGGTAGTGATGGTGACGGTGATGATGGTGGTGGTAACAGCAGTGATGATGATGATGATCGCTGCTGTGTCGTGAGCACTTACTCTAATGCGTAGAACAACCACACTGTATTTTCCAGTATACAGATAAATAAACAGGCTTAGGGAGGTAAGTGACCTGTCCAGGTTGGTGGTAGAAGCTGGATTTCCTCCCAGGCAGTCTGAATCTGGAGTCTAGCACCAGCACTCCTAACTCGTATGCTTCTCTTGTTTCCCATGATTTGTAAACCCTTATTAATGTCCCATTCAGGACCACACAGCACCGGAGTGGCATCTTTAAAGGGTAACTGTCGGAAGTGGATTTGGCTCAACTGATAGAGCATCCGCCTACCACATAGGAGGTCCTCAGTTCAAACCCAGGACCTCCTGACCCATGTGGAGCTGGCCCACGCACAGTGCTGATGCGCACAAGGAGTGCCGGCTCACATAGGGGTGTCCCCCCCGTGTAGGGGAGCCCCACTCTCAAGGAGTGTGCCCCGTAAGGAGAGCCGCCCTGTGTGAAAAAAGCGCAGCCTGCCCAGAAGTGGCACCGCACATAGAGAGAGGTGACACAGCAAGATGACACACACACAAAAAAGAGACACAGATTCTCGGTGCCACTGAGAAGAAATCAAGCGTACATAGATGAACACACAGTGAATGGACAGAGAGAGCAGACAACAGGGGGAAGGGGAGAGAAATAAATAAAAAATCTTTTAAAAAATTAAGGGTTAACTGTTAACTTTATCACTTCTCTGTTGCAGCCTTCTCGTGGCTTCCAGTATACCTAGAATAATACCTCAGGTCCTCACCAAGGCCCAAGGGCCCTGCATGCACATCCCATCCATGGCCATTCCTCTCCTGTCTCTTCTGCTTCTGTTCTATGTGTTCCTCCAACCCAGCCTTCCAGCCATTCTTCCAGGACATCAAGCTCTGTCCTATCTCAGGGCCTTGGTACTTGCTGCCTCCTATCCCTGGAATTTTCTGGGCTCAGATCTTGCCCTGCTGGCCCCTTCATATCCTTTAGGTCTAAGCTGGAATTTTTCACCTCTACATAGTGGCCCTAAGTAGCCTACAGCTCTCTGGCCGGGCTCACGTGGCCCCAGGCTCCTGCTGTCCCGCTAACTGTGCATCTGGAATGATTTTGTTTATCGTTTGCTTGCACATCTGTCGTCCCTGGTGATGCTAAGCCCTTGAGGCCAGGGACTGGTCGGCCTGGTTGCACAGCCTTATTCAGCTTGTGGCATATCAATGCCTCAACATCTGGCTCTAGAATGAATCATTGTATGAATCGGAAAATGGGAAAGAACGAAAATTTAAAATGTTTAAAATCTTTTAAAACAAGAGAAAGTCAGACTGGTTTAGGAAAATTGAATGATACAGCTCTTTTAAAAGAAGTGACTGTACTACTTTCAGGTGTGTAAAGTAACTTGGACAGGTAGATAGGGTATCTCCAAGTGGACTTCCAAAAACTGATGGTTTTAAAAATAACTTGGACAGGTAGATAGGGTATCTCCGGGTGGGCTAAACTGATGGTTTTAAAGGAACAGACAGATAAGAATGATTTGTGGTGAGCTTATCGGTTGTTCATGTGTTTTCAAGATTTACTCACTTTAGCCATTTAAACACTTCCCTACAATCTTGTTGACACTGTTCCTCCCCAGATAAATGTTCTGATAACAAAAAGAGTGAATTTCATCAGACTTCCTATATAATGACATCCTCCACCCCTGCCCCCCCACCCCATTCCTTTTTCACATCCTGGTGTTCAGGACAAGATGCCTGAGGACAGATTCTCAGTGGGGCAACACAACACTCATACTTGGTTTAACATCCATGGAGGCCTTAAGAGCTCTGCAGTTTTGCAACATCCATAAAAAAGAGCACTCACTTTTATTTCTGTAAAAGCCCAGGAATAGAACAGGCCTCTACTTTTTTTTTTTTTTTTTTTTTGAGTTACCTGGCAGGGGATTGAACAGGGGACCTCGTATGTGGGAAGCTGGCACTCAACCACTGAGCCACATCGGCTCTTCTGAGTTGGTTTTCTTGGTTTTTGGCTTGCTGTTTGTTTTTGTTTTTAGGAGGCACCAGGAACCGAACCTGGGACCTCCCATGTGGGAAGCAGGCGCTCAACTGCTTGAGCCACATCCACTCCCCTCTGTCTCTGCCTCTTAAAACCAAGCATATGTGTCCACTGAAAGACATATACAAGGATATTCATGGCCGCTTTATTCATAGTTGCCCAAAACAGAAGATAACCCAAATGTCTATTAACAGCAGAATGGATAAACAAACTGTAACAGATTTGTACAGTGGAGTCTGCACAGGAATTTAAAAGGAACAGGTTAGTGACATACACAACATCGTAGGGAAGTCTCACAGACACAAGACTACATACTGTGGTGATCCTGTGCATAGGAAGTTAAAGGGCAGGCAAAATGCATCTCTGGTGACAGGCAACTATGAGGAGTGGGATTGACTGCAGGAGACTATGAGGGAACTTTCTGGATGATAGAAACATTCTGTATCTTGAGCTGGATGGTGATTATATCAGGTATGTATGTATATACATAAAAAGTCATCCAAAAAAAGTCAATAGTGGATGTAGCTCAAGCTTAAAGGGTACATGAAGCTGTGCCCTTAAGATTTGTCAACATTATTTTGTGATTCCTCAATTTAAATATACATATAGTACATATATTTTTAAATCATATGCTAAAACTTTTTTTTTAAGAGGTACTGGGGATTGAACCTGGGACCTTATGCATGGGAAGCAGGAGCTCAACCACTGAGCTGTATCTGCTCCCCTAAAACCTTTAAAAAGGGGAAATAAAGCAATATACAAACCCTCAAACACTGCTTGAGCTCTTTCTTTAGCTAAGCGCTGTCACGTGCATTATGTCCTTTAATCCTCCCCATCTCCCCGTGAGTTCGGCATTACCATTTCCACTTCTGACAGGAGCAGCCTGTGGCCCAGAGAGGTTGAGTGACAGGCTCAGCATCACACAGCTGGTGAGTGGCAGAGCTGAGGTGCGCACTCTCCACCACACACAGGTCTTTTCTGAGCTGCCTCTGGGCCTCCTTTTCCAAGGTGGTGTCCACATTTGCTCGGGGCTGTCGCTGGCCTTATCTGCATGGAGGATCAGCTCCCCCAGCCGTCGCCTGCCCTGCCCACCCCCACTCACCCCGAAGTGGTTCTAATCTGTTTGTGTCTTGCCCCCCTCAGCACCCCTTTGTCAGCAGCACCACCAGCAACAAGGCGCTGCGGGAGCTGGTGGCCGAGGCCAAGGCCGAAGTGATGGAGGAGATCGAAGACGGCCGGGAGGAGGGGGAAGAGGAGGACTCCGGGGACGCGGCCGCCGTAAGGCCGGGAGGAACGGGGGCCCCGCCTGGGGGGGGAGACCTGGGAAGGCTCCAAAGGGTTCGCTCAGTTTCCCTCCAGTTCATGGGCTGCAGACGTCCGCTCCGCAGGTACCAGGGGAGGCGGCGGCGATGCCAGCCAGATCCCGTGTTTTCAGGGGAAAGCAGCAGTCTGCTTTTCAGGTGGAATCTTCCAGCTTTAAAAAGCGGGCCGCTCATTCAGTGTTTTGCAGCCTTCTTCGCGTTATGACTTACCTACAACTTGAGAGCCTTTTCCCCACGCTTTGGGATAAGGGGATGAGGCCGCACGTGGTCAGAGGCGGTGGGGCCGGGGGCTCCGGCCACCCCGGGCCCCGTCTGGCTGCCCAGAAGCGCCGAGGGACCCGGGCCTGGCCACATTTGGAACTCATTTGTAGCCGCAGCCCTCGCCGAGAAGCTCCGAGCTCATTTAAATGCTTTAAAAAACATCGGAGCCCGGCAGGCCTTGTCCGTGGGCCAGGTTCTGTTGGGAAGCAGTTGTTTTACAACCTCTGGCCCAGCTGTTTGGGAAGGGCCTCTTCTAAGAGGGGGATTTGCTAGCTAGATTATATCTAGAAAAGCAGGGCTGCACTTGCCCCCCAGGGCACGGAGACACCCCCCATCCTTGTGCGGGGGACAAGGCGGCAGCTCTCACAAGTTTAGTGCTGTCGTGGGGGGAGCCTGAGGCTGGTGCAGGTCCTCGCCCTGGGAGGGGGGCGAGTGGGAGTGGAGCAGGGACAGCTCCTGCGAAGCCCTGGGCACACCGCAAGCCCTGTACCTAGGGCTCTTCCCATCCCTACAGCAGTTCTGAGGGAGAGGACCCGGAGCGCTGTTGAGCAGACGGGAGAGGGAGGTCTGGGAAGCCAGGTGGCCTGGTGTGAGCGGGAGTAGGGGAGCCGGGAGAGGGAGGCAGCCTGCCGGGGGCCCGCTTCCCGGAGGAGGCAGCCGACGTGAGGCTGGGGGGCCCACCTGACCTCACCCCGGGGAAGTTGAGTCATCTTGAGGGCAGCAGGGCTGTTGGGGGGTTTCCCACGGGGGCTTGGGTGTCAGGTCGGGAGATGACAGGGCCAGACCCGAATCTTAGAACCATCTCTCTGGGCATCCGATAGAAGGTGGGTTGGAGTTGCTTCCGGTACCTGCCATATCCAAGGTCAAAAACCAGGGGCTAGTGGGACAAAAAACCCCACAAAAACAAAAAATTTGCAGTGTGGTTCTCTTTATATAAAGTTTAAAAACAGGTAAAACCAACCTGTAGTATTTAGAGAGTGAGCCGAGATGCCAAGCAAGGAGGGGTGCCCATAAGTCGGGGCGGGGGCACAGCTGTGGTCTTTGGGACATGGCAGTGTTCCACTCCTGAGCCAGGGGTGATTCCAGGGGTGGCTGCTTTATCCATGAAGCTGGACGCTGATGTTTTATCCACATAGGTGGGTGTTCAGTTTCACAGGAGCCATGTTTCCTGTACTCTCCACTTCCCAAGAGTTCTAGAAAAACAAAAACAAAGCAAAACTCTAAAACTTAATGACTGGTAGGCTAGGTCTAGCCCCTAGGTAGGTTTTGTTTGGCCTTTATGTGATTTTTTGAAAATTTAAATTAGTTGTCATCTAAAAATCAGATGTGATGTAAAAATCCAGATTTCCTGCTTGTCTAGAAAATTTGGAAGTTCTGGCTACAATGGGCCCAGTTTCCTACATCTTTGCAATTGACTGGAGCAGAGTAGCTGCTGTCCCCCTTTGAAGGAGTATGAGCAGTCCCACTGGCCATAATCGTCTCCAGTCTTAGGAGAAATAACAGCTATTAAATTAAGATTAGAGACAGACAGGAAATTCCTATTCCTTAAGACAAGTGGTAATTTTATTGTTGGGTTGGCAATAGGGAGTGGTGAGGATTGTGGCTTACTGGAGTGTCTTACTTTCTAACCCCTCTGCATCACTGACTCTGGCCTTGGACGTGCAGGAATATGGCCTTGACTATCTTTTTCTCTCTCAAGCCTCTGGGGCCCCCCACTCAGGAATCTCCTGCGGTGAGTCAGCTGAGCCTCGATGACGGTAAGCTTCCCAAGGAATCGTCGTCCATTCCGCTGCCGCCCGGCCAGCCTCAGGACGATGCGAACGGGCCCTGCAGCCAGCCTCCTGGGACCGGATCCCTCGAGACCACCAGCCCCCCAGACGTGGCCCCTGGAAATGAGAATGGCCCAGCCGTGCTCGCACCCCTCCGCAAGACGCGGCCGGTGTCCATGGATGCCAGGATTCAGATGGCTGAGGAGAAGCGGGCCGCTGGCCAGGGTGGCGACCTCAGCCCAGCAGCCAGCAGGTCTCAGAAGGGAGGCCAGAGCCGGCCCGTCAGCAGTGCCCTGGAGACCTTGGGCGGTGAGAAGCTGGCCAACGGCAGCTTGGAGCCGCCCGCCCCGGCAGCCCCAGGCCCCACCAAGAGGGACTCGGACTGTGGCAGCCTGGCCGCGTTGGAGAGCATGGACTACGGCACCTCCCTCTCGGCCGACCTGTCCCTGAACAGAGAGTCGGGCTCTCTGTCCATCAAGGTATCCACGCCTCCCCAGAGGCTTGGGCAGAATCGCTGGCACCTGTCCTGCCCGTCTGTCTCCATTTTAGAAGGCCTTTAGTGGCTGCCTCCTATCGGCAGTGGCTCGGGAGGATTGTTTTTCATTCAAGGAGCTTGTAGTTTAATAATTTAATCTCCAGAGTATCTGGGTGCAGGATGGGATTTAGGAGCATAGAGTGGTTTGCTTTGGGTTTAAATGTCAAAGTGTGGCTAAAGGGCCTGCTAAAATGTTTGGAAGTGGAATGTTCTAGAAGTGGAAGTTCTCTTCTTTGGGGCTTTCGGGGACCACACCCTAACCATGTGGTCCAACTGGTAGAGTCAGTGACAGGAAACAGGCCCCAGGCTCTCGGCGCCCTGCTTGGTGGTCTTTCTGGAAGTAGGAGACACTGCGAGGACAATAGCTACCATGGAGGGAGGGCTCTATGTGACACAAACACTGCCCAGAGGGCTCTCAAAAGAACTAAAGGGGAAGCAGGTGTAGTCCAAATGGTTAAGCGCCTGCTTCCCATGTACATGGTCCCAGGTTCAATCACCGGTACCTTCTAAAAACAAACAAATGAACTAAAAAGCCAACTCTCATTAGGGAGTGGATGTAGCTCAGTGGTTGAGCACCTGCTTGCCATGTATGGGTCCTGGGTTCAATCCCCGTTACCTACTACAAGAAAGGAAAAGGGAAAAGAACAGAGGACACCTTCATCACCTCAGGACACTGTTGGGACCTAACACAGGGTCATGTGGGTAGGAAGAGGGAATCTGGGGTTCAGACCTGGTGAGACGCCATACTCTGTGCTCTGAACCCCGTATGCCATTCTGCCTTCCTACCGGAAGGCACGGCCTCCCTCTCCTCAGCCAGCTGGGAGGGGCTGACTCCTTCTGCCTGCTCCGATAAATTCCAGAATGTTCCTAAACTCACCGTTGGTTACCCCAACTTTGGCTATGCCCTCCCCACAACCAAAGCTCGTTCTAGGTACCATATCTTTTTTTTTTCCCCTCATTTCTCTTGGGAAAACACACCGACACTCAAAAAAATATTTGTTAAACGAAAGGAAGAGAAGGAGGGAGAAGCAGCCAGCTGGCCCGATGATTAACTTCGAAAACAGAAAGAAAGCACCAAACAGGTCATGAGAACGGTGTAAATAGCAACAGGGAGGCATCCCAGGACGCGGGCCCTGTTCCTTCTCTTCTTAAAAAGACTCTTAAGTGTAAAAAAAAAAAAGAATTTAAAAAGGAATTTTCCTTTGGGATGTGAGCCGACCCCACCCCGAGCAGACCCCACATTCCTTTGCTGGCCCAAGGGAGGCAGCCCGGAGCACAGGCTGTTCCGGTCAGGGCCGGCGCTGCGTCAGCGCCCCCTGGCGGGCAGCAGGAGCCTGTCCCCTCAGGGACCAGAGGCCCCGCCCCCGCCCCTCCCCCTCTCCTCCCCCTCTCCTCCCCTCTGCTCTCCCCTCCCTTCCGCTATCCCTTCCCCTCCCTCTCCCCTCCGCTCTCCCCTCCTCTCCCCTCCGCTCTCCCCTCCCCTCCCTCACTCTCCCCTCCGCTTTCTCCTCCCTTCCCCTCCCCTCACTTTCCCCTCCTCTCCCCTCCACTCTCTCCTCCCCTTCCCTCCCTCTCTCCTCCCCTCCCCTCGCACTCTCCTTCCCTCGCTCTCCCCTCCCCTCTGCTCTCTCCTCCCTTCCCCTCCTCTCGCTCTCCCCTCCTCTCCCCTCAGCTCTCTCCTCCGCTCGCTCTCTCCTCCCCTCCCCTCCGCTCTCTCTTCTCTCCCCCGCTGCTCTCCCCTCCCCTCCCCTCGCTCTCCCCTCCTCACCTCTCTGCTCTCCCTTCCCCTCCTCTCTTTCCTCCCCTCCCCTCACTCTCCCGTCCACTCCGCTTTCTCCTCCCTTCCCCTCCGCTCTGCTTTCTCCTCCCTTCCCCTCCCCTCACTCTCCCCTCCTCTCCCCTCCGCTCTCTCCTCCCTCCCCCGCCGCTCTCTCCCTTCCTTCCCCACTGCTGTCCTCCGGCCTCCAGTGCTCACTGCCAGTTCCACCCATCTCAAGTGGTGTCCTCTGACATGGAGCCCCGCTATGGGCACATGAGGGGTGGCCCTGTGCTGTGGGAAGAGGTGGGGGACAGCAGGGACGAGGACCCCACCCTCAGCAAACCGGCCCTTGGCTGGGCGGGACGGGCAGGGTTGGGGGGCGGGAGCAGACCTGGAGGGCAGAGACCTGCTGCTCAGAGCCCCAAGCTCCGGGGCGGCGGGGGGGGAGGTCTGCCTGGAAGATGACAGGGCTCCAGGCCCTCGTCCCTTTCAGAGCCTGGAGTGCTCTCTGGGTACCAAACACACCCTCGGCCCTCCAGGGTCCGGGCAGCGCTTGGTAAGCAACCGCCCGTGGAGTGCTAGATGGTTCTCCGTGAAAGAAAAAGCAGGTGATGGCGTCACTCAGCAGTTCTGAGCAGGTGTGGGCTCCAGTGGAAGTCAGGTCGGGTCAGGCTTGTTCCCCACACCAGTTACTAAACAACTGTGTTTTTCAGAATCTTTCTGGATGTTGGCATTGACAAGGGATGGTGGGCCCTGTAATCATATGCTTCAGAAACAAATAACCAAGTATGGGAGGCTTGGCGTGAGTCACAGGCCACGCCTGGGGCCCGTGTGCATTATCTGAATTTTTGTAACCACCCTGTAACTAAGGACCATTAGTTTCCTTGGGCGAGGAAACCGAGGCCCAGACAGGACAGGGGCTTGCTCAGGGCCGCAGACCAGGAAGCAGTAGTCAGGCTTGGAGCCCAGCGTGCCCTGCCGCCACGTCCTGCCGTGGGGGGCGGGCCGGCAGCCACGTGGGAAGGTGTCGGGCAGCGGGTGAAGGCTGAGGTCAGGGGAAGGGAAGGGATTCAGCTCAGACACTCCGACGCCCAGGCCGAGGGGCGAGAGGACGGCGAAGGGCAGCTTCATCCTCCTTGGGGGCCCGAGGGGCCTTGGGCCTCACTCCCTCGGCCGTGGATTTGCAGCTGGAGCACTAGCTTGACTAACGTTTTTCCCTGGCCAGGACTCAAGGCTGCACAATAAAACCCTCAAGCGGACGCGCAAGTTCGTGGTGGATGGTGTGGAGGTGAGCATCACCACCTCCAAGATCATCAGCGAGGATGAGAAGAAGGACGAGGAGATGCGGTTTCTCAGGCAAGTCGGGAAGCGCCGCCGAGCGCAGCGATGGAGGAGGGCTGCCCTGGGAGGGATGGGTGCACAGTCCTTGTGTTTAGAGGGCCGCCTGTCCCCAGCAGGCAGTGGGGGTAACAGGACAAACGGAAGTTGGCTTTGAGTGAGACCTTGCACCCCTCCCATCCATCCATCTGTCCATCCTTATATCCTTCTACCCTTCTGTCCTTCTATCCCCCTTCCTTCCTTCCATTTACTCACCCACCTTTTCCTTTTTCCCTCCCCCTTCCCTCCCACTCATCCATCCGTCCCTCCATCCATCTACCCCACCCACCCATCCACCCATCCACCCATCCCTCCACCCATTCCTCCTTCCCTCCCTCCAGTCATCCATCCATCTGCCTCGCCTACTCACTCATCTATCCCTCCACCCCACTACCCATCCTTCCACCCATTCCTCCATCCATCCACCTGTCCCTTCATTCAAAACATTGACTGAGCCCCATGACAGGACTGGAATTGGGGGACACGGTAGTGGCCCAGACAGATACGGCCATGTCCCTTGTAGAACTCTCATCCAGTGGACTGAAGCACCTTACACAGGACAATCTGTGGTGCACACGGTGGAGGAAGTAATGGGTGATATGACAGGGAGTGGCTGGGCAGCGGGGGGCTGCTCAGAGCTGAGCCTGAAGGGGGGAGGCAGTGGCCACGAGCAGAGCTGGGCAGCATAGCTGGGGCTGCAGGTGCTGAGCCCCCGAGGAAGGCTCCTTGGATGTTTGAGGAAGGGGAAGGATGGGGCCGGAGGGCAGCGTGGAAGGGCCCGAGGGAGGCGCTGGGGTGTGGTCAGTGGGGTCGGCAGGCTCAGGAGTGGAACAGCTGGAGAGCCATTGGCTCTGATGGCTGCTGGGCCAAGGCTGGCCTGTCGGGGGACACGGGGACGCCTCATCCAGGCCATCGGGCTGTGGGCTTGGGCCACGGCTGCACCGTGGGAAAGGGAAGAGATGGTCAGGCTCGATATTCATTTTGGAGGCAAAAACCAGAGAGACTTGCTGAGGGGTTGGAGCTGGAGGAAGGCGGGAGGCCAGGCCGGGCGCTGTGCCTTGCTCCCCCCTTGTAAGAGCCTGGCTTCAGGAGACGCTATTTCCTCCATTTTGTAAACGAGGAGGGTGTTCCGTGGCCAGGAGGTGGCTTGCCCAGCATATGCCGGCCGGGAGCAGGGAGGGCCGAGGTCTCACGAGGTCTGTCTGGGAGCATCCACTGGGTGTCGACTGGACGGGGGCCTCCTGGGGGCCGTGGGGGGAGGCAGGCTTTTGCAGGGCCAGTTCCTTCTTGCTGTGGAACAGCTTTCTAGAACGTCAAAACACATTCATATTTTTAAAAACACAAACACCCCGAAGCCAAAGAGAAGTGTTTTGGGATCCTCCAAGGTGCTTTCCACTAGCCAAGACGATAAGGGGGTGGGCTTTTTACTTTTTAATTCAAGAGTGTCATTCATACATGGACATACATAAATAATAAGCGCATAGTAAAAGCTGTGAACTTATAAAGCAAACATGCCTAACATCATACGGGGGTCCCGTGCATCACCCCCCCACCACCACCTGGCATTATTGTGAGACGTTTGCTGCAAACTATGCAGGAGCATCATCAGAATATTACCACTAACTATACCCCATAGCTTTTCATTCTGTGTTTTTCCCTCAACCACCCTATTTTTTTTTTCATATATTTTTTGATTGTGGAGGCTGTGAACTTAGGAAACAGTCAAGCACGTGTGTTGAATAAGGGGCAGACTTGCTGTTAGCCTTGCGCCTGCGCACACACTTGCACTCTGGTGTCCTTGGCCGGGGGCTGGGGAGGCCGGGCCGGAGTTGCTCTGGCCAGGTGACACCCCGTTTGGGTTTAACAGTCACATAGGAGCCCCTGGGCTCTGCAAGCTTCAGACTTCAAGAGCTGGGTCCCGTCACCGCATCCGGGCAGTTCACGTAACCAGGGTTGAAGTTCCAGGTTCGCCTCACCCCCACCAGCTCCTGTGCCCTCTGGCCCTGGCTTTGGGGCTCCCCCTCCTCCTAAGCAGAGGAGCTGGGCGCCCCTCAGGTGCCAGAGGCGAGACCTGGTCCCGGTGGAGGGGAGGTGAGAGGCGGGGAGGTGAGAGGCGCACGCCAACAGGGCTTTTCTCGTGTGTCCGCCGAGCTCTGAGACCGAGGGCCCTGTGGGGCCAGCCGGGCCGCCAGGCTGCCGGGCTGTGGGAGGCCCTGCTCATGCCCGTGGTGACGCCTGCGTCCCAGCACTGCTGCAGGCCAACACTTTGTTTTGTGCATCTGTGAATATTTCTTTTGAATCCGTATCCAGAAGTGGAACTATTATGTCCATAAACGTGTTGTCAAATTGTCCTCCAGAAATGTGGTACTCATTTCTGACTCTCAGGAGTATGTGAAATGATCAGTTTCCCCTGTCCTCCTGCTTACTTAGTTAATGAAAATGTGGTTTCTTTTTTAACTTGTGTTTCATATCCATATAGATAATTTTTAAAATTTCTTTTGTTTCATGTCTGTCCATGTCCCATGCCACTTTTTTTTATTAGGATGTTCCACTTATTGATTTGTAAGTGCTCTTTGTATATTTAAGATTATTAATGTTTTGTCTCTCCGTAAACCTCAAATGACACCTGAGTTCTTGTCATGCCTCTGTCCTCCACGTGTGTGATGCTCCTCTGTGGCCCTGGCCCCAGGGCCCCTGGCTGTGGGGTGTGTGATCTCTGAAAACCATTTTCCGCCCATGCAATGTCTGTCTCCGTTAACCCTTCAGGCGCCAGGAACTCCGGGAGCTTCGGCTGCTCCAGAAGGAAGAGCATCGGAACCAGACCCAACTGAGCAACAAGCATGAGCTGCAGCTAGAGCAGATGCAGAAACGCTTTGAGCAGGAAGTCAACGTGAGTGGGGAAAAGATGTGCCCGGCAGGGCTTCTCACCTTCTGTTTTCTTCAAGTGGAAGCTGCAGAACGGGGATGGTGGGGCAGCGGAGAATAATTAGCAATTGCCCAATTCCTTTGGCTTCACATCTCGTTAGGCATTGACTTAGAACACAGACTGTCACAGGAGATTTCTGTAGAGGGGAAATAACCTTTATTGAGCACAGACAACCCTCCCTGTGCCTGGTCTGGGCTGCCTTTTGCAGATGAGGAAACTGAGACTCAGAGTGGTTGGGTGACTTGTCCCGTATCACACAGCAAGGAAGTGGTGGAGCTGGGATTTGAACCCACATCCGAGAATAGGCTCTGGGCTCTCCCCACTGCATTCCCAGGTATTAAGTGATTTTACTGACCTTCTCTTTTTGTTCCTTCTAGGCCAAGAAGAAGTTCTTTGACACGGAGCTGGAGAACCTGGAGCGTCAGCAAAAGCAGCAAGTAGAGAAGATGGAGCAAGACCATGCCTTCCGCCGCCGCGATGAGGCCAAGCGGATCCGCCTGGAGCAGGAGCGGGACTACGCCAGGTTCCAGGAGCAGCTCAAGCTGATGAAGAAGGAGGTGAGTGTGCGCTGGCTGGAGGCACAGGTGTCTGGGAGTGTACTCGGCAGGGCTCTCTAGAGAAGCAGAACCAACGAGAGATGCCCGCAAATAGTAGGAGATGTTATAAAATTCTTGCATGTGACCATGGGTACGCACAAGTCCAAATTCCTCAGGGCAGCCTGCAAGCCAGGGGCTCCCATGAAGGTCCTTGACGAGTTCTGGGGGACGCCGGCTGGCTGAAGTAGGGCTGGGAGACTCTCTCAAAAGGCCGGAATCACTTTTCCTTTCAAGGCCTTCAGGTCATTGGATGAGATGCCGCTGATTGCTGTGGCAGTCTCCTCCGTTGGATGTAGATGTAGCCTTCCAGCTATACAGTCAACTCATGATGATTAAAACCCATGAAATGCCCTTGCATTACAGTTAGCCCAGTGCTTGCATGACCAAGCGGTGGGCACCATTACTTGGCCGAGGTGACACGTCACCCAACCACCGCAAGGAGCATTAGGGGCTCTCGGTTGAAGATGATAGAAACCCCAGCTCAGCTTCATCTCAGCCACGGAGCTCGTGTCACGGCGCAGCCTGCTGCCTGCAGGGGCCCACGCTGCATCTTTAGGAGCCCCTGTGCCGCCTTCCTCCGGCTTGACTTTGCAGAGGGCAGGCCCTCGCCTCAGGCAGCCTCCTTTATGTCCTCCCAGCTTAGCAGCCCCTGCTGGAGGACAGCAGGGGAATCCGAGGTGTGGGGGTGAGGGTGCCGGGGGCAGACACGAGTCCTCCCCACCCTGCGCTCCCTTCTTCCTCTCTCCCATCCCAGCTGGAGGGGAAAAGGGAGGGTGGGAGCCCCCAGGGTGGACGCACCAGTCTGGCGGCTCCCCGTGTCCAGATGGGAGCAGGCCGTGGACAGCCTCCGAGGGCCGTTCACGGTGCTGATGGACCCAGCCCAGCTCCCAGGCTTTCCCACAGCGGGCCTGACCTTAGGACGTCCCAGAGGCCGCAGGCAGCGCCCTGTCAGCTGATGGGGGAGGCGCGGAGGGTAAGGCAAGCGAGACACTTGCTTTGGGCATAAAATTAAAGGGATTGTCAAAAAAATCTCAATGATCAAGATGGATAATTGTATTAGGGTTCTCTAGGGAAACAGCATCAGCAGGAGGTATCTGTCAATAGTATGAGATTTTACAAGAGCCTCTCACATGACTGGGGATGCACAAGTCCAGGTTCCGCAGGCAGGCTGCAAACCAGGGCTCTGATGGAAGTCCAGCGAAGGTCCTTGATGAGTTTCCGGGAGATGATGGCTGTCCAAAGACGAGCTGGGAAATTCTCTCTGAGTGCTGGAATCACTTTCCCTTTTAAGGCATTCAACTCATTGCTGATGGCAGTCTCCCTGGTTGATATGTTTTCAGCATGGATTTTTTTGGTATGAATTTTGATTTTTTAAAAATATCTTATAAAATAAATGTGTATTATTTATCTTGATTACTGTTGTATTGGATTCCCCTTAAATTTTGTGCCCAGTCCCTGGTCCTGATGCTGAGAGATGGGCAAGCAGGCTGGGGGTGGAGGGGGTCGGGGGAGCTGATGCCAAACACATCCCCAGCTCCGTGCAGGGAGCGCAGGCTGGGGTCAGGCCTGCTCTCGAGTCTTAGCTCAGTGGATTGCCAGCTGTTGAGCTTTGGCCAGGCTCCTTCCCTGAGACCCGGTTGCCTTTCGTCACAGTGAGAGTTATTGAGCACCTATTTTATTGAGCATTTGCATGTACAGCACTGTGCTAAGTGTCAGGGACACTGCAGTGAACACAATAGACATTGTCCCTATACTCAGGGAGCTGTTAATCTCTAGGGATACCAGGAAAAAAGCCATAGATGAAATGACGTCTAATGGCATACGTGTGAGAGCAAAGAGCCTGGTGGAGAATGGAGGGATTGCTTTAGATGGTCTGGGAAGGCCTCTCAGCATGTGACGTTGAAGCCGAGGCCAGGGCAGGAGCATTCCAGGAGGGTCACAGCATGTGCAAAGGCCCTGAGGTGTGGGGAGAGCCTGGAGTGTTCAAAGAGCTGACCAATGATTGGTGTGGCTGGAGCTTAGGAAATGAAGGAGAGATGAACACAAAATGGAATTAGACGTGGAAGACGGATGTGGCTCAACCAATTGGGCTCCCTTCTACCGTAGAGGAGGTCCAGGGTTTGGTGCCCAGGCCTCCTGGTGAGTGCAGGCTGGCCCATGTGACAAGCTGGCCCACATGGATGCTCGCCCACGCGGGAATGTTACCCCACGCAAGAGTGCTGGCTGGCATGGAGAGCTGGCACAGCAAGATGATGCAAGAAAAGACACAGAGGAGAGACGATAAGAGACGTAGCACAACAGGGAGTTGAGGTGGCATAGGAGAGTAATTGCCTCTCTCCCACTTCAGAAGGTCCTAGGATTGGTTCCCAGAGCTGCCTAATGAGAAGACAAGCAGACACAGAAGAACACTCAGTGATGGACGCAGAGAGCAGACAACAGGGGGAACGGGGTGGGGGGGGATGAATAAAAATAAATCTTTAAAAAAAAAAAGAAATTAGATGGGAAGACAGAGCCAGATCCCATGGGGCAGTGGACCACGGCCAGGGGTTTGCTGTTTTATAAACTGTCGTTAAACATGAGTGTCTCCCACAGCTGAGCATTAAATGAGGTGTTTGCTAAGCATCAGACCTAGGGTCTACCCCAGAATCAGTGTTCGGTAGATACCAGTGCCCTCCTCCACTCCTTCCCTTATCACATAGGTACACGCTTTATGTGTGCAGGGGGAGTGCGGGAGCAGTTATGAGGAGTTGAGAAGTAGAAAAGTGAGGAAGCACCTGGGATGTGGAAGGTGTAAGGAGATTCAGGCTCTTCGCCCTTTATCAGAACCTGCCCTGCACAAAGGAGGAATTCATTGTCGCTAACGGGGTTACAACAAGTCTGTCGAGCTCTGAGGCTGCCTGTGGGATCTGGTACTTGGGGTTCTGCTCAGCCTCAGTCTCAGATTTAAAATGTTCTCTTGGGGAGCAGATGTAGCTCAAGTGGTCAAGCACCTGATTCCCGTGTACGAGGTCCCGGGTTCGATCCTGGTCCCTCCTAAAAACAAACAAATGAAAAAATCAGGGAAGCGGACTTGGCCCAGTGGTTAGGGCATCCGTCTACCACATGGGAGGTCCAAGGTTCAAACCCCGGGCCTCCTGACCCGTGTGGAGCTGGCCCATGTGCAGTGCTGATGCGCACAAGGAGTGCCCTGCCATGCGGGGGTGTCCCCCCGCGTAGGGGAGCCCCACGCGCAAGGAGTGCACCCCGTGAGGAGAGCCGCCCAGCGCGAAAGAAAGTGCAGCCTGGCCAGGAATGGTGCCGCACACACGGAGAGCTGACGCAGCAAGATGACGCAACAAAAAGAGACACACATTCTCGGTGCCACTGATAAGGATAGAAGTGGTCACAGAACACAGAGCGAATGGACACAGAGAGCAGACAACTGGAGGGGGAAGGGGGCAGAAATAAATAAAAAATAAATCTTTAAAAAAAAAACAACTCTCGTTTGGGAGTGGATAAAGCTCGATGGTTGAGTGCCTGCTTCCCATGTATGAGGTCCTGGGTTCAATTCCTGGTACCTCCTAAAAATGTTTTGCTCTTTCCCTGGATGTTTTTCTTTAAAAAATTGTTATGGAACTAGAAAGAACAAGTTTGACTTCCTCGCTCTTCCGGCTTCGGGAGGTGGCTGTGGTTCTGCCGTTTAGTGCAGTAGGATTGTGGTGGCGGAGCCGTCCTTCCAGGTGGCTGCGCTTGCTTCCCTGGGCTCTCAGGCTTGGTTGAGAAGGCTGCCGCCTGCCCTCTGGGTCGTGGTGGAGCCCGCCGCGGTGCAGGGCTGTGTTTACCTTCGGTTCCCGGACCTAACTGTTGGGGTTCTGCTACTTAATTCACTAAGCACTTATCTTTGAGCTCCCACTATATGCCAGACATTGTATTTGCCAGTGATGAGCCAGTTCTCCACAGCCCTGTCCTCAAATTTGCCACCGTTGTAAAAGCCTGCCAGTTTGGAAAGAGGCAAGTAGCTGCGAGAAGTTTGGAAACATCCTGCTGAACTGAGGGCGTGAAAGAGGAACATGGTCTCTTCAGCTTGTACGGAGAGAAGGAGGCTTGGTTTTACCGTTTTCAGGAGGGCAGTGTGGTGGCGTGTTGTGTAGACTCTGGAGTCAAAAAGGCTCGGCTGTGAATCTGACCCTCTGGGCAAGCTGCTTAAATTAAGCTCACTGAACCTCTGTTTCCGTCTCTGTACAAGCAGGTCATGACAGAATCTACCATGTGAGGTGGTTGTGTAGACAGAGTGGCAGGAGGCAGGCAAAGCGCCTAGCACATAGTAGGCACGCACTGTGGCAGCAGGCTTTCAGGTACTCTTACAGCATATTATCTTTGCAACATAAGGTCCAGGGATTCCAGCTGGCAGGCAGGACGCCAGAGCTCTGCTTTGTGGTGCTCCCAGGATCTCCTCATTCCACTGTCCTGCCTCTGCCCATGCCGTGTCCTGAGCCCTCCTTTCTGGTCCCAGAGGTGGGCTGTGGGGTGCCGGTGGAGCCCAGGTGGGACTCGAGGCCTGGGGACCCCTTGCCCGTGGCCCTTGGATTCCTGTTCAGGACACACAGGCAGGGACAAAGTGCAAAATTGGGAGGGCTGTGACCCCCAGGCGAGCAGCCGTGGAACTGCCCAAAGGCGCACAAGCCAGCCCTGTGCTGCGGTAGGGAAATCCGCAGTGTGGATGGCGGGAGGAAGGCCAGATGCAGATGCCATGTGGCTTTTTCTTTGGACTCAGCTCAGAGGAGAGAAGGGTTTACCTTGTCTGTTTTCCTCCAGTCTACTGAATGTGAGAAAGCGTGGCATAATTTGGATGTGCAAAACACATAAAATAATAGGGAATAGAATTTGAGGTGTCTCATGGGGTTTTTCAGAGTTATTGTAATTGGCATGGAATGTTCATCCTGCTGTGACCTTGCTGCATTAAGGAGTTAATAAACGTGGGAGAAAATCTCCTTTAATGAGCTAAATGGAGGGAACAGACATGGCTGAAGCAGTTGAGCATCTGCCTTGCACATGGGATACCCCAGGTTTGGTTTCCGGTGCCTCCTGAAAAAAAACAGAAAAACAGATGAAAAAATCCAGGGAAGCTGATATAGTTCAGTGGTTGAGCACCAGCTTCCCACATACGAGGTCCTGGGTTCAATCCTCCTCCTCCTCCTCAAGAAAAAGCCAATGAACAGGAACCTATTTATTCTTCATTGTCCACTTAAATAATTACATCTAATAATGTGTGTATATAGATATATGTCTATAATAAGTATGTATACATACTCATAATTCCACAGAATGAAACTGCTGCTCTGCTGGTCAATTCCTTTTCTCACAGTAATATTTCACGTTCATGGGAAACTTGCTTAACAATTACAGCTTAATTCTTAGATCACCTAACTTTGAAAATAAACTTAACTCTTCCTAAAGGACCCCTTTCCAGAACTCTGTTTGCCTACCTTCCTAGGCAAAATTCATTAAACATAAGGGCACTGTTTCTTAAGTGGTTTGGATCTCCATGCCATCACAGAGTCATGTCCCTGGAAAGGTCCCTAAGGAAAGCTTACTTGAAAGCCAGGTAGTCTTTCCTGAAGAGAAAATGTGAAATTCTGACAAGTGCAGTGAGTCGTGGAAAGACGTGTAGCTGGCCTGGAGTCCAGCTTCCTTGGTTTTCCCTTGCTCTTTGTCTCCTCCCTCCACTGTAACATTGCCTGCTGTTTTCACTGCCTTTAGCAGAAAGCTCCAGACCCCTTTCTAAAACGGCTGCTTCTAATCTTCTGTCCTGGAAAATGAAATAAGCTCGTAAAAGCATGGCTCTCGGCTAATGAGACCTTTAAATTGTACGGTGCTGCGAGTGGCGCTGTCGAAAGGCCTTTGGCAGGCACCGTAGCCTGATGCCGAGTTACATGCTCTATACCGTGTCCAGGGCAGCCGCTTGCCGTGGAACCAGAGGTGGTGCGAGGGAGGGCTTCTGGAGGTATTTTATTAGCACTGGTATCTGAGACAGTGACTCTCAACCAGGGCCTCCTTCACTCCCTGGTGAACTTTTGACAGTGTCTGGAGACAGTTTTGGTTCCTGGAAGCTGCCAAATACCCCACAGTGCCAAGTACAGGCCCCCAACAGAGAATTATCTGGTCCCCAAAGTCAATAGTGCCACGTGTTTGAGAAACCTTGATCTAACTGAACTGTGAAAGCCAAAGAGCATAGGAGCGAGCTTCAGCTGACAAAGCCAGGATCAGGAAAGAAAACACCCAAGAAATGGAAGGAGAGCGTGAAGAGTGGCTGGTGGGATCTGGGGCTCATACAGTGAGAGTATATTTAACCTTAAGAAACTGCCAGACTTTTCCAAAAAAGCTGCACTATTTTACATCTCCCCAAGGAGATATGAAAGTTCCAGTTGCTCCATATAGCCTCACCAGCACTTGATGTCAATTTTATCATTTCATTTTAACCATTCTAATAGATGCATTGTGTTATGTCATCATGGTTTTTTGTTGCATTTCTCTAATGACTAATGCTATTGAGTATCTTTTCATGTGCTTATTTGCTTTCTGTATAACTTTTCTGGTACATTACCTGCTCATATCTTTTGCTCATTTTTTAAAAATTGGGTGGTTCATTTTCTTATTACTGAATTTTGCTAGTTCTTTTTCTATTGTGACTGTAAGTCCATTGTCAGGTATGTATTTTGCACATATTTATTCCAAGTCTGGTTTGTCTTTTAATTTTCCTACTAGTGTCTTGTATAGGGCAAAATATCTTAATTTTGGATGAAGTCCAGCTTTCCTTTTTTTTTTTCCTTTAGTGATTATTATGCTTTGGTGTTCTTCTTTGAAGTTTTACATTTTGAGTTAATATTTATGTGTGAGGTATGGAGGAGGTTCTTTTTTCCCCTCCTTTATCTGTGGATGTCAGAATGCCCTTGACATTTTGAATGTAACATTCTGTAAACTCTGGTATAACCTTTTGGAGAATGTTGGCTTTTTTGGTTTAGCAGGCTATCAGCCCTGCCCGGCTCAGGTCACATGTTCTGTCTTAGCTCCTGTGAGTGGCTCCAGTCTTAGTTTAGTTATCAAAGCCCCTGCTCCACTGCCGTGGGCCCCGTGCACAGCTCAGCGGTGAAGCCGAGACTTGTGCAGGCTCGTACACAGAATCAGGAACTTCTCTTTTCCTTCTCTCTCCTCTCCAGGATTCTCTGCACACTCTCAGGCCTACACAGACCCCTTCTCCCAGTTCTCTGGCCAGAAAGACCAGGTTTCTTGTGGGATTTTAGCTGTTTTGCTGCTCTCCTGTACAGGTCCAAGGTGGGTGCAAAGGCATAAGAGCAAAAAGGAGGAAAAATAAGAAGGGAAACTCGCCCCTGTACTAGTTCCTTCTACAAGTTTTTTTTTTAAAGATTTTTTTATTTCTCTCCCCACTCCCCCACCGTTATCTGCTCTCTGTGTCCATCCGCTGTGTGTTCTTCTGTGTCCGCTTCTATTCTTGTCAGGTGGCACTGGCAATCTGTGTCACTTTTTGTTGCTTCATCTTGCTGCGTCAGCCAATCCTTGGGCCCTCAAGGAACAAAAGTAAAGACGGCTTGACTGTCTTTGTGGAAGGCTTGGGTCCATGAAAATGATACTGAATTCCCACAAGACAAATGAATGGGAGAGGGTGTGTTTGAGAGAAAGCTTTACCTACCTGGCTGCTCACAGCTGCACCTGGGGCTCCGCCCATCGTTTGCTGCGAGCCCACGTGGCCACAGGACATCGTCTAAATAAGGGGCTTCTCGGCCTCGGTGTGATTGACACTTTGGGCTGGTAGTTTGTGGTGGGGGCCAGTTCCTGGTAGAATGTTCAACAGGGTCCCTGGCCTCTACCTGCCGATGCAGTAGTACCCCATCCCCCAGGTGAGATAACCAAAAATTCCTCCAGACATTGCCAAATATCCCCCGAGGGGCAAAACCGCTGCATCAGTCAGCCAAGGGGGTACTGATGCCAAGTGCCAGAAATCTTTCAGTTTTATAAGGGTATTAATTTGGGGTAAAAGCTTACAGTCACAAGACCCTACAGAGTCCGAATCAAGGTACCCTAAGAGGTACTTTCTCACCCAAAGTCAGTTGCCACGTGTTGACGCAAGATGGCGGGTGACGTCTGGGAGGGTTCAGCCTTCCTCCTCTCTCTTAAGGCTCCGTGGTCCCAGCGTCTTCTGATCTCAGCTGTAGGCTGGCGTAGGGCTTGTCTCTCTTCCTGGGGCTCATTTCTTTCCGGGCTCAGCACTGTAGACTATCAGGCGAGTGGTCATCTCTCTTCCCAGGGCCTCTGCCGTGTCGTGGGGCGGTCTCTCCTCCTCTGTGTATCTTCTCTGAGTATTTACTTTGGTGTTCTCCTTGATTGAGTGTCTGTTTCTATAGCCCACCGAGGGGGTAGGGACTCAAACCGAGTTACATCTACTGACATGGTTAAATCAAGCTCTAATCGTAACATACTTTAATCAGACATCTCAGCTGAATCTAATACAAAGGGTGTCATGCCCAGAGGAACAGACCAGTCTACCAACATAATCACTGTCGCTTTTTGAAATTTATAAATAACATCAACTGCTTCAACCACCCCGGGTTGAAAACCGCTATCTAAGCCAGCAGGGAACTGTCCAGTAGACCTTAGCGGAGTCCCACTTGAAGGCCGTGTGTGTTGCTCACCCCCTCCCCAGCCCAGTGGTGTGGATTTAGCGCACACCTCCCCAGGATGCTTGAGGCCTGACACTCACTGTGTAGATGCCTTCCAGGTGTCCACCAGCGCAAGGAGGGTGGAAAACCTGCCCCAGGGCCTTTCCCCACCTAGGACAAAGGACAAAGAGCTGCTAAGCTCATCCCTTACCTCCCCACCCCTGCGGCCTGCCCTTTGATAGGTGCTCGGGCTGGGTGTGGAGCAGGAATACAGCTTGGAGTGGCCACCCTCTCCCTGCACAGACTCCAGAAGCTCTAGCTGTGCGGTGATGCTGGAGCAGGAGGCCAGGCCGCAGTGGAGGCTTCTGGAATGCGGCGCCCAGCACTCAGCCCCGTGGGGCATGGGCAGGACCCAGCTTTGGAATCTTGGCTGTGCTCCTTACCAGCTGTGCAACCCAGAGGGAGCCACTTCCCCTCTCTGAGCCTCAGGTTTCCCATCCATAAAACCAGAAAATCACAAACTATCAGTCAGTGTTGCTGTTAGAAGGCAGATCCCCACCTCCAGCTGGCTTAAGGGAGGAAGGAGGCTTGTTAAACTCTACTCTGGAGGGCAGCAAGGTCCCCGGGATCCGGCTCGCTTATCTCCTAACCTTGCTTCCCTGTGTTGATTCATCTCAGGCAGGCCCCCTCCAAGCGAAGACGAGGGGCCCCTGCCTGCTCTAGCCTAGACCCTGCCGGCTGGGCAGTCCCAGAGGAAAGCGAGTCCCTTTTCCACAGTAGTTCCTGCAGACATGCTGACACTCTCACAGCCCAGAGAGGGTCCCGAGCTCGTCTCTGCACCCACCACAGAGGCAGGTGGATTGTCCAGGCCTGAGTCCTGTCCAGCCTAGAGCGCGAGACGGGCTGGAGGATGCCCACCCGCCTGAACCTCAGGGGCAGCTGGTCCCTAAAGCACGCGCTTTCAGTGGGCGTGAAACACATCTTAGCTACATAACAGACGTGCCGTCTACCTGTGGGATTGGTGTTTCATAAGCGATAGCGAATGTAGGAAAAAATATCAAAAAGAGCTTTCGTAGGGTTTAATCACGAATCAGAGATAGAGAAACGATGCTTCAGGAAACTGGGGTGCTGTTACCGGAAGGGGGGTTGCTCCCAAGCAGCCCCAAACAGTCCAGGCCACTTTGGGGGAGGCCGGGAACTGGAGGCAGCAGCCACGGGGGGGCCAGTAGGGACCGCCTGCCAGGTGGGCTCGGTGGAGAATGGAGGACCGGGCCAGCGGAGGGGAGGGCTGGAGAGCTGAGCCTTGTCTGCCTGCCTGGCCCGGGAGTTGTGGAGTTGAATGTTGACTTCTGGGAAATGTGGGGCGGTCCCCTGATGCTGTCACTCTGCTGTCGATGCAGGTGAAGAACGAGGTGGAGAAGCTCCCCCGGCAGCAGCGGAAGGAGAGCCTGAGGCTGAAGCTGGAGGAACACGCGCAGAAAAAGCAGCTTCTCGTAAGTTCACCTCCTGAGCCCACCATCTGGGAGAGGAGCTGGGGGGGGTCCCAGGGTCGAGACCCTGCGTGGTGACAGGGCCCATAACAGCTCATAACTTCCCCCTCTCCGTTTTTGCCTGAGTCCTGCCCTTGAGCAGCCATACCTTCTGTATACCTTAATCCTGCCTGTCGTTCATGGCCTTCTGTTGTCACCTCCCCCAAGCAGCCTTCCCTGACTGCCCTCATGTTGGCTGGAAGTGAGCTCTGCTGTCTCTGGATACCCTAGTTCTTTACATTCACCTCCCACCAAAGCCCTGAGCGCCTCCTGCCTTGTTTTAGGGCCATTTGTTGTACAGCTCATCTCCTCAACAACCTGATATGTCCATCTGCCCATTTTGTATCGCGTGGAGTCTCAAAGACATCAAACCTGAGACGCCCAGACCTGGTCCTGCTCTTGGAGGGGACACCATCCTCCATCCTGTTGTCAGACCAGTAACCTTGTCATTCTGACACTGCCTTCTCCCTCCTTGTCCTTCAGCACCTCCTGAAACCTGTTATTTTTTAATCTCCTAGTCTCCTGATCCATCTCTTTGTCAATAACACCTAGTCCAAGCCATTGTAACCTTTTGCTTGGACTGCTGCAGTAGCCTCTCACCTCATCTCCCTGCTTCCTCTGTGCTCTCCTGCAGTTCTTTCTCTCGCACCAGACGGGGTGTACAAATTGTAGATCTAATCAAATCACCCTTCCTCCTATGCCAGGGATCTTAAAACACTTGCGTGGCTCTTCCTTTTGTCAGTAAGATCAAGACCTGCCTCTCGTCGTGGTCTGGCCGCTGCCTGCCTCTGCAGGCTCCTCTCTGGGCCTACTGCCCTCCCCCCGGCCTTCTTTTCATCAGGCCAGGCTCCCAGGGCCTTGGCACATTCTACTTCCTGTGCCTCCAAATGCCGGAAATGTTTGAGTCCACATCTACAAATGTTACTTTGTACGTGATCTGATTTAGCATTCAGGGCTTACCAAAGTAGATGCTGTTCGTTTGCCCATTTGCAGAGGAGGAAACAGAGCTCAGAAAACTGACCCTGCAGTGCTGGCTCACGGTCGGGGCTGGAGGCCTCAGGTTCACTGTGCGTGCAGACCTCCTGCTCCCTCCACCGTGCTCCCCGCAGCCGTGCCTTGATGCTGTCATCAGAAGCAGAGCGCAGGACTCTTGCGGGCGGGGCAGCGTCCCTGGTCCCTGGGGGGAGAGTGGATCGTGTGGCCCTTTAGGAAGGTGATCTGGTCACTGCACCAGCAGCCCCCCAAATGTGCACGTCCTGTTCTGCTGCTCAATACTAATCCTGGGGAAGCAATCACAGAGGCTCACTAACACGTCCCCACCAGAATGTCAAGGGCAGCTCTGTCGAGAACGGAGGAAGCCTGGAAACAACCTATTATTTATTGGGTAGATAAGTTAGGGTCTGTCTGTGCCATAAAATATCTCAGCCATTAAAACTCGGGTGATAGAAGATTACATTATAACATGGATATTATTTATTGGGTAGATAAGTTAGGGTCTGTCTGTGCCATAAAATATCTCAGCCATTAAAACTCGGGTGATAGAAGATTACATTATAACATGGAAAGGTATTTTTAATGATTTTTGTGAAACACAAGTAATAAATAGATACTGGTATGCTTGTATAGATAGACCATAACAGTTGCTAGCTTGGGGTGATTTAGGATTCACAGGGATTTTTTAGTTTCTTTTGTGTTACCTTATTTTTTCATTTTAGTCTCTTTATTTTAGAAAATTTAAAACATAGACAAAATCAACTCATGTCCATTTACTCCCTCCCCCTCTTCACCATAATATTTTTTTGAACAAATTCAGTTTTATTAATGAATACTAATAAAGCACACAATTTATCCAAAGTGTACAATCAGTGGTATTTGGTATAATCACGTAGTTGCGCATTCATCACTTCAAACATTATTAGAGCATTTTTATTATTTCAATAATAATAAATACAAAACAAAATTCCTCACCTCTCAATTTCTGTTTCCCCTGCTATACATAGCTGCTATTTCTGGATTGTCTCACATATTTATTTATTAAACAGTTTTATTGAGCTATATTCATATTATTATTATTTTAAGATTTATTTTTTAATTCTTTCCCCCTCCCCCAGTTGTCTGCTGTCTATGGCCATTTGCTGTGTGTTCTTCTGCGTCCACTTGTATTGTCAGCAGCACCAGGAGTCTGTGTCTCTTTTTGTTGCATCATCTTGCTGTGTCAGCTCCCTATGTGTGCGGAGCCACTCCTGGGCAGGCTGCACTTTTTTCGCATGGGGCAGCTCTCCTTATGGGGCGCGCTCCTTGCTCATGAGACTCCCATACATGCGTGGCATGGCACTCCTTGCACGCATCAGCACTGCACGTGGGCCAGCTCACCACATGGATCAGGAGGCCCAGGGTTTGAACTCTGGATCTCCCATGTGGTAGGCGGACGCTCTATCCGTTGAGCCAAATCCGCTGCCTGATTCGTATTATTATTATAATTTCTTATTTTTTAGGAGGTACCAGGGATTGAACCTGGGACCTCCTATATGGGAAGCAGACGCTCAACCACTTGAGCTACATCTGCTCCTTTGCTATATTATTTTGAAGTGAATCCCAGGCATTTCATCGATAAATATTTCAGTTTATTTCTCTTAAAAAAAAATCGTAGTGCCATAAATACTCTTGGAAATTTTAACCGTTTAACAAAAATTGCCTAATAACTTCATATTTGCAGTCAAGTCAGGATTCAAGTTTCCGATTGTCTCATGAATGTCATACGTAACTTATTATATGTGTTTTACAATGTGTTGTTTGAATCAGGATCCAAATAAGGTCCACATGTTGCAGTCGGTTGGCGTGGCTCTCAGTCTCTCTTAAATATCCCCTCCATGTATTTTCTTCTCTTTCTTTCCTGGTCATGGTGACCTTTCTTCTGTGATAAAATAGAAGTGGAGACGCCCGTGCAAGCGCTGGGTAAAGCCACGTTCTCCGCCCCTCGCCCCCAGGACCGGGACTTTCTCACCAAGCAGAAGGAGGACCTGGAGCTGGCGATGAAGAAGCTGACGGCCGAGAACAGGCGGGAGATCTGCGACAAGGAGCGCGAGTGTCTCCAGAGGAAGCAGGAGCTCCTTCGCGGTAGGCGCCCGGCGCCCGGGCTCGGGGTCCCCTGCAGAGGCCTCCCGGCCCGGGGAAGTGGAGCGGGCAAAACAAAACAACAACAAAAGACCGGCCGGGCCCTTGCCCTCCTGAAGCCTGAACATCATCCTTAATGGGGAGACTTGAGAAGAAGTGCCCCCAGGGTCAGGAACGAGGCCAGGACGCCCGTGACCCCCAGTGCTGTCTGACATTATTCCAGATGATTTAATCAATTCAGTGAGGCCGGGAGTGGGTGGGGGGGGACGCAGAGTTGTAGAGTAGGGGAGAGCCGGGTTAGTGGGATGGGCAGTACTGAGAGCTATTCCTAACAGTGTCGGATATTGAGCAACCGCTGTGCCAGGCCGGGGGCAGTCAACTTACATACCTAAATCTCATTGATTCCTCACCCGACCCCCGGGAGGCAGGTTCTCTTCCTATCCCCATTTCATAGATAGGCAAACTGAGGCTTGGAGAATTAACTTTCTTTGGCCGGGGCTGAGTGGTTAATGAGCGGTAGAGCTGGGCCTTGAATGCAGATTTCACTTTTTTTTTTTTTTTTAGGAGGTACCGGGGACTGAACTCAGGACCTCATACATTGGATGCTTCCAATGAACTACATCTGCTCCCCAATAAGAGTTGGTTTTTTTTGTTTGGTCCTTTTTTGAGGAGGTCCTGGGAATTGAACCTGGGACCAGGTAAAAAGGAAGCAGGCGCTCAACCACTTGGGCTACATCCACTCCCCCGGATTTCACTTTAAAGCCGTGCTCTTAGCTACAAGCGTGCCTTATCTGGCATTTTAGTGGCTGGTGCCGTTAAGCAGTGTAAATTCTTTATCATCTGGCATGGACCAGCAAAATTAGGTCGTCCATTTCAGATATTCCAGGTGAAAGTTGCCATCTGTCCATCCCCCAGTGTTTCACCTACAAGAACCACCTCCTGGAGGAGAAAAATCACTGTTCCCATGGGCGTTAGGTGGATGCCACTGCTCCCCGACCAGGAGTGCGGTGAAGGGAGCTGCACGTGGGGAGGGGCGACGGCCAAGCACAGCCTCCCGTGTGTATCCTGCAGGGCCTGAGGACACCAGCTCCCCTGCCTTCCCTGCCCCGCTGCTGCACACAAGGGTTGATTAATAGGGGCGACTGTCCTTGTTCTGGTGACGCATGCAGGTTCCTCCAGGGAGCGGGAGGTTCTCGCTCATTTTTCAAAGGAGGAAGTAGTGATAAGAGTCAGCCCTGTTTTCTTCACAGTGAGCTGTTTTCACCTGCCCCATTGAAAAAGCAGAGGTGCGTTTTGATTGCACTTATAAGCTCCCGCAGACATTCCTCTGTCCCGGGTATGGTTGTGCCCATTTGGCAGAATTGGAAGCTGAGGCCTGGCGAGGTTTTTTCACCCGTTCCAAATCACAGTGATGGAGCTGGGGTCCAGCCTGGGTCTTGGGTTTCTCTGCAGCGCGCTTCCTGCGGTGCCGCACTGCTGGGCGCTGTCGTCCCCTTAGGTTTTGAGAAAGCTGCTAGGAGGTGGCTCAGGTCGATGAGCACAGCGGTCTGATGAGGTAGCCGGTGTGCGGCCGCGCCTCTGTGCTCGGCTGCAGTGAGGGGTCCGGGTGGGGAGGGGACCCGCCAGTGCCTCAACAGGTGGTGTGTCCCCCGCAGACCGCGAGGCGGCCCTGTGGGAGATGGAGGAGCACCAGCTGCAGGAGCGGCACCAGCTGGGGAAGCAGCAGCTCAAGGACCAGTACTTCCTGCAGCGGCACGAGCTGCTGCGGAAGCACGAGAAGGTGAGGCTGCGTGGGTCGGGCTGGAGGGCCGGAGGCGGCGCCCCCCCCGGCTACCGTCTCTTCCCCCTGCGAGGACCCAGGCAGGGCCACAGTGAGATCCCAGGTGGTTCCGTCAAGGGCGTCCCACCTGGCCGGTGTCGAGGAGTCGGTGAGGACGACCAGCCAGACTGACAGTGATGGCCGAGCCTTTATTACCTTCCTGGGACAAAAGAGGGGTCCCAGGTCCCCAGTGTTCAGTTCCTCCAATGGAACGGCACCCGGCAAGCGTCTGAGGCCATGCAGTGCAGATGGGGGGCCCTGGACAAAACGCACCTCCTTCCTGTGGACGGGGGGCTGAGAGGAAGGAGAGGGCCCAGGGCTGGGGGTGGAAGAGTGCTGCATCAGGGGGAGAACAGTGCTCAGCCTCCGCTAAGGAGGCCTCGGCGGAGGCCGAGTGAGGGCGCCCGGGCCAGGAACGCAGAGATGCTGGGGCCTGAGCCCTCGGCTGCATCTCCCCCCAGAAAACGGCAGTGCCCTGGCCGCGCCCCCCAGAAAACGGCAGTGCCCTGGCCGCGCACCAAGCCCAGCGCGGAGCCTGCCATGCAGAGCCTTGTGATGCCTCTGGTCAGCCGAGCGGTCACCCAGGGCTCTGGCCTGCAGCTGGCGGACTCATCGCTGCTTGTGGCCAAGAGGCCAGGAGTGAGGGAAGCCGCGCAGGGAGCCGACCCCTCCGACCCTGCTGCCAGATGTGTGTGTCTCTCTGTCGTTTTTTCCCTTTTCCCCTTTCTTGTCTTCCTTTCTGTTTTCTCTTTAGTTCTCTCACCCCCCTTCCTTCCCTTAGAATACTCTCAGGTCTCAACACCACTTCCACCAGGGAGCCTTCCCTAAAGCCCCCAGGCCTGGCGAGGCCCCCTGCTCTGTGTGGTCAGCACGCTCTGTACTTCCAGGGTCGTCATCTCTCTCACTTCTGGCCACATGGTGGGAACAGAGATGGGGAAATGGAGGCCTGGACACTACAGGTGTGGCCAGTTACGATTCCTAGGCTAGGAGCTGCTGGAGGTCAGCAGAGGGCCAGGGCGACTCAGAATAAGGGTGCCCACCCAGCTGGGGCGTCAGGGTGCTTCTTGGGAGGTGACGCCCGTGCTGGGTTGTTAAAATACAAGTAGATCTTAGGGGGAGGAAAAAATTCAGACGTACCAAGACTTTTAAAATAGGAATTTGCATCTGCCATCAAGAATGACGAACCATTCCCTTAGTGTAGCTTTTTTTTTAAAAAAAAAAAAGATTTATTTAATTATTTCTCTCCCCTCCTACCCTCCCCACACCTCAGTTGTCTGTTCTCTGTGTCTCTTTGCTGTGTGTTCTTTGTTCGCTTCTGTTGTTGTCAGCGGCATCGGGAATCTGTGTCTCTTTTTGTTGCGTCATCTTGCTGTGTCAGCTCTCTGTGTGTGTGGCGCCATTCCTGGGCAGGCTGCACTTTCCTTCACACTGGGCGGCTCTCCTTACGGGGTGCACTCCTTGCGCATGGGGTTCCCTTACGCGGGGGACACCCCTGCGTGGCAGGGCACTCTTCGCACTCATCAGCACTGCACGTGGGCCAGCTCCACACGGGTCAAGGAGGCCCGGGGTTTGAACCGCGGATCTCCCATGTGGTAGGCGGACGCCCTAACCACTGGGCCAAGTCCACTTCCCTATTCATTTTTTTAAAGATTTATTTATTTTTGTATTTATTTCTCTCCCTTCCCACCCCCCAAGTTATCTGCTTTCTCTGTCCATTTGCTCTGTGTTCTTTTGTGTCCGCTTCTATTCTTGTCAGCGGCCTAGGAATCTGTATCTCTCTTTGTTACATCATCTTGTTGTGTCAGCTCTCTGTGTGTGCGGCACCTGGGCAGGCTGCACTTTCTTTTGCGCTGGGCAGCTCTTCTTTTGGGGCGCACTCCTTGCGCGTGGGGCTTCCCTACCCGGGGGACACCCCTGCGTGGCAGGGCACTCCTTGCGCGCATCAGCACTGCGCATGGGCCAGCTCCACACGGGTCAAGGAGGCCCGGGGTTTGAACCGCGGACCTCCCATGTGGTAGGCGGACGCCCTCACCACTGGGCCAGGTCTGCTTCCCCCTTAGTGTAGTTTTGCTTTGTGGCATTAGCGGGTGATGGCCTCTATCGGGTGAGAAGGCATTCGGGAATGGCAGAATCCAAAGTGTAATGAACGGTAATTTTTAAAGTAAGAGAAGAAAACAGAGTGAGAGCAGAGGGAGCTTAACACAAGCCTCGGCTCCGCCCAGCCCTCTGGGGTCCCGGTTGACGGTGGCTCCGTGGCCTCAGCCCGCATGTGTGGCCTTTTCCCCCAGGAGCGGGAGCAGATGCAGCGCTACAACCAGCGCATGCTGGAGCAGCTGAAGGTGCGGCAGCAGCAGGAGAAGACGCGGCTGCCCAAGATCCAGCGGAGCGAGGGCAAGACGCGCATGGCCATGTACAAGAAGAGCCTGCACATCAACGGCGGGGGCAGCGCGGCCGAGCAGCGCGAGAAGATCAAGCAGGTGGGGCCCGGCACGCGGGGCGGGGGGTTTGTTGGGATGGGGCAGCTTTGGGGGTCCTGAGATTTTTACACTTGGAGGGATACAAATGAGAAAATACAGCACGGGGCCTTGGGGGGGGGTCTGTACGTTAGAGGTCACGGGCTCTCTTGCCTCTTCAGCCTCAGGGCGAATTCCGTCCCCGGGGTCAGAGGAAGGAGCTCGGGGAGCAGTTCTGCACTTTGTTGAAAGAACCGCTTCTGCAGAGAACCAAGAGAGCGTTCCTAGCGGTATAATCGCAGATTGGGCGGCACCAGTTAAAAGCAGGGGTTCCGAAGCGTTCCAAGTGCATTGGGAATTTAGAGTCCAAAAAATAAAAAAAGGAGCTTAGGCCTCTTTGTCTTCCCTGGTTCCTGTAAGTCTTGTTCTCCGAGCTGCACATTCCCGGAGGCTGGTTGCCTGGCATAGGGTGGCCATCGCTGCACCTCCTTTGCTGGGCGCCGTTTTGTAACCCAGGGCCTGAAGGTCAAATTCAAGTTCCTCTAACGGGGCTTTCTCACGCACAGTCCCCTTTTCCAGTCCATGCATCCTCCCGGCTGGCCAACCCCTTCCTCTCACACGAGGCCCGACTCCCGTGTCACCCGTGCGTCCTGCGCGGTGTCCCGGGCTGCCAGCACGCGGCTCGTCACAGGGTCGCGCCTGTCCCTGCTTGTGTGTGCCACCAGCCGGGGGTCTCCTCGAGGGCAGGGGCTGGCACTCAGCTGGGGTGAGGACTGAGAACCGGGACCCAACCCAAGGGGGTGCTGGAGAGTTGGGCTGGCCGCAGCGCGGCCCCTCCGAGGGGTCTTCACCCGCCCCCTGAGGACCCCCCTCTTTGCAGTTCTCCCAGCAGGAGGAGAGGAGGCAGAAGTCAGAGCGGCTGCAGCAGCAGCAAAAGCACGAGACCCAGACACGGGACATGGCTGCGCAGTGTGAGAGCAACATGAGCGAACTGCAGCAGCTGCAGGTAACCCCCCGCCCCCTGCGGATTGCCTCAGTTTCCCCCAGGCAGTCAGCTCTGAGGGAGCTGAAGACACTACCGACAGGAAAGGACCCCTCATCAGACCAGCCCGGGCCGGATTGGTCCGGTCTTTGGGCTGTGCAGCTTTGGCCAATTGCACACCATCCTTCCAAGCGGTCGTCGCCACAGATGTAAAATGCGCATGGCGTGGGGGTACTAATTTGAATTTTGCAGGAGTGGGCTGAGGATTTCTAAATGAGACGATGGAGCTGAAAGTGCCCTGTCCAGGGCCCAGGAGCGGGGATGCTGCAGATTTTCTTGGTCGTCCCGGTGTCTCTAGAGAAGGGCATTGCTGAGTGCCTGATGACTACTTTCTTTCTGGAGATCCCTGGGCTCTTTTCAGGTCCCTGGGTTTGCGCCATACTCAGCCCCAAAAGCTGGTACCTGGCGCCCCCTTGTGGTGGAGACAGGTATTGCCATATCCGAGAAATGGGGGCGACCTCAAATGACTCTGTGGACCGGTGAAGCTGCCCAGTCTGCCAGGCCCATGGAAATTCCTGGAGTGGCAGGAAGGCATGGAGGAAACCTCACAGGCATCGAGGCCTGCCAGGCAAACATGGTTTGCTGCCCTGTGATTTTTAGCCCAGTCACTCACTTTCTGTATCTGCTTTCTCTTGGGGCTACTGTAAAGGTTACTGAGAGCCCTATGAAGAGTGGGGCAAGCGCCTGGCAGGTCATAGCTGCCCAGCACGGCTGGAGCGTCAGTCCCAATGGAACCGCGTTCTACCCTCCTGGAAGCCTTAGATTAAAACCCAAAATAAAAATCCTCCGAGGGATTCCACTCTTCCAGTCCAGCTAGGGTTGGAGCATCTGGATAAAGGCACTTTTACTCTGCTCCTCCTTGCAAATCACAAGATTGGTTCCCTGCAAGGAATCAACAGGGTCTGGTCCTGTCTGCCCATAGAGAGACGCCAGGCGAACTCTGGGAAGCAGGTAACTCAGAGAGAGCAGTGAGGGTGGGAGAGCCCCGGCCATGTCCGTGGCCTCCTACCTTCTCAGAAATCTTTACTGAGGAAATGATACACAGTGTAGCAAGTATTTATACACGGATCTGTTCAGCACAGTACTGTTTATAGTAGTGAAAATTAGAAGCAACCTAAGTGTCCAAAAATGGGGGAATGTGTGAGCAAACTTGGTAAACCCATATCAGATTTATGGGCTATTCTATAAGCATCAAAAATGTTGGAAAAAAGCAGGTTTCAGAATAGTCTATGGTATTATAAAACAACATATAGGTCAGAGCTTAATAGGAAACTTACCTAGATGTTCACAGTGGCTACCTCTGTATGGTGGGATTAGGGCACATATAATTGTATTTGTTTATTGTTAATAGACTTATGGTTTTGTTAAAATGATATATATGTTCCTTTTGGAAAATTCAAACAATGCAAAAAGCACAAAAAGGAAGTCAGAATTACTGCAGATATGATCACGTTTAATATGCACCATTAACATTCTTCCAGGCACCTCTCAGTACATATGTAGTTATATGTATATTGCTTTATATAAGTGGGATTTGAAATCAAGGAGAAGTAATAAATGGACCATGCCTTCAGTGCCTTCCGAGTTTCTCATCTGTTCTGCCTGGAATGTGTTCTAGAATGAAAAGTGTCACCTCTTGGTAGAGCATGAAACCCAGAAGCTGAAAGCCCTGGACGAGAGCCATAACCAGAACCTGAAGGAATGGCGGGATAAGCTTCGGCCACGTAAAAAGGTAACCATGCCTGGGCTGGTGGGCTCTTCCCCACATCATGCCACAGGTATCTGTTCGGGACATCTTAGGCCGCTTCATTTTGGTGGCATCCATAAAATGGGTCTCCAGGGAGAGGACCTTCCAACCCTGTCTGCCTGAAGGCTGTGTAGCTTCCCCCTCGGCAGCGGCAGCCTCCTAACTGCACTAGTCTGAACACCTTTATTTAGCTCCCTCCCCCAGACTGAAAGGCTCCTGCTACATGGTGTCCTCAGGTGAGTAGGAATCAACCATGCTGCCAGGCCAGAGGCCTGTGAGAATTTTCTTTTGAAGGAAGTGATTCCAGACAAGTCAGAATCCAGCACCAGATAGCTACTTTCCGAATTAGTGCTACATAACAAATTACCGCAAACTTAACAGCTTAAACTAACACCTGTTTATTTATGTCACAGATCTGTAGGTCAGAAGTCTGGGTGTGCTACCCAGGGTTCTCTGCTCAGGAATCAAATGTGGGCAAGGCTGGGTTCTTAGCTGAGGATCTGGGGGAAAATCTGCTTCCGAGCAGGTTGTTGACAGAATCTAGTTCCCTGAGCTGTAGGTCTGAGGTCCCTGTTTCCCTGCTGGCTGGGAGCCAGGGCCCCTCCCCAGCCCAGGGCAACCCACAGCCCTTGTCACATGGCCCCTTCCATCTTCAAACAGCCATGTGGGTGGAGTCTTCCTGGCACTTTGAATTGCTCTGACCTCCTCCTGTGCTACAGGGCTGGGCTGGAGAAAATGCCTTGAAAGGCCATTGTGTGATTGGATAATCTCCCTCCACCTTGATCACAGGTTCTACCCATACTCAAAGGGGAAGGGGGAGTATACCAGGGTGAGGATCCTTGGGGGTCCTTCTTAGAGTTCTGCCTACCCAATGTTAAAAGATACACACATGGGGAGCGGGTGTGGCTCAGTGGTTGAGCGCCTGCTTCCTGTGTACAAGGTCCTGGGTTCAACCCCGCTACCTCCTAAAAAAAGATACACACATGCCTTCCTTCAGTCCTGTGTCCTCCTTTACTGCCCTACTTCTCTCTTCTCCTTCACCACCAAGCGTTTTGAGGCACCCATGTTCCCTGTTTCACTTTCTACCCCTCCTATTTATTTCTCAACCCACTGCAGCTGCTCCTGCCAAGGTCGAGAGCAGCACCGGTGTGGCTAAATCCCGTTGCTACATTTAGACTTGTTGGACTCGCCCTCCCGGTGGCAGCCAACACTCTCTATTACTCCCTCCTTCTCCTCCCTTGTCCTCCGGCTCTCTCCTCATTTCCTTCTCTGCCGCTGACCCCTCTGCACGGTCCTTCCTGGCCCACGCGTTGATTTCTGACCCCAGAGCTCTGTTCTTAGCCCTGCGAGAGCCCTTGTGCTCCGACGACTTCTTCCACAGCCTCCAAGCTGGGTCCCCCAAATCTCCATCTCCCACCCAGATTGCCCTCCTCTCCAGCACACCGGAATGGTCTCTGAGATCCCCCCAGCGTCACACGCCAAGTTCAGCTCATCATCTTCCCCGCAGCCCGTCTGCTCCCGTCTTCTGCTCCTTGGAGAATGGTGCCTCCATTTCCCTGTTTGCTGCTAGCCTGGGTGACATCCTTAGCTCCCTTCTCTCCCTCCCAACTCACCCAGCACCTTGCGTCAGCCACGGGGTTCTGTCCAGTCCCCTCCTCACTGTTGCCCTTTCTCCCTGACTAGGTGTTTCTCACCTGGTTTACCTGAAACGCCCTCTACCTGGACTCCTTACACCTGCTCTTGCTCCCTGCCCCCATTTCCCCTCCCCGCCGGCTCCCAGGCACGATAACCGTCTAGCCCAGTGCTGCTCCAGCTTTTGGCTTTGGGACCTGTTCACAGTGTAAGAGTTATGGAGGTGCTCACTTCGGCAGCACATATACTAAAACTGGAACAACACAAGATGAGCACGGCCCCTGCACAAGGATGACACACAAATTTGTGAAGAGTTAAAAAAAAAAGTTACTGAAAACCCCAGAGAGCTTTTGTTTATGTGAGTCAGATCTATGGATATTTACCATATTAGGAACGTATAAACTGAGAAAATAATATCCCTGTTACATGTTTCCATAAATTGACACATTTGTATAAAAGTCACTACATTTTACAAAGTAAAAAAATTGGTGAGAAGATGAGTGTTGCTTTACATTTAGCAAATCTATTTAATCTCTAGCTAAAAAGAAGACAGCTGGATTGGCTTATCTCTTTCGCCATTCAGTCTGTCGTGATTTGTTATTTTAGTTGAAGTTTATAAGAAAATCTGGTCTTTCCAAGATATATATTTGGAAAATGGAGGTGTAATTCTATGGCCTTTTTAGATAATTATGGATATTTTTCTTTATTGCACCAAAACTCAACACAAGTGGTAGTTTCTTAAAAGCGTAGCTGCAGTATGGAACTTGAAACCATGTCAAGGAACTTTTCATACTGTTACCTTAAAATTCACTGGCCTGTCTTGCATGTTAAATGGGTCTTGTACCCCTGCCAGGTCTTGTAACATCGCACATTGGGCGTCTGGAAAACATTGGTTCGCTGAGTTATGCAGTTCTCCCAAATGTTGACACCTTTTATTATATAATACTAAAAAAATAAATCACGTCCATTCGTGTAATCACCAGTCTCATCCAAAAAATCTTTAAATATTGTGAGGCTGTCAAGCTCTGGGGGTGGGCACAAGTTTTCCAAAATTCTAAGTTTTGCTTGGAAGCTCTAATTTTGTCCTTGGCGATATATGTTGTTTTCCTTGAAATGACAGGCTACAATCATTTTCAGGAAAATGTCTGTTAAATACCCATGGTTTTTCTGTCCATCATTCTTTGAAATAAAAATGAGTTTCCCTGAAAAAAGAGGCTGGTTCAGCTCCCAGCTCAAACACTTGCACGAGTGCTTTTCCTCTGGACAGTCATTATGCTATTATCACACTGCAGCAGAGGCTGTGCTATGTCTACTTCCCATTGCATCACATGGCATATTAAAAGATGTGTCCTTGCCAGGTCTAGATTTAATAAAATTAATCATTTGAACTGCTTCATCAAGGATGTTCTATCTATCTTTCTTTCTTTTCTTTTCTTTTCTTTCTTTTGTGAGTAAATGGCAGGAAGAACAGTTTGGTACCACTGTCTTAGTTTTTCCTAAGGCTCCAAAAGTTTTCCCCACCATTAATACCGATGTTAAAACAGTGAAAAAGGCAAATAACATATTAGTATGAAAATTAATTTTGATCTTGTTGACCACCCATCCCTACCCCCAAAGGGTCTTAGAGCTGCCAGGGGTCCCTGGACCATACTTTGAGAACCACTGCTTTAGCGTCATCTCCTGCAAGTCTCACCACCCATTCATGCTCCAGATTTCAGTACCCAAATAGCTCTGCACACCACGTGTGCACCCCTTGTTCCTGCTGGGCCTTTGCCGGGGCTGCTGCTCCCCCTGCCAGGAATTCTGTGCCCACCGGCCTTTTCACTTGGCTAACCTCTGTTTGCCTCCAGGACTCGGGCCAAGCGCCACCCCTCAAGGAGGCCTCCCCCCACCTTAGGCTGGGTGGATGCCTCCTCTGGGCTCTGACAGCTCCCTGTCCCTGCCACTGTCTGCCATCATCAGCTTGCTCTTTCAGTCCTTTATTCATTCTCCCTTCATTCACGTAACACATGTTTTTTGAGCACATTCCAAGTGCCCTGTACTGTTTTAGGCACTGGAGATACTGCACTGAACAAGTCCCTGCCCTTGAGCTGATGTTCTAGTGAAGGGAGGAAGAGAACAAATGAGTAAATATATGTCAGGGAGAGGGCTGTGTGCTATGGAGAAGAAAAGCAGGAGAGTAGACAGGTGGGAATGGGGGTTACAGAGAGGATGGTGTCTGAGCAGATATTGAAGGGCACAAGGGGCTGTGCTGATACCCGGAGAAGAACATTCTGAGCAAAGGGAAGAGCGTCTGCAGATGCCCTGAGGCAAGAGTGGCCTTGCCGTGTCCAGGCACAACAACGAGGCCAGTGTGGCTAGGGCTGGGCGAGCAGGAGATGACATCCAAGGGGCTGTCGGAGGCCTAGGTGGTAGCTGGTTTTTACTCTGCATAAGGTGGGGGCATGGGAGGATTGGAGCAGAGGAGGGACATGTTTTGGCTTATGCTTTGAAAAGGATCCTCTTGTGGATGCTGAGAGCGGGCTGTAGATGGACAAGGGAAGGAGGAGAGAGACCAGGAAGGAAGTAACTGCCATCATCTTGACAAGACATGATGGTGGCTTGGACTAGGGTGGGACCAGGGAGGTGGGGAGAGCTCGTTGCCGTTCCTCTTGTGAAGTTTTGATGGCCACCAGCTTTGGGATCTTGGGCTTCGGTTTGGTTGTCTGTAAAGTGGAGATATTAATCTTGTACTCATTTATGCAAAAAGCTGCCAGCCCATGGTACAGGCTCATGGTGTACTAATTTCCTTCTGCTCCCTTAAACTCTGAGGATGGAGCTGCCCCAGCTCTCCTTGATCGTGTGCCCCACACGTCCTAAAGTCCTGAGGTTCGTTCTGCTATCAGCTGTCAGTTCTGCTTGCTGGAACTGTGGTCTGGACGGGAGGCAGCTGCCCACCTCAGCCACGTAATGGCCTTGGAAGTCTGCTGTGCTAATGGAACTCTCTGGCAGGAAGCTGGCCAGGCTCTCAGACCTTCCTATTAGCAGATCCATGCTCGTCAGGTTCTGCAACCACAGCCTGCTGGGACTTCTGATACTCGACATTCAAATCAATAATGCTCTGCTGACCTAAGTCAACCGTGGCATCAGGAAATAAACCCTTCTCTGGTTCTCTTTCCTGGAGGTTCTGTACCCTTGGCATGTCCAGAGAGAGTTTGAAAATGAATGATCAGGTTGCCTCTAGCAGTGGCCTCACCTCCCAGGTAGCTTCTAGGGGGTATGCAGGCTCAGAGGCACTGCAAGTGTGTGTTTGGGGAGCTGGCATTGGATTTTGCCTGGGGGGTCTGCTGCTTTGTAGAATTCTTCTGTCATTAGTTGACTGCCTGCATGACTGTTGGAACACTGACACAGAGGTGATGATTTTCGTACAGGGCTCTCATACCTCACCCTACACCAATACCTTGCATTGTTGTTAAACATTTTTAATGATTAAAGAGCATCCTCACAATATTACTACTAACCAAAGTATTTTCCCCAACCCACCCTATTATTATTTTTATGTCATTTATTTGTACATGAACAATAAGTATATAGTAAAAGTTGTGAACTTACAAATCAAACATGCATAATGTCATACAGGGGTCCCATGTATCAACCCTCCACCAACACCTTGCATTGTCATGAGACATTTGTTACAAATTATGAAAGAACGTTGTCAAAATCTTACTACTAATTATATCCTTTTAGTACATTTGGTGTATTTCCCCCCCAACCCATCCTATTATTATTTTTTAAACGTATTTGTATGGTGTAAGTTGTAAGCTTAAAAAACAATCATGCGCATGTGCAGAATCCCCAAACAACACCCCTCTATCAACATACCACACCGTGGTGGAATATTTGTTACAGATTGTGGGATAATATCACCTGATTATTACTTGGTCCATAGGATACATTTGGCACACATTTTCCACCCTCCCCCATTATCAACATAGTATATCTTTGGCATAGATGCAAAAATATTACATTATCACTGTTAACCACAGTCAGTAGGTCACTCCAGTTGTATTTTTCCCATGCTTCTCCACATTCCCACCACCCTGCAATAGTGATGTACATTTGCTCTAGCTCACAACGGATACTCTTGCATCTGTACCATCAACCACAGTTTTCATCCACCTCTGGGTTTACTGTGCTTTTCAGTCCCTAGATTATTCTCTAGCTTTCTGTCAGTGGGCATTTATATCCCTTGACTATCATTTGCAGCCACATCCCCATTTATAAACCAGCTGTTACTCACTGTAATGTGTTACCATCAACTCTGTATATTTCTGCACTTTTACAATAAAGCTAATTAAAACTGCTACATATATTAAACATCAGTAGTCCATCTCAGTCCTCCTCTTATCTCCTTTAAGAATCTACCACCTACCACCAGTCTTAAAAAATATTTTCCTACATTTTCTTCTGGAAGTTTTATGGTTCTTGCTTTTATTTTTAGGTTTTTTATTCATTCTCAGTTAACTTTTGTCTAAGGTGAGAGACAAGGGTCCTCTTTCCTTCTCTTGGCTATGGATGTCCAATTCTTTCAGCTCGATTTGTTGAATGGACTCTTCTGCCCGAGCTGGGTGGGTTTGACAGGCTTGTCAAAAATCACTTGACCATACAAGTGATGGTCTGTTCCTGAACCATCAGTTCAGTTCCATTGGTCTATATGTCTGTCTTTTTGCCAGAACCATGCTATTTTTACCACTGTGTATAAGTAATATGATTTAAAGTCCAGACATGAGAGTCCTCCAACTTGACTTTTCCTTTTTAAGATGTTTCTGGCTGTTCAGGACCCCTTACCCTTCCAAATAAATTTGATAATCATGTTTTCCATTTATTTAAAAAATGGTGGTAGAGTTTTTATCAAAATTGCATTCAATCTGTATATCAATTTGAGTAAAATTGATATCTTAATGATATTTAGTCTTCCAATTCATGAGTATGGAATGTTCTTTCAATTATTTAGGCCTATTTATTTATTTATTTATTTTATTTATTCCTTTATAAATTTCTTTTAACAGTGAGTTATAGTTTTCTGAATATAAGGGCTTTATATCATGGTTTAAGTTTTTTCCTGAATATTTGGGTTTTATTTGTCATATTTTATTTTCACCACTCCTTTGACACTTTTAGTTACTTTTATTGATATAATCTTCATTTCTAAACTCTCTTCCTGGCCTCTGTCTCCTGTCTTTTCTGGCTGTAGCACACCTTTTAGTATTTCCTGCAAAGCCAATCTCTTGGTTACAGACTCTTCCAGTTTCTGTTTATCTGTAAATATTCTAAACTCACCCTCATTTTTGAAAGACAGTCTTGCCAGATATAAGATTCTTGGTTGGAAGTTTTTCTCTTGGATATATTTCTCTCTAATATATCACACCATTGTCTTCTTGCCTCCATGGTTTCTGGTGAGAAATCAGCACTTAATATTATTGGGTATCCCATATATGTTACGCATTGGTTTTCTCTTGCTGCTCTCAGGATTCTTTCTTTGTCTTTGGCATTTGACATTGTGATTAGTATGTATCTCAGAATTGGTCTATTTGGATTTTTTCAGGAGGGAGTATGTTGTATTTCTTGGACCTGGATGTCTATATCCTTCAATAGGGTTGAGAAATTTTCTACCATTATATATTCGAATATTCCTTCTGCCCCTCTTCCCTTCTCTTTTCCTTCTGGGATGCCCATGACACGTATGTTTGCACATCTCTTGCTGTCATTTAGTTCTCCAGAGACTTTGCTCAATTTTTTCCATTCTTCAGCTGTTCTTTTGTATGTTCACTTTCAGAGGCCATTTCTTCAAGCTCACCAATCCTTTCTTCTGCCTTCTCAAATCTGCTATTGTATGATTACAGTGTATTTTTTTATTTCATTTATTGTGCCTTTCATTCCCATAAGATTTGCTATTTTTCTACCTATGCTTTCAAATTCTTCTTTGTGCTTATCCATTGTCTTCTTAATATTCTCAATCTCTTTAGCCATCTCATTGAATTTATTAAGGAGATTTGTTTGAACATCTATGATTAGTTGTCTCAACTTCTTTATAGCATCTGGAGGCTTATCTTGTTCCTTTAACTGGGGCATAGTTTCCTTTTTCTTGGTGTAGATTGTAATTCTTGGCACCTGGCTTACCAGAGTATTTATTCTGGGTGCAGTTTTTCTCTTAATTTTGGGCTTTCTGCCCTTTCTCCCTTGCTGGTTGTGTAGTAGGAACCAAGGATGTAGTTGGTGCTCTAAGCTGTGGAGGCTCAAGCTGCCCTCATTGCCCCAGGGATGGACGAAGCTTCTCCAAACTTTCTCCTTTGCTAGGGGTAGGGACAGAGTCACAGCTGTGTGGAATAATCCGAGTGCAGGCCTAGACTGTAGTTGCCCAGAGAGTCTGATGAAGCTTCATGCCCCTTTCTCCCTGCCTGGGGTGGGGTAGGGATGGAGCTGCAGGTGTGGGCAGCAAATTATGCCATGTGGATCCAAGATGACCGCACTTGCCCCAGTAGACTTCCCGTTCTTGAATCTGTGCCAGCTAAATGTTCCTGCAGCCACCCCAGAGTCTGGTGCAGGTCCTGCCAGCCTCCTCCTGACAGAGGTGGGGCTAAGCCTAGCCTAGGGCTGCAGGCTGATGTGGGTGAAAGAAACCAGTCCCTACCATCACTGTGATTTTCAGTCAGCCCGGCTTCCCCTCACGCTGGGGGTGGAGTCAGAGTGGCACCTGCCGGCCTCTTTCCAACTTGGACAGGTTCAAACTTCGACTCTTTTTAGAGTTATACTTTAGCTAGCTAAATTTACCAATCAGTAGCTGAAGTCACTGGCCAACCATCTCTCTCTCACCCGTTTTTGGGAAATGGAACTTCCAACTCCAGCCTCAGAACAGCTCCTGAGGTGGCTTGCACTGCCAGAGTAGGATGACCACCGGCCTCTGCAGTGTGGCCTGTATCTTCCCAGAGAGGCTGGCGCCGGTCCGCCCAGCTTCCTCCCTGCTGGAGGTGGGGCTGGGGCCTAGGCTAGAGCTGCAATATGATCTGGATGGAGAGAAGGCGGTCCCGCCAGCACTGGGATCCTCAGTCCATCCCGCTTCCCCTCGTGCCAGGCGCAGAGGTAAGATGGTGGCTACTGGCCCTTTCTGACTCAAACTTGAGCTGTTCTCAGGATTATACTGTAGCCCGCTGAATTCACTAGTCAGTAGCTCAAGTTGGTGCCCAGCTGTCTCTTCCTGCCCCGTTTTTGGGAAGTGGAGCTTCCAATGCCAGCCGCGGAACAGCTCCTGCGGCGGCTTGTGCCTCCAGTGGAGGAGGGGCACCGGCCTCTGCAGTGTGGAGCGCTCTCCTCACGAGTCTTCTCTGCAGCTGGGCAGTCTCCTCCTTCCCTTCTTTACAGGATGTTGCAGGATGCTCCTCTGGTCTCTGGAGCCCCAAATAGGTACTTCAGATAGCTCTGGGTGATGACTAACTGCTCTCGTACCATGTGCTGACTCTAGGAGCTCCTTACTCCGCTGCCGTCTTGCTGGTTGTCCTCACAAGCCCTTATTTTTTAACTTCTTTCTCACAACAGCCCCACATGATAGGTAGTGAGTTGCCTTTTATGGATGAGGAAACACATCCTAGGGGAAAGGGCCACACAGCTGATGATGATAAAGCTCGGCTTCTGTCTGAGTGAAAGGGTGTGTTCTTTCTGCTATATTCTGTTTCCTTTCTTAATTGAATGCTTATTATTCACGATCCCTTAAGAAATTTGTCTGGTGGGATCCATTTTATCTAGATGAACTTGCATGTGCTGAAGAGTCGCTCCTGCAGTGCTTCTCAACTAGATGCTCACCTTGGAGTCCCCTGATGAGCCTTTATAACGTAGAGATCCCTGGTCCTCCCACAAATCTTCAGGACCAGAATCTCAGGGGGTGGGGCAAAGGCACCTGTATAGATATATATTTCTTTTTTAGGAGGTACCAGGGATTGAACCCAGGACCTCGTACATGGGAAGCAGGCGCTCAACCACTGAGCTACACATGCTCCGCACGGTACCTGTATTTTGAGGAGAAAAACCCACAAAACCTCGCCAGTGATTCTGCAGGATATGCCCTAGTTAGGTCTACCGTGTAACTCGGACATCTCTGCACCCCCCAGCTATTAAGCTGTCTTCGTTCTCTACCTCCGGTTTTCCTCGACTCATTTGGCTGATTTCCTGCCAGCAGATTTGCATCTGTTTCTTTCCCACCCCATCTGGATTGGCATTTTCCCAAGCTCTATCCCTTGGCACACAGGAAATCCCTGTGTGGGTGTGGCAGGAGGAGGGTGGAGGGCACCTACCTCCTGGGTGTTGGGCTCCGGGGCGCTAAGTCCTGGGGGGAGCGTTCCGGAGAGGGCGCTCGGTGGGGGTCAGACGAGGGTCTTGTGATTGGAGACCTGTGCCCTGCAGGACTGTGCTCCATCTGCTCTCTCTGTCCTAGGCTCTGGAGGAGGATCTGAACCAGAAGAAGCGGGAGCAGGAGATGTTCTTCAAACTGAGCGAGGAGGCAGAGAGCCCGACCCCGAACCCCCCCACCCCGAGCAGGGCCGCCAAGGCCTTCCCCTACGGCTCTGCGGATGCCTCCTAACAGCCAGCTGGGGCTGGGGCTGGAGGCCTCCGGAACCTTCCGGTCTCTGTGAACAAGCAACTCAGGACCCACCTTCCCTCTTGCTTCTGTGCCAGCTCAAACCAGCCTCTTGCCCTGTGCCGCCCACCTGTGTCCAACAGGCCCGTCCCAGTGTTCCTGACTTCTCGCTTGCTTGTGGGTGGGGAACAGGGGGTGTAAAATGTCATCTGACCCCAGTGTATATTCTTTTTTGAGTGCAGAATCCATCAAGCTGGACTGCTGGTAGGGTCAAGGTTCTGTGGCCCCTGTTTGCCAGAACATCATTTTTGCTGTCTGTGGGTACAGAGCGCTGCCACTGAGGTCACCACGGGCTCGTCCACACTGTAGTTCTAGGTGGGTTTTCAGTGGTTCCCTGCAGTGTCAGGCAAGAATCACAGCCCCTAACATCCATCGGGGTTCCCGGTGGAGTCTGGCCTGCAGCCAGCTGCCCTGGGGTTGCCCCTGGTTCCCAGCCCCCATCCTGTTGTCCCCCTAGCTCCCCCAGGCTGCTTTCCACTTTGTGATGAGCCCGTGTCCACAACTGGAGGAGGGGAAAGGAGGTGTGAGACGGCCCTCCTCCCTGTCCTGGGTGCTTTGTGCCATCTCATGCCCCCCCTCCCCGTACACGTGCAGGGCCCCGCCCCCGGCTACGGGCCAAGCTTGCCCCTGCCCTGGGCCTCTTGTGGGCAGGTGGGTTGGCATGTGTTTGGTGCCCGAGGCTGTCGGGTGCAGCAGATGGCAGAGAGAGTGCTGGGGGGTGACCCCAGAGCCCCCGGGAAGGCACAGGCTGAACTGTCTGCGACTGGTGTTGGCCCCTGCCCTTTCAGGGGTCAATCCCTCACCACGCAGGGCTCTCCCAATGCAGGCTGTTCCCATCTCACCCTCTTCTGCAGGTGACACGGAAAGGCCTCTCCCTCTGCCCTGTGCCCCTCCAAGTTCAGGAGTAGGGCCTTTCATTTCAGACACTTGAACTTCTCTTCAGGAAGAAAAAGCATCAGGGACACATTTCTGCCAGAAGCATGGCAGAAGCAAAGGTTTTCTATATCTTAGGTGGAACCCTGGGGCTGCAGAGTATATGTATATGACCCAACAAAAGGAAATGCTTGAGCCTGCACTCGGTTTACTGACCAAGAAAACGTTTTTTCACCTTGAATTCTAATTGTTCCATTGAAACAAATATATGTATGGCTTCTTCTGAAAGATACCTGCTTTAAAAAAAGAAGAAAACACAAAAGTGATGATCTTTTTTAGGAGTCCTATGGGCCTCCTGATTCTGGTACTCTTTTGCTGGCGATAGAGTAGTTGAAACACTCTGGGAGGACTTTCTCCTCCTTCCCCCTAAAAGGCCAAGGTTCAGTACTTTGCTTTTCCAAAGCTATTCCCTGGAAGTGTTCACAGCACTCATTGTAACTGGATCCTTGGGAAAGGAGGTTCAGCCGTGTAACAGGTAAAGGGGGTTGGGGGATTTGGGATTCCCAAGGCTTAACAGGACACCCTGAGGGGGCGCAGGGAGGGGAGGACAGTGGTTCTTTTAGGTTAGCGAGCATTCAGCTTGCCTGGGTCAGTATTTGACCCAGATGGGCCATTTGCCAGGCCTCACACAAATGAAATGAGTTAAACAATTGGCTCCTTTTATTCTCTGGTGCGGAGCTGCTGGGGAAACGTGAGCCACGGCAGTGTAACTACAGAACATAAACCCAGTTCCACCGAGCGAGGCCAGCACTGGAGAGTGGTCAGCAGGGCTGACTTGGGCTTTGTTTACAATATTTCCTTTTGCAGCTGAGGTGTTAGAATGCATAGAACATGAAATGCGGTTCAGGGGAAAGTCTTCGATCATTCCCTGCTTTGGTTTGTCATTCGTATCAGAATCCCCTCCAGAGTTGCAGCTTCTCTGCTCAGTACCCCTGAGCCCTACGGGTGGCCCTGCCTCTCTGGGTGCAGTCTGGTCGGCTCTCCCAGCCTCTCGATAGAGCCAGCGTGCAAAGCCCATCGCCCAGAAGGCCCACGCAGCATTCCTTGTGCCCAGTGCTAATGTGTTCTCTGTAAGGCTCAGAACTGTTTCTCATTTTCATTCCATTTTTAGCAGAATAAATATAACTAACTTATATTTTCCCTTTATGAAGGATAGAAGTTATTTTTATGTAGTTTCCAAACTTTACAAAACTTTTGTAAAATGTTCTCTGCAGAGTTAACGTCAAAGAATGTAAATATGCTTCTAATAAAATAACAAGATGAGAAACTATTTGCGCTCTGGGGTGTTTTTGGGGGGTTTGGAGTAGAAAACACACGGCAGACTTCTTGCCAATTTTCTATCTTCTGAGAGCACTTGTGCCTCCTGGACAGAGCAGGATGGACTTTGGGGTATCCGTTCTGAGTGTGTGTGTGTGTGTGTACATGCACATTTTCTAAAGACATTTAAGAGCATTCTCATTTCACAACAAATATTAATTTTCACGGGTTAACTTAGTAAATCCTTCCAACAGCCCTGTGAGCAAGACACTGTGACACCCATTTTGTAAATGAGGGAACTGACTCTGGGCAAGGAGAAGTATCAGGCAAGTCTCATGAGGCTGGTAAGTGAAGCCCGTGGGACGCACGCTTGGACCTTGCGGGAGCTTTGCCTCCACCGCATCGCCTTGCCCTCACCCCACTGCCCGTCACGCTAATCAGGAGCCGCTAGCCTTCCCTGCCTGGTTTAAAACGGCTGCTCTGCCAGGCCTCTAAAATGCAGTTCCAGCCTTAACCTCAGGTCCACAGACCCCGACCCCTCAGCAAGGATCCGTGGGGAGAATTCAGGGGGTTGTTTTACTTGGATGGGAAAGATTCGGTCTCCAGCTTTACTAACCTAAATAAACGTAAGCCTTTCTTTCTATAATGAAGGCAGTAACTCTAGTCGTAGTTGTACGACCTATGGCTGTTACCAAGAGAAATCAAGGTATTTCTTACCACGTTATTGTTGTTACAGACATCGCCAAATATTTGTGTTCATTGCTGCTTTGAAATCATGGTAGTACTAGATCTATTGGCGGATCTCGTTATTAATGGGACACACACACACGTATATATATATATATCTGTATCTCTGTATACACATTATGAAGATTTGAAGCTATGTGGACCCCAGGAAAGTCCGTTCTTATCGTCAGTCCATTCCTGAGGGTGTGGACCCATTGCAAGTAGTATCTTTTGGCAAGTAGGATTCGGGGTGGGTCTTAATCCTCTTCCTGGAGTCCTTTATAAACGGAGGACTAAAAAGCTACCTAGAGAGGAAGAAAGCCTCAGAGACGGAAGGAGAGGTCCGGGAAGCCAGCGCTGGAATCAGTGGCGCATGGGAAGAGGCCCCCGAGAGTCTAGGAGCAGCTGGAAGCTGAAGAGATGGGGCCTGGAAGAGAGGCAAAAGACTAAGGACCCATACTCGAGCCCTGAGCTGTCTGTTAGGAACTTTCTCACCAGTAGGTGGCAGTCTGGGGTCACAGGGTTTGAACTCGTGTCAGTGAGGGCAGGGCATTGATTACTGTTTGGGGAACAAAGGTGAGTAAGTGGCTAGCATGCCTCCCGTTAGGGGCTGGGAAAATGGGATTTCTGGGGAAAGGAATTCGTGAGACTGTGGGGGAAAATAAAACCACTGCATTAAAGGATGCATAGAACTTGGAAAATGAGATCATTCCCCATTAATTGACACCTATTAAGCTGCTGAAATGACTAAGACATGGAGACTGTTTTCAAAATGCTTTTTCTAATGGGGAGACAGACCAGGAAACAGTGTTAGTTCAGGCTGACTTAGTCTGAAAGAATCAGAGAAGACTTCTCAGAGGAGGTGATGCTGTGTCTTGAAGTATGTGCACAAACACATGCATTCAGAGATTGGGATATAGTTTAGGGTAAATAATGGTTTATGGGTTATGAAGCTGGAGAGACCAGGCCGGACTGAGCTTATCAGGCTAAGAGTGACTTTTACCATGAAAGCAGTAAGAAGGCTGGGAGAATTGAATCCGGAAGGACACTTGAGGTCATTTGAAGAGACCCATGTTCCTGCCATGTCTCCCCATGTGACCCTGCGAGGCTGCCACCCCTCTCCTTTCTGGGACACGTTAGGACTAATCACCTTTTTTTCCAGACATCTCTGGGGTCACTCGTCCTTGCCACACCAGGCGATCTATAATAAGTGTCCTACGACACTCAGAGAGAGGCAAGACCAGAGAGAGGGATACGTAAACCATGAGAAGGATTTGGATTTCATCCTGAAAGCAATATACAGCAGCAGGTTTATTGTAGGCAATCATAGGGAACAAACTGGAGGGGCAGAGAATGGAGGAAGAGAGATCGCCAGGCTCTTTTACAGAAATCCAGGCAAGAAATTGGAATTCTCATCTCTTAATTTTATATCCAGATGTTTTCACTTCCATTATCTTATGAGCATTTTACAGTGCCTCCACAAGTTCTCTGGCAACAAAGTTTTAAATGGCTGAATAACCTACCAATGTATAGATGTACATAATTTGTTTAAGCTAGTACAATACAGTTAGTCATTATGGTTATTTGCAGCTTTTTAGTAGGAACCTTACTCTTTCGCATCATTGCCTACCCTCTGTGCTGGGTAAAATCTTTTTCCATGCCTTGGTGATAAAATCTCTGGCAAATCTCATTGTTCTTGCAAAGGCATTTGGTCTAGTCTCATCACCAAGTTTTACTTTCTCATTTAACACTTTTTTCTCACCCAGCTCAAGCCTTGACCTGAATTTAGAAGCTTAGAGTGGAAAAAACTGGGACGATTGGAATAATGCTCCCCAAATGTGCCATTTGATCCCCTACATTTCTGGTCCCCCTGCAGTCGGGCCGGGTCCTGTGACTGAATCTGCCCAGGGACATGTGGCTGTCCTGGTCCACTCTGCCCGCTCAGGCAGTAGGGGAGGCCGCGCGTTCAAGAGGGGGCCCCGCTAACAACTGTCATCCCTAGGGGCCTGTGAGGCAGAGCCCCCAGCCAGCCCACAGAGGGCGTGAGGCATAAGCTGCTGCTCAGCTTTATTGTGATAAGACACTAAGATTTTAGGGTTGGTTGTTACAACAGAATAGCCTATTTAAGGACTTCTTCACCATTTCTGCCACTTAGCTCTTCTCCTCCTCTACCAATCACTAGGTTGCATCTTTCTCCTCCAGGATTAGAGGGATGAGAAGGGAAGGAGAGGCAGAATGGGAAGGAGCATGTGGAGGATACTGCTGGTACCCCACCCCCTACCCAGATCCCCTTTTATGGCTCCTGTTTGTTCCTCCCCCAGTTTTTGTGTCCCTTTGCTTCTAAGAGTCCACACCTGAGATTCTCTTCAAAGACCTGTTTTTGGGCTACTGGAGCCATTAGGTCCATGGGCACAGAGTCAGAAGTGCCTGGGAATTTACATCCACCTGCCCGTGGCCAGAGACTGGTGTGGGAGTATGAGGCCCAGCTCCCTGGGAACAAGTCAGGACAAACTCTGAGGCATAACTTATATTCCAGAGTTCCCCTGTGAGATAAGCCTGAAGCTACCCTCCATGGGACTTAGCTCAAAATCTCACCTTGCTTTGCTTTTTTCCTCCCCTATTCTGCTTGCCCTACTCATTTCCATTTTCTCCTGCGAGCATTTCCTTAATAGATTTCTCTCTCTCACACACACACACACACATTCCCATTTCAGAGTCTGCTTCTGAAGAACCCTACCAAAGACATTTGGAAGTGGTGGTGGTCCTAGGAAATAGACTCTAAAGATGAGATTCTGGAGTTTGGTTACTTGCCAGCCAGATGGGAATCATGACCCCTATTACTGATGGTTAAGTGTGCTGTTAGCACCTGGTATGCTGTAGCATTGCAATTACTAAAATATTTACCAGTGGTAAATTGGAATTGGGTACATCTGAAAGGGGTTACATTGTGCAAAACAGAGGAAATAATTTAAAGTGAAGCAGGCTAGTAAGACAGGCAATCAATAGATGGATTTGGAAGCTGGCAAGACATCCATGTGTCATTCGGTACCCCCAGGCCGGCTGCTGGAAGACCCCCACTAGATTCTGCCGTTCAGAATGAGATTTCCTCTGGAAGCCAGGAGAAGCCCTGGGTATTGCCCAAGGACTTTATCATTGGGCCCTCCTGGGGGATTGATGGGTAGGGTGATCAATCAAACAGCAAACAGCTAGAACTCCTCCCATGCTATCAGCAAAGGGGCAAAATAATTTATTAATTCAAATAATTTGAAAACAAGTGCAAAGGCCAAATCTCTCTTGTGCTCTCTTGCCTGCCCTGGTGCAGGTCCATGTGCCTGTTCCTGCCCTCCATGCCCTGCTCTCGCCATTTTGCCCCTGCCATGATTACCATGCAAGTAAAACCTGGGCATTTATAATCTATAATAGGAAATTGTAGCCTGTGAATCAGCCCGCTTTATCACTTTTCAGCTCCTTCCTCTCTACCTGGGACCCATGACCTGTTATTTTTTCCCATTTATCTTCCCTCCCTACCTTAATAACTTAGTGGCCTAACTAACCCGACGTACTTTTGAAATTCATTTCCGCAGCATAGTCAAGAACCTAGACAAAATCCGATTATAAAAGGACTATGGATTAGTTTGTTGTTGCTGGACACTGCTGATATATTGAAGAAAATGAATCTCTGGACTGTCCATGTGATAGCCAGGCCCTGAGCCTCAACAGACTTGCAACTCCTACTAGCTAACAGGGAGGTGAAGAAGGTCAACCACCACACCAGGGAGCCAAGAGTGCCTACAACTGCAAACAGGAGAATTGCATCCATTGTCCAAGTGGAGTCGAGGCACCCTCTCGATAGAGGGGTTGAGTGGACATAGCCATCCCAGTGTCCACAGAATGGAGGAATAGAGTATGGATTAGAGTGGACTTACTGATACTCTATTCTGGAACTAATGTGATTAGTAGTGGAAATAAATGTAACACTGAGATAGAGAAAGTGGCCATGGTAGCTGCTGAGGGTGGGAATGGGAAGAAGAGATGTGATGTGGGGGCATTTTCAGGACTTGGAGGTGTCCTGGGTGGTACTGCAGGGACAGTTATTGGACATTGTATGTCCTCCCGTGGCCCACTGGGTGGATTGGGGGAGAGTGTAAACTATAATGTGGACCATTGACCATATGGTGCAACAGTGCTGAGATGTACTCACCAAGTGCAATGAATGTCCCATGATGATGGAGGAGGTTGTGGTTATGGGAGGAATGGGGTGAGGGGAGTGGGGGGGTATATGGGGACCTCATATTTTTTCAATATAATATTAAAAATTAATTAGTTTTAAAAAAAGAAAGTTAGGGCATCCGTCTACCACATGGGAGGCCCGCGGTTCAAGCCCCGGGCCTCCTTGACCTATGTGGAGCTGGCCCATGCGCAGTGCTGATGCGCGCAAGGAGTGCCGTGCCACACAGGGGTGTCCCCCGCGTAGGGGAGCCCCACGCGCAAGGAGTGCACCCATAAGGAGAGCCGCCCAGCGCAAAGGAGGGAGCAGCCTGCCGAGGAATGGCGCCGCCCACACTTCCCTTGCCGCTGATGACAACAGAAGCAGACAAAGAAACAAGACGCAGCAAAAAGACACAGAAAACAGACAACCGGTGGAGGGGAGGGGAATTAAATAAATAAAAATAAATCTTTAAAAAATAAATAAATAAAAAAATAAAAAAAGAAAGTTAAAAAAAAAAAAAGAAACCAACCTGAAAAAAAAAAAAAGAAAATGACAAGCTCAGGTCTTTCAGTCACCAATTTAAGGCTAGGTATGAATGATAAAAGGCCTCTTTAGCAGCTTTTTAAATACTGTTATCTTCTGTAGCCAAAGGCAAACTGTGCTGAAGACCAGGCAGAAGACTCTATTGTAAGAGCAGTAGAACTTTAGAGATGGCTAACTTTGCAGCTGCAGTGAGTCTCCTACACCAAAGTCAGACTCCTGATATGGAAGCAGTGGGATTCTGAGACTTGGGTTTGGGATAGCTGGGAAGATGGGCTCGAAAACATTTAACCTCTAGAAGCCCTCGAACTCTCTGGGCCTGCAGAAGTGTATCATCCCCCTTGCTAGAAGACAGCAGCAGCCACCTCCTTGCTTGAGATTATGTAGAGGCCTTAAGTGAAGTAGATGTCCTGCAAAATAATACTTGCCTTCCTCGTATCTTCCCTGCAGTGGTTTGAAGATGTGCCCCCATAAAAACATGTTCTTAAATCTAATCCTTTCCTATGGGTGTAAATTGGAGAGAGAGAGAGAGAACCTGGAAGGGACGGGAGAAACCAGCAAACAGGAGGTAAGGATTGCTGGCAGCGGCTTTTTGGAGAGAAAGCATGGCCTTGATGATGCCTTGATTTGGACATGTTGCTGGCCTCAACCCTGAGCATATAAATTCCACTGCTGAACTTCTGGGAAGATGGCGGACGAGAAAGACACAGGACTCTCTTCTTCTTATCCAGAAACATAGCTAGAGGATAGGCTGAAACAGTCTGGGAAAAGGCCCTCTAGGGTTTAGGACACCAGGTGAAGGCTGGACAGCACCTAGAGGAGAAAGGGACAAAGGAGGGGAATGGCAGTACTGTGAGCTGAAACCAGGAACTACTGCAGCTGGCACGCTCCCCCACACTAGACACTTGAGAATTCTCAGGCCTCTGTGCCTGCCCGCTACAGACAAATGGGGCTCCAGGGGTCCACCAGCCCAGGAGAGGGAGAGAGAGGGAGGCAGCCTAAGCTGACTCAGCTTTTGACTCAGCTGTGTGTCCCAGGAGCCCTTCCAGGCTGGATGGGGATGCACCATTGTTTGCCTTGGAGCCAGCACACAAAGGGCTAAAGATACAAGACCCTCCCAATCTCCTCCTCTACTAACAGGGACTGATTGTTGAGGACTCAGAGGGGGGTGGAAATATTTCCTAGCTGAAGAAAAGGGAGGGAGCTGCCAGAGATGGCTGGAGAACTGTCACTGAGAAAGTTTGAATTAAGGCTCTTAGCCTCCAGGCAGGAAACTCTGTCACATTTTTCCAGTCTGTGTTGCAACAAATACAAATACACTCAGGCATTGAACTGAGAGGTGCTAAAGAGCGCCATCTGCTGGCAGACCAAGGAAGCTCACGTGAGAAAATTAAAAATAAGTAAGGATTTTTCTGGTCTTTAGAGCTCCCTCCCCCCGCCCCCCCACCAAGGCCCTAGGAAGCTGGTCTGCAACCAACAGGTCCAGAGCCCTGTTTTGAGCAACTAGGAGCGACAATCCTAACAATCCAGGCTGAGCCAAGAATCAAAAAGCAGTGGTAACACAGAGCTCCCACCACTAAATACCTATAAAAGAGAAAGAAATTGAGCATCTGAGTAAACTACATCCTAATCAGATGCCTAGACATCAGCAAAAAATTATGAGCTATACTAAGAAAATAGAAGACATGGCCCAAGAAAAGGAATATAGCAAAGCCCTAAATGAGACACAGGATTTGAGAGAACTAATTAGTGAAATGTGTACAAATTTCCAAAATGAAATTAATGAGTTGAAAGACAATATGAGTAAAGAGATAAATGACATCAAGAAGACATTGAGGGAAGCGGACTTGGCCCAGGGGTTAGGGCGTCCATCTACCACATGGGAAATCTGTAGTTCAAACCCCGGGCCTCCTTGACCTGTGTGGAGCTGGCCCACATGCAGTACTCATGCGCACAAGGAGTGCCGTGCCATGCAGGGGTGTCCCCCACTAGGGGAGCCCCACACGGAAGGAGTGCACCCTGTAGTGTAGGGGAGCCACACGTGGAAGGAGTGCACCCCGTAAGGAGAGCCGCCCACAGTGAAAGAAGTTCAGCCTGCCCGGGAATGGCGCTGCACACACAGAGAGCTGAACAAGATGATGCAACGAAAAGAAACACAGATTCCTGTGCTGCTGACAACAACAAAGAAAAACATGCAGCAAATAGACACAGAGAAGAGACAACTGGGGTGGAAGGGGGAGGGGAGAGAGATTAATTAATTAATTAATTTTTAAAAAAAAGAAGACATTGAGTGTAAAGAAGAATCTGAAATCCTGAACAGAAAAGTAACATAGCTCATGGGAATGAAAGACACAATAGGTGAGATCAAAAACATATTAGAGGGAAGCAGATGTGGTTGAAGCAATTGGGCTCCCAGCTACCATACAGAAGGTCTAGCATTCAATGACCAGGTGAAGGCAAGCTGGCCCACGTGGAGTGCTGCCCCATGCAGGAGTGCTGGCCCATGCATACAGCTGGTGCAGCAAGATGATGCAATAAAAAGAGACACAGAGCAGAGATAATAAAGAGACTCAGAGGAACAGGGAGCTGATGTGGAGCAAGAGAATGGTCGCCTCTCTCCCTCTCTGGAAGGTCCCAGGATCGGTTCCTGGAGCTGCCTAATGAAAACAAGCAGACACAGAAGAACACACAGTAAATGGATACAGAGAGCAGAAAATGGAGGGTGGGGGGAGAGAAATAAATAAAATAAATCTTTAAAAAAAAACATTAGAGGTATACAACAGCAGAGTCAAAATGATAGAAGAAATAATAAGTGATATTGAAGACAGAACAGCTAATATTGAAGAGAGAAAAGAAAGGACAAAATTGAGCAGAGAATTAGGAATTACAACACAAAACACAACAATATATATGTCATGGGAGTTCCAGAAGGAGAAGAGAAGGGAAAAGGGGCAGAAAGAGTATCTGAGGAAATAATAGCTGAAAATTTCCCAACTCTCACAAAAGAAATGAACTTACAAGTCCAAGAAATGCACCATACCCCAATCAGAATAAATCTGAATAGACCTACTCTAAGTCACATACTACTAGAATGTCAAATGTCAAAGTTAGAAGAGAAAATTCTCAGAGCAGCAAGGGAGAAGCAAACCATGACATAAAAAGGACATCCAGTAAGACAGTGCATATTTCTCTTCAGAAACCATGGAGGCAAGAAGACAGTGGTATGATACAATTAGGATACTGAAAGAGAAAAACTGCCAGCTGAGAATTCTTTATCCAGCCAAATTGTCCTTTAAATATGAAGGTAGGTATAAAGTATTCACAAACAGAAACTAAGAGAGTTGGCAAAAAAGAATCCATGTTTGCAGGGAATATTAAAGGAAATCTTAAAACCTGAAATAAAAAGACAGGAGAAAGAGGCCTGGAGGAAAGCATAAAAGAAAGAATAGAGAAAGATAACCAAAAGAGTGAAAAGACAGACAAAAATATGGTATGACATAAGAAAACCAAAGAATAAAATTGTGGAAGTAAATAATGCATTTACAATAATATCACTGATTATAAATAGATTAAACTCCCCAATCAAAAGATACAAGCTACAACCAGCAAGATGGCAGTGGAGTAAGGAGCTCCTAGAGCCAGCTTACAGGGAGTTAGTAAACACCCAGAGCTATCTGGAGCTAATTGAATCACCTGTTTGGGGGATCCAGGAGACCACAGGAACATTCTGCAACATACTTGAAGGAATGGAAGGAGGAGACTGCCCATCTGCAGCGAAGACTCATAAGTAAAGCACTCCATGCCATGGAGGCCACTGGCTATTCTTCACTGGAGGAACAAGCTGCCTTGGGAGCTGTTCCATAGGTGGAAATGAAAGCTCCACTTCCCAAAAACAAGGGAGGAAGAGACAATTGGGTAGCAATTTCATTTACTGATGAGTAAATTCAGTGGGCTAAAGTATAATCCTGAGAACAGCTAAAGTTTGAGCCTGTCAAAGTCAGAAAGAGGCCGGTAGCCACCATCTTAACTCCGCACCTGGCACAAGGGGAAGCAGGGCAGACTGAAAATCTCAGTGCTGGTGGGGACCAGCTTCTTTCCATCCAGATCAGATTGCAGTTCTAGCCTAGGCCCCAGTACCACCTCCAGCAGGGAGGAAGCTGCAGGGACCTGCGCCAGCCTCTCCAGAAAATTACCGGCCAACCTGCAGAGGCTGGTGATTATCCTACTCTGGTGGCACAAGCTACCCAGGAACTATTCTGTGGCTGGAATTGGAAGCTCCATTTCCCAAAAATGGAGGAGGAGGAGATGATTGGCTGCCAATTTCAGCTACTGATTGGTAGACTTGGCTGGCTAAGATATAACCCTGGGAACAGCTGGGGTGTGAATCTGCCCAAGTCAGAAAGAGGCTGGTACCTGCCATTTTATCTCTACACCCAGCCTGAGGAGAAGCCAGGACCAAAAATCAGTGAGGTAGGAATGAGTTTTTTCACCCAGATCACCTACAGCCATAGACTAGGCTTCAGCCCCGCCTCTGGCAGAGAGGAGGCTGGTGGGCCCTGCACCAGCCTACCCAGGTATCTGCAGGTACCTTTGGCTGGCACAGACTGAAAATTGAAAGTCCACAGGGGCAACTGCGGTCATCTTGGACCCACACTGCATAGATTGCTGCCTACACCTACAACTCCATCCCCACCCTAGGTGGGGGAGAAAGGGGCATGAAGCTTCATCAGTCTCTCTGGACAACTAGGCCTGCATGATGTGGACTATTCCACACAGCTGTGACTCAGTCCCTTGCGGTCACCCCTCAGGCTGAAGTGTGGTTTGCTGGCCTGGCGGGGGAGCAGCCGCGGCAGGCCAAGCCGCTGCCCCCATAATAGGGTGGCTGGTCGGACTCACCGCCACCCCTGAAGGAAGCTCGGCATGGGCGCAGAGTGCCCTCGGGTCTCCCCTTCTCGGCAGCCATGCTTCCACGGCCGCCCCTCCTCCCAGATGGCGCCACACGATGCCTTGTGGGGCGGCACCCTTCTTCTTCTTTCTCCCTGCGCAGGCGCAGGGCAGAAAATTCCAGTCTGCCCTTTTCCCCTCCCCTGACAGCAGCAACAGCCAGGTGTGGGCGGAAAAATCCAGCCCGCCCTTTTCCCCTCCCCCGACAGCAGCAACAGCCAGGCGTGGGCGGGAAACTCAAGTCTGCCCTCCACCCCAGCAACAGCAGCCACCAATCCCTAAACCCTGCCCCTTCCCCCAGCAACAGCGACAGCCAATCCCTAACCACCACCCCTCCCCCGTCCAGTACTGCCCACTGACCTTTCGCCGGCAACCAATCAGAACAGGGCGTGGCTTCGACCAATCAGCCTTCCCCAGCCCCTATAAAACTGTTGCCTCTCCCTCAGTAAAGTGGACTTGCGTGTTTACCTTGTCTCCGCGGTAGTTCTTCTGCCGTGCGCCCTCCAGTCCTGAGAGCCCCCGACAAGGGCCTGGCCTCCCTTGTCCCCAGTTCGTCGCCTGCTTGTCCGGGCGACCCCTTCGTCGCCGGCTTCTCCGGGCGACCCCTTCGTCGCCGGCTTCTCCGGGCGACCCCTTCGTCGCCGGCTTCGCCGGGCGACCCCGTCAGCCGAACCGCGCAACCCCTTGTGAGACCGATCCCTCGTCTGCTGCCGGACCGACCCCTCGTCCCAAGCGGGACCGACCCCTCGTCCAGAGCTGGACCGACCCCTCGTCCGCAGCCAGACCCCACCTCTACAGACTGAGCAAGCCGCCACAGTCCCTACCCTTGGCAAAGGAGAAAGTTGGGAGAAGCTTCACTGGTCCCTGGAGCAATGAGGGCAGCTTGAGCTTCCACAGCTTAGAACACCAATTACAACCTTGGCTCTTACTACACAACCAGCAAGGGAGAAAGAGCAGGAAGCCCTAAACTAAGGAGAAAAACTGCACCCAGAAAAAATACTCTAGTAATCCAGATACCGAGACACCAAAAAAAATTACAATCCACACCAAGAAACAAGAAGATATGGCCCAGTTAAAGGAACAAGATAAGAGTCCAGACACATAAAGAAGTTGAGACAATTAATCATAGATGTTCAAACAAATCTCCTTAATAAATTCAATGAGATGGCTAAAGAGATTAAAGATATTAAAAAGACATTGGATGAACACAAAGAAGAATTTGAAAGCATACGTAGAAAAATAGCAGATCTTATGGGAATGAAAGGTACAATAAATGAAATTTTAAAAAATTGGAATCATATAATAGCAGATTTGAGGAGGCAGAAGAAAGGACTGGTGAGCTTGAAGAAATGGCCTCTGAATTGAACAAGGTCTCAGGGAACTAAATGATAACAAGTGATGTACAAACATGTGTCATGGGTCCCTGAAGGAGAAGAGAAGGGAAAAGAGGCAGAAGGAATATTTGAAAAATAATGGTAGAAAATTTCCCAACCCTATTGAAGGACATAGATATCCATGTCCAAGAAGCACAAAGTACTACCATCCAAAAAATAGACCAATTCTGAGACACATACTCATCAGAATGTCAAATCCAAAAGACAAAGAGAGAATTCTGAGAATAGCAAGAGAAAAGCAATGCATAACATATAAGGGATACCCAATAAGATTAAGTGCTGATTTCTCACCAGAAACCATGGAGGCAAGAAGACAGTGATCTGATATGTTTAAGATACTACAAGAGAAAAACTTCCAGCCACGTATCTTATATCCAGCAAGAGTGTCTTTCAAAAATGAGGGCAAGATTAGAATATTCACAGATAAACAGAAATTGAGAGAATTTCTAAGCAAGAGACCAGATTTTCAGGAAATACTAAAGGGTGTGCTAGAGCCTGAAAAGAAAAGACAGGAGAGACAGGCCTAGAAGAGCATCTAAAAATGAAGATTATATCAATAAAAGTAACTGAAAGTGTCAATAGAGTGATGAAAATAAAATATGATGGAAAAAACTCAAATAGGAATAAACTTAACCAACAATGTAAAGCACTTGTATTCAGAAAACTGCAACTCAATGTTAAAAGAAATTTAAAAAGGCCTAAATAACAGGAAGAATAATCTATGCTCATAGATTGGAAGAATAAATATCATTGAGATGTCAATTCTACTCAAACTGATATACAGATTCAATGCAATCCCAATAAAAATTCCACCAGCATAAAAAAAAATTGAAAACACGATTATCAAATTTATTTGGAAGGGTAAGGGGTCCTGAATAGCCAGAAACATCTTAAAAAGGAAAAGCGAACCCTAATCTCCATACTTTAAATCATGTTACCTAGCTATAGTGGTAAAAACAGCAAGGTACTGGCATAAAGACAGACAGAACAATGGAACCAAACTTAAGGTTCAAAAACAGACCCTCACACGTATGGTCAAATGTTTTTGACTAGCCTGTCAAACCCACACAGCTTGGGCCGAACAGTCCATTAAACAAATAGAGCTGAAAGAATTGGATATCCATAGCCTAAAGAAGGAAAGAGGACCCCTATCTCACACATTATCCAAAAATTAATTCAAAATGGATCAAAAACCTAAAAATAAATGCAAGAACAATAAAACTTCTAAAAGAAATTGTAGGAAAATATCTTCAAGACTTGGTGGTAGGTGGTGCATTCTTAAAGGAGATAACAGGAGGACTGAGATGGACTGCTCATGTTAAATGTATTTAGAAGTCTTAATTAGCTTTACTGTGAAAGTGTGGAAGTGTATAGAATGGATGGTAACACATAGTGAGTAACAGCTAGTTTATAAATGGGGATAAGGCTGAAAATGGTACCATTTTCTGTCTAGCATTGACAGAATGCTAGAGAATAATCTAGGAACTGAATAGCACAGTAAGCCAAGAGGTGGATGAGAACTGTGGTTGATGTACAGATGCAAGAGTGTCCTTTGTGAGCTAGAGCAGATGTACATCACCACTGCAGGATGTTGGGAATGTGAAGAAGCATGGGAAAAATACAGCTGCAGTGACCTATGGACTGTGGTTAGCAGTAATAATATAATATTCTCGCATCTTTGCGAAAGATGTACTATGTTGATAATGAGGCAGTATGGAAAATGTGAGCCAAATGTTCACTATGGACATAGTAACAATCAGATGATAATCATAGTCCTTATCTTATCTGTAGCAAATGTTCCACCACAGTGTGGTGCATTGATGGAGGGGTGTTGTTTGGGAATTCTGCACATGTGCATGATTATTTTATAAGTTTACAACTTCTGTCATAAAAAATATATTTAAAAAATAATAATATATTAAATAATAATAATAATGGGTTGGGGGAAAAACACACCAAATGTGGGATAAGGGCTATGATCAGCAGTAAGATTTTGACAATATTCTTTCATAATTTATAACAAATATCTTATGACAATACAAGGTGTTAATGGAGGGTTGATGTACCAGACCCCTGTATGATGTTATGCGTGTTTGATTTGTAAGTTCACAACTTTTATTATACATTTAATTGTTTATGTATGTTCATATATAAATGATATAAAGATAATAGGGTTGGTTGGGGAAAAATACTTTGATTAGTAGTAATATTTTGTCTATGCTCTTTAGTCATTAGTTAAAAAGGTTTAACAACAATGCAAGTTATTGGTGGTAGGGTGAGTTACGAGAGTTCTGTATGATGTTATATATGTTTATTTTGTAAGTTCACAACTATTACTATATACTTATTGTTTATGTTTATGTATGATGATATACATCAATAAATTACTTTAAAAAAAAGATACAAGCTGACAGAAAGGATAAAAAAACATGAGCCATCTATATGCTGTTTACAAGAAACTTACCTTAGACCAGGGATACAAACCAGCTAAAAGTGAAAGGTTTGAAAAAGATACTCCATGCAAATAGTAACCAAAAAAGAGCAGGGGTAGC